>NC_083867.1:1487500-1827916 GCF_029169275.1 Apis cerana | reverse complement strand
TCAATATAAAGGACAATATTTATTCGCAATTAGAAATCATAAAAAATAAAAAAACTATTCTTATTTTTTGTACATATAAACATATGCATAGAATTTTCGTTTCAAATTGTTTTTATTTATCTTTACGATTTTGTTTAATTTCAAATTTATATATATATATATATATATATATATATATAATAATAATAAATAATTTTTTCAATGAAATAAATAGAACAAGTTAATTAATTTTTTGCAATATTCAATATATATATATAAAGCAAAACAGATATTCTATTTCGATATTTGATTTATTTTTACAAGCGTAATATGAATAACTATGAATAATTCATAAAACCGCAAACTTTTATCTTTCCTTTTCTTCGATAGCTTCGTAAAGACACTCTCTTTTAAAATATAATTCGAACAAATCGAAAATACGTCGAAGAAAACTTAAGCGTAAACCGTTTGATTACTTTCATCGAATTATTTTTATTTATTGAATAAAACTATATTTCCGATAATGTTAAAAAGTAATGAACAATAAAAGCAAAAAATGTATGTTTACGAAATAATGGAAATTTTGAAAAAATGAAAAAAAAACGATAAGAAATAAAATTAGATAGATCGAATAAAAATGTGAATACAATATACTGATCAAAAAATGAACGTTAAAATAACTGAAAACTATTTATCATAGAATGAATATTTAATACTATGTGTATTTGAAGACAATTCGAATATATATTGCACGAACAAGAGAGAAAGGCATGCTCCAGATCCGCATACAGAAAGATAAATGTCTCGATTGTACTTATAATATTATTTCTTATATTATTTTGTACTTTTATTTTATTCTATATTTTTTATTTTGTGAATTATAACATTTCAAAATATATTGTATTAGATATTCAGATATGTCCTCATATATATACTAGATTTTTTATAAAAAAAAATTTTTTTACTTTTTATTTAGTAAATCAAATACAAATAAAAAATTTAAACATAGATATATACATATATTTTTCTATAATTACAAATTAATGCAATAATTAACTTACCCTAAATATTTAGTAGCGTTTAGTAATTTATATCGCCAATCGATATTTACTATCTTCCGCATTCTGACATAAATGGATAATATGCTTTTTTTACATTAATAATTTTTTTAATATTTATAACGATTATTAAAATTTATAATAATACAATTTAAATTTTAATTTAAAATTTAAATAATACATAATAATAAAAATATGTGTTTCTCAAACTGAATTGCGATAAAATCGAAGTTATATAGTAAAGTAAAGGAAACTCGCGTTTGCTATACACTTGACGTTCAATCAATAGATCATGATCGAATTTCGAAAGTCGATCTATTCTCTGTTTCGATTAGAAAATAAAACCGCCACGAATCACTATGCTTTTTGAAACTCGATCATTCAATAACATTCTTCTATTCCACACGTTCCGTCATCAAAGCATTGTCGTTCAACTTTCAAAACTATTGCGTTAAAATAAAAAGATATAATTTATCTTCAATACCAACTTATACTTCGACCAACTTATATGTATAATTTTTTAACAAACTTCTTTTATATATACATATATTCTTATCAAGAATTTTAATAAAAAAATTTTAGCAAAATAAGCATTAATTGTAAAAAAAATTATTTGTCCTTGCCAATAGCAAATAATTAAAAATAAATATTGATAATATTATCAACAATAATTATCAATATTACATATTATTATAAAGCAATTTTTTTTTATTTTATTTTTTACTTAACCTATTTAATTAGCATAAATACAAAAAAATATTCAGATAACTTTTTTAAAATCAAATATAAAATTAAATGCAAAAAATTAAATATTTTGTAATTTTTATATGTACACATATAAAAATTTATTCTATTTTGTGTATATATTCATAGTATAAATAAATACTTACTTTTCTTTTGTCAATGCCAGCTCTGCTTCTCCTCTATTGCTCTTTTGTCCTAAAATCAAAAATATTAATTTTAAATATGATAAAAGCCATTTAATATTAAATATGCTATAAAAATTATGTTATGAATAAATGAATAATAATTTATGACAAAGAGATTAACAAATAAAATTACCTGTACTTATTTTATCAAGCTGATGATTTTCATCTACTAATGTTTTTGTGTTAACCACTTCCATGTCTTCTGCAAAATAACATTACAAATAGATAAATATACAATTAAAATTATCTATTAATAATATTATAATTATAACATTTTTATTATTGACATAAAAAATTACTAATGACATTTTATGTATTAATTTTTTTTTAGATATATATATTCTAATTGAAAAATATTTAAATTTAATTATAAATTCAAAAATTTATTTAAATTTATTGATGAAAAATATATAAAAATAAAATAAAAAAAAATAAGGAAAAAAATAAAAAGTTTGTATTAATATTAAATAGAATTATTAATAATATAAATTAAATTATGAATCGATATTATTCCTTTATTATTTGTTATATTTATATTATATATTATATATATTATAAAAGAATAAAATTATGTATAATTAAAAAAATGTAAAATCATACCAGTAAATTCTAGAGATGAAATAAAATACTTTCATCAAAGTGAATTCACGTTCAATTTACGTTCCAATCTTTTCACTATTTCACACACACTGTACACTATCGGAGTGACATACATTACTCACAAAATTTTATTTACCGATGAAAACTGTGAAAATACACTTTAATTCAAATTAATTAAAAAGAAAATATTTATGTATATAAACATGTGAATCAAAATATATTAACAAAATACAAATTAGGTTAATAATTTGTTTTATAAATTATTTTAATCGGGCATTATAAAAATTATTTAATAAATATAATTATCGGAAAAAATTTAATATTTAAATGAAATTGGATTACACCAATAATAAACTACATGGATATCAAAGACACAAGCAATTGGCAGACAATGGACTTCTGTTCACATCTGTAATGCTGAATTGTTGGTACTTCAGTGAGGTGCAATGAGAAAATGTAAAAGGTTTGGTTAGTTTCAGGGATGTATGAATAGAAATTGAGACCTAGAACTAAATACTAAAATAAAATTAAATTTGAAATTTGAAATTTGAAATTTTAATCATTTATACAAATTATAAAATAAAAGTAACAAACCTGAATTTAAATTATTTATTAATTCAAAAAAATAGTTAATATTAGTTAATATTTAGAAATTCAATCTCTTTTTTTAATTTAAAAAAAGATTTTTTTAATTAAAAATTTTTTTTTTAATTTTAAATATTAAAAAATTTAAAACATTATATATAATATTTTTTGTAAAGAACATACATAATTAAATCTTAAAAATCTTTTAGGTTTTTAGTTCAATGTTTTATTTAAATCTAATACAGTTTCTGTTGATCTATTAAATTGTTATCTGCTTTTAACAGCTGTTAACCTTAAAAGTTAAAACAAGGAAGTGAAGAAAAAAATAAAATTGATATAAAATAAAATTAAAGATTAACATATGAGAACAAACAATTGATATATATTATTTGAAATATGTCATTCATTGAACTTGATTCATTATAATAATTTATAAAAATTAACCTATATTTTTACATATTAAATAAGACAATAAGTAGAAATATTGATTAAAATAAATATTTTTAAAAAATTTAAAAATAAAATCAAAATGAGTGATTTGATTGTAAAATTTTCATGACATTTTTTTGTATAAAATTTTTAAAGGAGCATATAAAAAACATATCAAAATAATTTATTGTTATTAAATATTGAATTGTTTTAAAGACAAAAATATGAATTTTTATCTTCTTATGTAAGATTTCTATATATATATATTTATATATAAAAATATAATATATAATATAAATATATATAAAAATATATATGTAAAAATATCATATTTTATTAAAATTTAATTAAAGTTTTAATAATGTAATGATGTTTAATTTTGTATTTTTTTAGGATGCGTATGGTATTATCATTAAATATGTTGCTCATAATAATTATATGTAAAATATTGTGTATATTTATTATTTTACCTATTTTATTAATAATTTTGAGAAGATATTATTCCAAAAAGCGAACAGAGAGATCTCACAAAGAAACAGTTGTGGGTTTTTTTCATCCATATTGTAATTCAGGTGGTGGTGGTGAAAGAGTACTTTGGGCTGCTATTAATGCTATACAAACCAAGTAATTAACTTAAATAATTTGATAAATTAATTAACAATACATTATTTTTAATATTTTTAAATTATAATACTTTTATTATTACAGATATCCTAATATACATATAGTTATTTATACTGGAGATCTTGATGCACATCCGGAACAAATTTTAAATAAGACAGAAAAAGTATTTAACTATAAAATTGAACATAAAATTGAATTTGTATATTTACATAGACGAAAATGGGTAGAAGCTTCATTGTATCCTTATTTTACACTTTTGGGACAGAGTTTAGGATCAATTTGGTTAGGTCTTGAAGCTTTAAATAGTTTTGTGCCAGGTAAAAATATCTTATTTCATATCATTTTTTAAGTAATTATATTATATATTGTAAATCACATGTAAAATATTATTTTAGATATTTATATTGATACCATGGGTTATGCATTTACATATCCACTATTTAGATATATTGGTGGATGTCGAGTAGCAACATATACTCATTATCCTACAATTTCAACTGATATGTTGAGACATATTTATAAAAGAGTTATTTCTCATACCAATAAAAGAGTTATAGCTAGAAATCCATTTTTATCAGCAGCCAAACTTATTTATTATAAATTATTTGGATTTGTATGTATAAGAAAATTATTAAATAACTGTATTTCAATATTTTAATCTATAATATTTATTTTAGATATATGGTTGGGTTGGTAGTAGAGCAGAAATTATAATGGTTAATTCTTCATGGACTGAAGATCACATTAACACAATTTGGAAATGTCCATTAAAAACTCACAAAATTTATCCACCATGCGATGTAAAGCACTTAACATCACTACCACTTCACAAGGATGATGAAAAATGTGACAATATTCGTATAGTATCAATTGCACAATTTAGACCAGAAAAAAATCATCCATTAATGTTAAAAGCTATATATGAACTTAGATCAATTGTTAAAGAAGAAATTTGGGAAAAAGTAAGTATAATATAATATAATATAATATAACATAAATATATCAAATTATTGTATATTAATAATAAAAAAAGATATATTAGAGTATTTCTTTTTATAACATTTTATGACTGGAATCTCAATCAGGTTCGTCTAATTCTTATTGGATCCTGTCGAAATTTTGAAGATGATGTACGCATGAAAGATATGCAAGATTTATCAAAACATTTTGCATTAGATGAAAATGTAGAATTTAAATTAAATATATCATATTCAGAACTTCTACTAGAACTTCAACGAGCAACAATAGGTTTACATACAATGTGGAATGAACATTTTGGTATTAGCATTGTTGAATGTATGGCAGCAGGATTAATTGTAATAGCTCATGCTTCCGGTGGTCCAAAGTAAAATACAATTCATATAAATAATAATAAAAATATATATATATATCTAATAAAAAAGATATTTACATATAAATTGACATATAGATTAACATAACATTAGAATATATCAATAATTACAGAGCTGATATAATAGAAACACAACCAGGATCTCAAAATGGATTTTTAGCTACAGAAGCTGAAGAATATGCAACAATTATGGCACATATTATTAATATGCATCCAAAAGATAGAAATGCTATTAGAACAGTTGCTAGGTATTAGTTTCATTAGTTTATTATTTTTTTTAATATTTTTCTGCCAGAAATATTAATAAAAATAAATTAATTTTTCAGAGCGTCTGTAAACCGGTTTTCGGATGAAGTATTCGAAAGAGAATTTTTGCGAACTATAGAACCATTTTTTAGACAAAAACAGGAATGATAATCTTTAAATATTAAACTTTATTACATTTTTATAAAAAGTATTTCAGAAAAAGTTTTTAAAAAAATTCATTTATCAATTTAATAAAAAAAAATACATAAGTATAAAATTAAATATAAATTTAAAAATCGTTTTATAAAATAAAAAAAAAAATTTATTCTTTAAATTCTAATATATATGTAATTCATTTAAAAATAGATAAAATATTTAAAAAATTATATGTACATATATATTTTGCATTCAAATAATATTTATTGCACAATATAAAACATACATATTTATTCTGCATATTTATTTTCATATTCACAACCTTTACATTCTAAGCTGTATGAAATATTATCTCCATCATTACTATTTTCACATAAATTAAAATGAAGATTAAATTGAGCTAACATCAACTCTGCAACTTTTATAACTGTTTCTGTATGACAAGTAAGTTTTTTACTGCCAAGATTAATTCTAGAAGTACCTTTAGCTAGAGCCATAAAGATGATTAACTAAAATAAATAATTGATTATTGTATTATTTGTAAAATTTAAAGAATTATTTATAATTATTTGATAAAATACATACTTGATCTTGTGCGTAATCGTCGACGCAAGATCTTGTTAAAATTGTGTCCAAAATTTCATTAGCTGCTTGTATACCCGGAGCTATTTGCTCTTGACGTCCAGAACCCAATCCTGATCCACCAAAAATACATTCACTAGTCGTAGTACATGTTACGCTAATATTAATTATATTTTATTAGAAATATAATAATGTACAAAATTTATTATTTTACATATTTATTCAATATTAAAATCTTACTTAATGCCAGAACCATTACCAATAGCTATAGATTTATCCTCTTTATAGACTTCAATATTTATAGGTGGTAATGGAATATTATGCTTGTTTAGACCTTCTGTTAAAATTGATTTTACATCATTGGCCATTTTATGTGCTTCCTTTAAAATGAAGAAAATATAAAATAAATATAAAATTATATAAATAAATATAAAATATATATAAATTTAATATTTAAAATTAGAAATATATTAAGATTATGAATATTAAATTATATATTACAATTATATAAAATCATATTGAAATTATATTATAGAAGCTATATAAATTACATACTATATAGAAGCTATAAAAATTACATACTTTAATAGGAACAACACCTGCAACATATGCCCAACCTAATATTTCACGAGGAATTCCTGGATCAGTTAAAGTAATAGCTTTCAAAATATATACAGGTTTTATATATAAATATATTTCTCCACCTCCCTTTGGATAGTAACCCCTTTAAAAATAAGTATAAAATTAATATTTTTTAAACAAGACTCTTTAAACAACTTTACAACTTATTATATTAACTTAACAATTTATACTAGAATATATTAACAATAGTATACATTAATATATACCTTGTTATAACTCTAAAATCAAAATCTGCTCCAAATTTATTAAGTAATGGTTTCAATACTTCTGTGAGATATTCTATATGTGGTCCCATAGGAACATTCGTACCACCTTTAAGAATTAATGTAACCATATCCCTTTGTGGAAAAAAAAGAGCACATGGTAAAGCTACTTGAGCTAGTAAACAAATACAACCAGCAGTTCCTGTATCTATAAGAAATGTATTATTTCTTTTTTCATTTAATTGACCAGGTTTAAATTCTAATACTGTTGATCCTATATATGCTCCATGAACATCTGCATTACACATAGCTTTTAATAGTTCTACTCCTATAATATTTAATTTAATATATTAATTATTATATTTTATTTATCTTGTTTTATTAATTATTATATAGATAATTTAATTTAATATTGTAACATGTATCTTTTTTAAAATATTTAACAATAATTATAATAATAATGATATTTTAATAAAAACAAACCTTTTAAATGTTGTGCAGCAAGTCCAGGTTTAGGACGACCTGCTCGTATATTATTAATTTTAATTGGAATTTTATACAATACACTTAAAGAAAGTGCTATTCTTAATACTTGACCCCCCTAAATGCAAACATGATATATATTTTTAATTTTAATTGAAAATATTAAAGTAGTATATTTCAAACCTATAGTATTTTATAAATAATTACAATTTTAATAATAATTAAGTGACAATATTAAAAATAATATATTTCAAACTTAGTGAGTAAATATTTTATAAATATATTCTGTAAATTCTAACTAAATCCTAACTAAACTAAAAACTGATTAACCTTTCTATTTTTAAAATGATTAATTTTAAAATATATATACATACACCTTCACCTAAACTTCCATCAATTTGTATTACGGACATCGTATGAATAGTGCGGTCGAGTGTGCGAAAAGCACGCAACACTCCGCTATATAAATTTTGCACTAAAATATCGTTCCTTCTTTAAGAAAGCAAAATTGAAGTTGTTTACCTAAAACAATAAAAATACAAACTAAATACAAACTATAATATATATAATATAATATAAAATTTATTTTACATAAATTCATTTTAAAATCTACATATAATATATTATTTATACATATATTATTTACCGGTAGTTAATATATATATCTAAAATATATATATCTAATCAAAAAAATCTCACTATCTTATGAGAAAATTTATTTAATCCGTAAAAATTTTAATTCTAATGAAAGTTTATGTGTATATAAAGTATAATAAGCTATACATCAAACAATTATATTTTTTCGTCCGAAAGTTTCTTTGACGGGACGAAATCAAATTATTCAAAGTTTGAGCAGTTTTGTGAGAATATTGCCTACTAGAGGTCTCTCAACTTATTATATTTGTTCTTTTTTACAAGTGATCAAACCATTTGTTTTTGCATATACGATTTTCGACTTCATCTCTATTATTCCTATGCTAAAGGCTAGTTTAGAAAAATAATTAACATTTGCCAAATTTGTTATAACCTGAATTACTAAAGAAAAGTTTGCGAATCAAATGTAAAAAAGACAAATTCAATCTAAATTATTATTAAATTAAATTATTATTATTTTATGAGAAAAAAATTCTATTTTAAGTAAAAATATAGAATTTCAAAATATCGATTTTTCCAATGTCTGATCATTTGTATTTATCATCATTCTATTAGATAAAAGTCTTATTCTCGTGAGAATCAATCAACAATATTTATTTATATTTATTGTCATCAAAATTAATTTATGTTTATTGTCATTTAATGCCGTCAATTTTTGATTCTAATTTTTAACTTTTATTTGTATGTTTATTTCTTTTTTAGCTTATATATATTTTTATGTTTTGTATTATATTGTATTTATTTTATAGATATATATTACATATTATATATTATATATACATATATATATATAATATTTTTATTATTTTTTTTGTTAAACCAATAACAAAAAAAGATTATTAGATTATTGAGAATTTTTAAAATAAGTGTTTAAAATAAAGTATAAATTCCTAAGATTTAAATAATAAAAAATAATAAAAATAAGATATAAATAAATACTATTTTTAACAACCTTCTAAAATTAATCATATATTCTAAATATAAATTAGTTTTCATTTAATCTAGATATTGCTTATAGATTCAAATAACTTTTCTTTAGTTGTTAAAATTATCTCATTTTGTTATTTTCAAATAAATTAATTTAGTTTTTTAGAATGTTAAAAATTATTTTTTGTATGTTTAGTATTATAATAACTTTGATTAATTTATTTTTTTGAGTTAAAGTTAAATGGATTCAAATCTTTGTCAAATTCACTATAATTCATTAATCAAGATTATAAAATTACATACCATTTCATTCCATTTAATATAGTACTTTATTTGTTGTTAATGTGAATTTCTATAATTGCATTAATACATATCATAATATAAATTTACACAATAAAAATGATAATATTATATCATAATTAATATATTTTTCTTAAATATTTACTTCTTTAAAATTTTATAACTCATGAAATAAAATAGATCTTAATCCGAATAATTATTTACTTCAATAAACATTATTATAATTAACGAAATATACAAACTAAAAATTTTTCCTATTTTTCAATAAAATAAAATAAAACTTAATTATATCATAGAAACAATTTTTACAAACATTTATAATTTCATTTTTCATAAGATATAACATGATATTGACATCTTTAAGTCATATATATTTGAATTTTAAATTAAAAAATTTTTTCAATATTTAATGTATAAAAATATAATATATTTAAAAAAGAATTATCATGCTTATTATAATTCTTACTTATTTATTGATAGTTAATTTTATATTGTATTTTTATTTACAAATTTTTAATACAAATTATTTTATGTTGCAGTATAAAAATTAATAACAATTAATTATTGTCTATCATATAAAAATTTTGTTTATCAAATAAAATTTTATTCATAATCATATTTAATACATGATTTTAAAAGTTTTTAATAAGTTAATAATTATTATCATTATAATATGAATATTTTATAAATGAATGATTTTCATAACAATTTAATCTAATTCATTTCTATTTCTACTTGTTCTTGTTCATCACTGGATTCTTGCATTTTGTCATGTTCAGTAATTTCTTCTAATTTCTTTCTTTCTTTTAATCCTACGGCAGGTGATTTTATAAGTGATAAATCACGTTGAACTTCTTTAATATCTCTTTCTTTTTCTAATTCTCGTCCTTTACGTAATCGCTGCATTATATGTAGATTTTGTCTTCTTTGTTTGATATTTTCTACTTTTTTCATGGCATCAATTGCATTATGCCATAACTCTCTATCATACTTAATAGGAATATTTCTTCTTTTTTCAAATTCAAATGATGGATCTACTGCCAACTCTTTTCCAACTGTTTTTCTATATGCTTTGGTCCATTTAACTTTCCTTGGATTTTTCTTTTTCTTAAATGCTGCATGACATTTTGATCGACAAAATTTAAATATCTGTAACAACACAAACAAAATATGATATATAAATATATATAGTTTTATAATAATTAATTATATAAATAATTGTTAATTGTTCGTATATATACAAAAATATACAAATAAATAATATACATATAACCTAAACAACGTCGAAAAAGTTTAAATTTTATAATTTGAAAAAGAATATTTCAAAATATAATTTTGAACTTTATTATTAATAATATTATAAAAAAATATAAAAATTTTCACCTTACAATCATTTCTTACGAATTGTATTCCATGTCCCGGATATATCCGAGATGAACAAAAATAACACGTTTCTATACGCATGTTGCATTCATTTATGAAAATACTGGATTAAATCGGAAATCAAAACAATGAATATAAGATTATAAATGAGATAAAAACTGTAATAATATTTCTCCATAAAAATTTATTATGTTGAAAATATTTTTTTGAAATTTTTTAGCAGTTTAATATATTTTCACTTTTGAAACAATTTAATATCAATAATATTATTATTCATGAGTTATAAATATAATTAATATATAAAAATTCAAAATGATATTTTATATATCAAATTATGTATATATATAAAATAAATAATATATTTTTTAATTTAATAATTTTTTAAGAAATATTTTGTAAAATTAAAATGAAAAATTTAAATCATTGCTAAATAATTAAAAAATATAGATAATAAAAATTTGAATTTTTTCTTGAAAAATATTAACTTGCGATATTAATACTTACGATATAATATATAATTTTTGAAACAATATTATTGTATATTGTTTGTCATTACATATATCATTATAGTATCATTATAATTTAAAAATAATTTTTAAATGCATATCTTGAAAATAACATAATTTGTAAATAATAAAAATATATTTTTTGTAATTAATCTTTTTTGTTTTAATATTTTACAATTGATTAAATAAAATATTTATAATAATAAATTATATATATATATTTTGAATTTTATACTTACTTTTGTTTTATATTTATTTGTACTCATCTTAATGCTCTGAAGTTGTTTGATTTTTAGTAAGTTACCATATTTTATTTATTAAATATAATAAAATTTTTCATAAATATTATGGTTTTAAAATATTATAAATTAATTTATATATATTTTTTAAATTTTACATATAATTATTTTCATAGAAAATATTTCTTTTTTTCATTGATTTTAAAAAATGTTTTTTCTCAAGATTACCTTTTGTGCTCTTAATTGTATTTATTCATAATATATATATAAATTATTTATTAAATATTTTTAAAATATCTGAAATATTTTCTCAAATAAATGATTTTATAAAAATTTTGAAATAATTCTAGATTATATGGAAAATGATTTTTATCTTTTATTATATTTTCAAATTTTTTAAGTTATTTTTTATAGAAAATAAATAAAATTTACAATTAATAATAGTTATTAAAATTAAAATAGTATTCATTAAAAATAATATTCAAAATACAATTTGAGTACAAAAGATTATACTATTTATAAATGCATAGTTACATCTATTTTTTAACAAAGATATTGTAAAATTAGTTAATAAAAATTTCTTATTTACATTCGTTCATACTTTATAAACATAATACATAAATATTATCTTACAACAAAACATCAAATAGTAATTTAAACTTTGCATAATTTTTAGCATTATAATTTATTAAACATTTTGATTTTCCTAAATAGTTTTATTTATTATTTATAATCTATTTTTTAAATAATTTTTAACTTTATATTTATAATCACATGTAATTAATTTTTTGTGTTTTTAACACGTTTTGCAAAGGTATGTATATATTTATAATAATTCATAATATACGAATTACAATGGACATTGTATCACATTTATCTTACTACTATACGACATTCGATTGTTATTTATTTCTTTTTTACGGCATTCATGTTGTTTTTGATATAATATTAATCATCAATAAATTTGAGAACGAAATTCTCGTTCATTTTATAAAATGTATAATATAATTAAAAAAAATATATATATATGTTTCAGTACATTTAGTACATTCAAAATCAAATTTAGTATGAATTAGGTACTGCACTGAAATATTTTTTTAGCTGTTTTTCAACGCATGTCATAAAAAGATATCACAAATTTCGCTATTCGACGTAAATACATTGATATTTGTACTTTCTATTTAATTTTTAATGAAATTTATTTTTAATTTTAAACTGAAATCTAATTTTTTTCTTGGTATGTTGAATAAATATTAATCTTCTGATCCAGCACCTTAAAAATAATCTATTATTAATTATAACATATTTTATATATAGCATTGATTATTATGTTAATATTTACAATTATAATCATTAAATAACTTACTTTAAGGCCTCGATACTGCCACTTAACGTCTTTTATTTCCATGACGTCGACCGAACTTACGATTTTTTCTGTAAATAAAGAAAAATTAATATTTATCAATATATATTATAAATATTGATTCAAATTGTTAAAAAATTAATTAATGTGATATATTAATGCGAAATCTAATAATATTAATATAATATACATATAATATACATTAATATAATATAATATAATATACATAGATTATATATTATAGTATAGTATAGTTAAATGATTAAATAGTTATATGATTAAGGATATAATTAAGAAATTTATAGAAATCCAATAAGTAACTCAAATTTTTATTTATTCTTTTAAAATCATTCAAATGCAAGGCATTCATTTAATTAGTTTTTTCTATTATTCATATATTTTATAAGTTTTTTCTATTATTCATATATTATAATAAAATAATTAAACAAAAATTTCATTCAAATCAACAGCACTTTGACATACTTTGTATTGTATGTCAAATTGTATTATAATGTATTGTTTCTATTTTTTAGATAATATGTTTGTAACAATCTTTATTTAATTTCTTTCCTTAGAAAATTTCGCATGATATGCTATATTTTTTAATCACTTTTAGTCTAAATTTTATAATATTGTTTAATTATCAATATTATATGAAAGTAAAAAAATATACCTAATTTTACTCGGTGAAGGAACCGGAGTATGTTCGGCAATAACAGGTAATACAGAAGTAAATTTGTCAGTTGGACGTAAAAGGCGTGCTGTACGAGAAGATAATCTCCATATCAGTCTTTGTCTGTGAGGAGTTTGCTCTTGAGCATTATATTTGCTCAACACAGCACCCACAGCTTCATGTGTAGAAAAAAAGCTTGTGTCTGAAATCTATATATATAATACATATATATATCAATATTTTATTAAATTATTCATTATATTCAAAAAATATAAATATGTAAAATATAATAATTAAATAATAAATAATAAATATATAAATTACCTTACATATTTTTTGAAGTTCTATAGCAAAGTCCAAAAGTCTAAGCATTTGATGTCTTGATGTTATAGATGTATTAATAGTAGAGGAACTAGATATAGCAGTTGTTGATATGGGAATATCGGTATTAGTGTCTAATCGATTCACTGCACCATCTAAATATGTGCAGAGTAAAACAAGTGCCACTTCTGATGGTCTCAAACTTGCACAATTACCATCACACGCAACCATTTCTAACCTAAGTAAAAGCTCAGATTCCTAAAATGAGATAGATTTAGCAAATTTATATTATATATTATATTCATATATTAATATAATATTTTTAATACAATTAAAATTATTACCGTAACAATACTGGTATACATATCTAGTCCTAAGTGTGATGCAATTGCAAGGAACATTGCATTGAATAATTGAAGAAAAGTTAAAGATGTAATAGGTTGAGTACCAGGTGCCCATTCTAACTTATTCCGTATTACTTCTGACATACGTTTAAGATCACCACCTGTGCATTTACACTGAGAAATTGAAACTAAGTGATCAGCATCCAATGACTGTGCTAACTGAACAGCAGCTATGTGAAAAGCAGATACACTGATACAAGCCATATGTTTTGGTCTTGCTTTCATTTTTGTTAAAAATCGATCCATTAAATTAATAGCAACAAAAAATACATCTGATGGTAGATCATACCATACTTTCAAACATCTTAAAACATGAGCAGATCCATCACGAGCTCCAATTGTTATTTCATCATTCTAAAAGAAATAAAATTATTTAAATAAAAAATATGTACTAATATAAATATGTTTTTCTACAATTAAAAAAAGTTCTTTTAATTTAATATAAGTTTTTTAATATAATTTATATACATACTTGTGTTATATTAGGCAATTGAAGGTTAGGTTGATATTTTACTTCAAGGACCAAGGCTTCTTGCAATTGTTCAAGTAGCGGGTGGATTGCATCCGGTACAGGCAAGCCCGATGTGTCCATTCCTGCAATGTGTGACTGACAGCTCACTACAGCAATAATGAAAAAATAAAATAATATAAAAAATGCGTAGTGTGGCTGATAATATAAATGTCACACAACAAGAATGGCGCAGCTGGCTAGCCTTGTATCTGTAACAAAAATACAATATTAATATAACATTAATATAACTGCTTAAAAAAAAATTTAACTTGAATTATTTATAACTATTATATTAATAATAATAGATAATTTATTCTTAACATATAATATCATATATTTAATTGATTTAACAATTAAGAATCAATTTAACAATGATTTATTCTTTAATAACATAAATTCAATTATGAATATATATTTGTATTTAAATATTTAAATCTGTATAAATTAAATATTTAAAATAATTAAATAGTTAAAGAATTATTACAGTAAAAAAATATAGAAAAACAAGAAATATTAAATTAAATTTTTTATTATAAAATTACTATTTCATGAATTACTATTTCATGAAAAGAAAATTTCATAATAATGATTTTTATAATGTTTATTAATATAATATTTAAATATTAAAACTTACGAATATTATTAAAAATAATACTTTTTATTATTTTCTTTTGTTATTATATATATTTAGTATACTTATTATGCATCATCATTGAATTATGTACTTTGAAAGTTATAAAAAAATGTACTAGAAAGATACTTAATTCGAAATAATTTCGATTGTAACCGATTATATATTTTTTATATATATAACTTTGAAGATATATTAATTTAAAACTCAATCAATAATAATAATAAATATTATATATATTATTATATATTATTATATATATTAAATATTATAATTATACAAAAATATATAAACAATATATATTTATTATATATATTAAAAAAAATGTACTGCAATATTATTATAAAACTCACGTAAAATTTTTAAATATGTTATTACAATGTAATGGAATATATTATTTAATTAAATTAATTTTAATTGAATTAATTAATTATCAATATAGAAATATCAAAATGATACATAATAAAAAAATATTTTATAATACTAATTTATAGTTAATTTATAGTTTAAATTGAAATATCAAATATAAATATAAAAGTATATCAATATCAATAATTTGTTGTCAAATATAATATTATTACAATATCATTAATGAGTATGAGTGAAATTATAAAAATATTTAAAGATTTTATATATCTTAACAAGTAATTTTCAAATCATTTACATATTATAATAATGTGATGAAATAAAAAAAATTAAATATTGAGAATATAAAAAAATTCGAAACAAAAAAAAATAGAAATTATAAAATAATAATAATGATAATGATAATCGTAATCATAATAATAATAATTCAACAACAACAACAATAATAATAATAATAACAGTAAGACATTTTTTTTCTTTATATTCACGAATTAATAGTATAAAAAAATAAAAATAGATCTTAATCTATTATTATTATTATCTATTATTATTATTACTACTATTATTATTATCTATTATTATTATTATTATTATTTAAAATAATATAACAATAAAATTTAGTAAACAATAAAATTTTCGAAATCTATTTTTTGAATATACAAAATATCAAAAAAAAAAAACGTTATATGCCATTTCGATAATATTCGAATTGTTATTATCGTATTCAAAAGAAGATTGTAGAAAAAATTTCGATCGGATGATGCAACAATGAACTGTCAAAATTAAAAGATCGTAATTTGGACTATTCTTATCGTTAATGAATGAATATGAAAACAAAAACAAATTTAAAATATGCAAATATGTAAATGAACTTTTCCCTAATAAAATAAGTATAAATAAAATTTGCAATAAAATAATTCATAAATATTAAAATTAATAATAAAAAGTTTAAGAAAGATATTTTGAAAAAATATAATTATTGTAAGTACATGTAAAACATATAAAAATTGAAATCATATTATATTTATATTTGTATTATTTTAATAGTTATAAGGATAATAATAAAAAATATGATATAATAAAAATAATATACTAAGATTGATTTCATAATGTTCTAAAAATATCATAATATGTTTGTTTGTTTTAATTGTTTTAATAATAAAAAAGAAATTACTATAAAAAATTAATATGATTAGGTTATGAAAAATTAATTGATATAAAATTAATTTAATATAATAAATGTTACTATATCATCATAATGAATCATAAATTAATTCGTTATTGACAATAAAATACATAATAATTTTTCATATATAAAAATTAATGTACGTACCATTTATTTTAAATTTATAATACAAAATTAAGATCATTGAAACTATATGTATATTTATATTGCCTTTTTTCTTTACGTAAGAATAATGAGCTCCCGCAAAGAGCAAAATATACACTACACATAAACGCGTACATGAACGATATTGTAATTCGCATCTGCTTGTGAATCATCACGGACGAAAAATATCCGAATTACTACGGACACGTACGAATTTAAACGAATTTAACCGAAGTATGTAACGTATAAAATTGCTTGTTATAAATTGCTAATTATTCTTATAAAATATTCTTTAATAATTCATTTATTAAGTAATTCAAAAAAATTTTTTAAATTATTCAAAATTTAAATTAATAATTATTTAAACAAAAATTAATAAACAATAAAAATTAAAACGCAAATAATTGTATATCATAAACAAAATAAATAATTCGCATAAGAATTGAAATTTTAAAATATTTTAGATTACATTTTCTATTCTAGAATATTTTTTAATAATCTTTATATCTATAATTATATAATTATATATAATTATATCTATAATTATATATAATTTATTTGACTTTATTTTTAGTATATTTGAAATGAATTTATTATGTTCTAATATTAAATAAATTTCGGAATAATTTTTATCTTTTTCATTAATAATTATAAATATTATATTACATTATTATAATATTATTATTTATTAACATTATAATTTTTAAAAACAATATATAAAATTATGACTTATTTGTATTAATTTGTAGAAAAATAAAAATTTAATTTTTAATATAATTATAAATATTATAAATATTATAAATATTTTTAATATAATTATAAATATTATAAGTTTAAAAATATTAGCGAATTGTAGTAAAATAATTAATTAATATTATATTATAATATATATCAAATAATCAAATATACAATTAAAAGTCATTGTAATTGTAGTTAATAGTTATACTATTCCCGTTATTTCGCCATTTTGTTTAGTTAGACATTTGAATGTATTTTGTAAATATTTTCTGAATTATAATGAAATTTAAAAAAAAAACTTACCCGGATGCGTCCGAAACGCTTTTACGTTAATAAATCACCCAATTTTGGCTTTTTTATCGTGTTTATCAATATAGATAGGAAACAGATTCACGAACGAAATACTCCGTTTGACAGTTGTTCTAACAATAAGGAATGGTGGAGCTATGAACGTTCAGCTGATCGTTATACATCACTACGTCTTCACAGTCATGCGTAATAAGAACTAGTTCTATAAGCATGGTTTATTTTATAAAAAAATCTAAATATAATATTATTATATGAATCATTATCATTATTAATTGTTTTTAAAAACAATTTTCCTTAATTTTAAATAAAATTTAATGCTATTTTCATATTCATTTTATATTAATATGTTTTAAGATTATATAAATTATATAAATTATTAATACATTATATTTTTTATAATATTAACGATTTTATATGTAACGTATAAAAAAAATATTTTTAAAAAAATATAAATATATAGAATAAAAATAATAAAAATAAATATTTTATTTATACATTATATATTATATTATATTTTTAATCATAGTGTCAGTAATCAAATTCTTGTCCATACATTTAGATGTCCTTTTGATTACATTATAGTTCATGAGCAAACTTCAATTGATTCTATTGCAAAATTTATTATAATATTTGACAATCATTTCATAATAATATACAAAAATAAACTTCTCTTCATTTAAATAAAAAATAATATTATATTTTTATAAAATAATAAAAAAAATAATAAATAAAATTATTTTTTTTTAAAGTTACATACATATTTTTCCATAATCATCTATTGTAATATATTTTTATTACAACTAAAATAAGTTAAGTATCTTTTAAGTGTTTTAAGTTACTTTTAGTTTCTATAAAAATAAATGCAAATCACTAGATACAGTTTGAACTATATGGATAAAGTTTTGGGAAAAAAATTATTTTTTTTATGAACAAACTAAAAAAAAATAGAAAAAAAAAATTGTGTATTGGCAGAAATATATGCAATAATGATTACAATTATATTACTAATACAATAATGATTACATGGAAAAATAAATATATAATAAAAAATAAACAAAAAAATTTTTTTGCTATTATTTCATAAAAATATATCTTTCCGTTCGTTTTTTATTTAAATAAAGACATAACTTTTCATTTTTGTATTATGATTATATTTATTAAAAATATATATATTATATATATATATATATACATATGAACATAAAAATAAAAAATATAAAAAATTTTTAAATAAATAAATATATATATTTTAATATTAATATTTTTGCTTTATTTTCATGAAAAAATAAGTATTTCATTAATAATATTATATATTTTATAAAGAAAAAAATAATAAAAATATTTTTTCTTTTTCATTATTATATAAATTATAAATTTATTTTTATTATTCAAAAAATATAAGATTTCTTATAAAAAATTTATTTTTATTTTCTAATTGCACAAATAATACAAATAATTGTCTATTTTCTAAAGTTTTCTTAATTATATAGATAATACAAATAATTTTATTTTTTAAAATTTTAAATACAATTTTTTTATTATCATCAATAATCATCTTTGATATATAAATATTTATTAAAATAAAATTCTTATCCATTTTCACTAGTACATAAACTTTCATTTAATTTTATTTTTATATTTTTTTCTTGTTCTAATGTTTTAACAGTTGCTTCTAATACATATAAATGTTCATCATTTATACCTGGTGCTATTAATCTCATTGCAGATGCCAAATTATATAAATATTCTGTGTTTGCTCCACTAGGACCATGAGACACTAATATTTGTTTTGCTATTGTATATATATCTTCTACACCTGCATAATTTGGATTATCTTCTCCACCTATGTAAATTGTAATATAAAATGGTGTGTTTTCTGAAACTGATGATAATAATTTTTCATTTTCTAAATCACTTGGAAATTTATTATTTGCTAAGGAATACGATGCAGTATCTTTAATTGAATAAGATGGATAAAAGAGCACACTTTTTCTTTCATATCCTCCTTTTTCTCTATAATCCAAGTGTTTTACAACTTTATCTTTGTTTTGAGGTGATATTCTATAAGCAACACCCCATACTTCATCATTAGGATTATCAGAATTAAGTAATGTTACAACACGACCAGGCTATAATATTATTACATAACATTATTATTTGTTTAAATATTAAATATAATGTATCATATATCATATAAAAGTTAATAATATAAGTTATTAATAAATAATAAAATAATTTATATATAATATATATAAATTTATGAATTCTATTTTTAGATATATATATCAAATTATATTAATCAATTAATTTAATATAGAAATTATATTAAAAGAAATTATCAAAAAATTTAGAAATAAATTTTCATAAAAAGAATTTATTATAATTTAAAAAATCAATTAAATATAAAAATATAAAAAAATATCTACAATTTATAAATATTTTGTTGAATTCTTGGAAAATATAAAAGTAATTATGATTAAGTTTCAAATTTCAATTTACAAATAATAAAAAATATTTCAAGTGAAAAAGATTGGTTAAATAAAATTTTATATTAAAATAATTAAATACATACTCTACTAGGTATTCCTCTATGATCTATGCTTTTTTGATAAAATCTCCTGATATATCCTTTGATGTGACCAACAAGAATTTCTTCGTACGGAAAGTCTGCTTTCCATATCAGCGAACCATAACCAAATACCCACATTATCACTTTTCTTATCAAATGAAATTTAAAGATTAATTAAAAATTATATTTTTTTTGTAAAAATATAAATTTCGAAGAATAAATTTCGAGTTATTTCCTGTATTCCTAAAAAATATTCAATATTGAATTTTCATTACATTATCAAATAACATATAAATATATGTGGATATTTTATTAAAAGTTTTAAAAATATAACATAATAAAATATTTTATATTAAAATTTTAAATAACATTTATAAGATATAATTATTTCAAATGAACTATAGTTTCTTACATATTAAAAATTTTTTAACATTCAACGAATATTTCATGAACTTTTGTCAAAAATGAATTTGAATTATGTTGTGAAATTATAGTCAGTATGTATTTGTGCTTAATTAAAATTACATTAGATAACCACACAGATATTCAATCAGGATCAAATTTTTTTATAAAGAATAAATTTTTATATAGATCAAAATAAATTGTACATAAATTTTAATGCCTTATAATTTTGATTAATATATACTTAAAAATTTAATATAAAAATTTGAATTTCAAAATGTTTTCAAAACTTTTGTGCACCGATGTTCTTGCCATTCGATGTATTGATAATTTAATTTTCGTAGGTTAGTATAATATATGTATATGTAACTATTTGCATAAAAATTATAATTTTTTAATATCTTTAAAAAATAATATTTATTGATTAATTATTTAATTAATTTATTTAATTTTTAATTATTTTATTATTTACATAGGTGTGGGATGCTCATTATACATTTTTAATGTTAATACTTACAAGTTAGAAAAAAAAATAAACTGTCTTTACCCATATAATATACATGGGATTATTGAAGGTCCTGATAATAAATTAACTGTGTTTGGTGCTAATTATTTTTGTACATATAAGATTTATTATGAACAAGAAACATTGATGTAAGTGAATTGAATATTGTATATATAATATTTTTTTGATTATTATGTACTTTATATATTTATATATTTTTATAATATATATTTTTTATTTCTTTTTATTTTAGAATTAAAGAAGATTTAAATAAAAAAGAACTCAATGATTGGATAATAACAGTAAAATGGTTATTATACGATGGATATAATTATTTATGTGTTCTTTTAGCACATAATAATGTTTGTATTTATGACATATTTAACAAATGTTGTCAAAATACATGGTGTGAAGAAAAATGTATTTTGTATCCTTATATTTGTAATTAAATGAAAATATTTATTAACTAAATGAATATTAAACTTAACTTTATTATTAGATATGCAGGATTTATATTGAATAATGATAAAAATCTAATTATTTTTAGTGGAACTGTATATCAGGAAATTTTAATATGGGAAGTAAATTATGCTTATCATATTGAAACATCACCAGTCTTACATCGTTTACAAGGACACAATGTAATACATTAATTTAAAATTATTTTTTTCTAATTTTATTTTTATTTTTATTTCAACATTTAAAATTATAAATGATTGAATTTTAGGGTGTAATCTTTTCTGTCATGTATGATCCAATTGCACAGTTTATTTGTTCTACATCAGATGATAGAACAATTAGATTATGGAAAATAAATAATAGTAAAAGCAAAAATTGGAAGAACATTGATATAAAATTAGTGCGAACAATGTTTGGTCATACAGCTAGAGTATGGAAATCTATCATTAAAAATAATATTATAATTACAATAGGAGAAGTAAATATTATTATACAAATATAATAAGTATTTATAATGAAAAAAATTTAATTATATATTTATATTTTTAGGATTCTCTTATGTGCACTTGGTCATTAGACGGTAAATTACTTAACAAAATTTGTGCACATCATGGTGCTGCTATATGGAGTATTGATGTATCAAATGATAATAAAATTATTTTCACTGGTGGTGCTGATGGTGCAGTTCATGCATGGCCTTTTGTCAATGATTATATTCAAAAAACTATATTAATACCTAAAACAAATGCATATTCTTTACCAAAATATGTTTGTTATTTAAGTAGTGGTAATCTTTTAATTTTTTATGAAAATGGTACTTTATTTATATTTAATAGATATTATAATAATGTGGAAGAATCATTATATTTAGAAAAATATAGTACATATTGTATTATGGAAGTTTCTTTGTGTCATTCCCATATTTGTTTTGCATCAAAAGATGGATATATAAGAATATATAAAGGTAATATTAAATTTTTTTTATAATATTACATTGTTATTACTAAATTATAATATTATAATATTAATTATTAAAAATGTTTTCCATAATGATTTTAGAAGTAAAAGTTGCAACTAATAAAAAGTTACTACAGATTTTAGAAGAAAAAATAATGGAGTCACAAATATTTTCTGTGCAATGGCTAGAAAATAATAAGTTAGTAATTTGTGGAATAAATGGAATTTTAAAAATATTTAATTTTACTGTAGAAGGTATTTAAAAAAATATGCAATAATCTTTGTGTAGTTAATGTTTAATTATTTAATCTTTATTATTTTTATTTCATACAGGATCATTTACTATACAATCAGTATGTCTTTTACCATATAGTCGAGAACGTTGGTTAACAGCAGCCATTTTATATGAAGGACTATTAGTATGTGGAGATAGAGCTGGAAATATGCATATTTTTGATCTTAAAACATATGTCCCATGTAATGAAACAATTGTATTTGAAACAAATAATAAACCTATTCAAACTATTAACAAAGTTCATGGAAAAATTGGTATTCAAAATTTCATAGTTGTAAATTCAAAATTAATATCAGCTGGTCGTGATGGAATGTTAAGATTTTATGAATTAAATAAACATAAAAATACAAAATTATTATACATTTTACATAAACAAAAAATGCCAATGGATTGGATTGGTGGTCATTTAAAATCTTTTGATGATACTCTTATATTAGGTTTTAAAGAGGTATATATATATATATATATATGTATGTATATATATATGTATATGTATATATATATATATATATATATGTATGTATATTTAAACAGATATTATATATATATTTATAAATATTTTTTTGTATATATATTTATATATGTTTTATTATATATATATTTATTTTTTCTTATTATTATTTATAGGTTGAATTTGTAATATACAGTATGATTCATCATCGAATTTTAATGAAAATTCCTTGTGGTGGTGGACATAGATCATGGGATTGTATTTTAAAAAATAATCTTATTATGTTTCTATATATTCGTAATAAACAAGTATATGCATCTGATTTTTCATTAACTTCTTTCACGTTACCAGTTTTATTAGTGAGTAATTTTTTTCTTGTTTTATTTTTTCATGAAAATATATATTAAAATTATATTATATTTTTTTTTTTAATTTTCAGAATGGTTTTCATACAAAAGAAATATCTTGTATAAATCCAATATCAAAAATTAATCAAAACAATATTTTTATATCTGGAAGCGAAGATGGTACTCTTCGTATTAGTTACATTTCAAATCCATTGTTAAATAATAATATTCACACTTTTCAGACATTGAATATTTTTGATGGTCACATCTCTAGCGTAAAATTTATAACTTGTTTAGATTTGCAATTTATTTTTTTATGTAATAAATATCTTATATTTTCGGGAGGCGGAAGAGCACAGATAAAAGTTTGGGAAATTGATATAAAAGATGATGAAACATTTTTACATAATAAAGATATTTCTTGTCATGATATTACATGTCATATGTTGTATGGATTTGATCAACATCGTAAAAAGCAATTGCATGAATCTAATCATTCTTACAATGTGCAACCCGAAACTCGGTATATGGATATTGAAATTTATTATTGTGCTACAAATTTTTATTATATAGTACTTTTTGTTGCTTGTGCAGATGGATTTATAAGGTACTTTTTTCTTAATATTTCTAAATTTGAAATATAATATTTTACTTTTATATTGTACAAATTATGTACAAATAATATATTTATAGATATAAGTAGAATATAATTTTTTTTTAATGATTTTAAATTAATTTTTAAATTTATATATATCTTTTCATTTAAATATTATTTGTAGAGTATTTTTATATGATATTAATACAAAAAGTATTTCGTTAAAAGTATCTTCAAAATGCGTAGATCGTTGTATAACAAAAATAGCTGTTATAACATATAATGAAAAAATAATTGTGTTAATAATGTCAACTGATGGAATCTGTCGATTTATTGATTTTACTGATACTATTTCAAATATAATAGAATTTTCGCAAATTGAAAAACAACAATTTGAAAATTATAAAGATATATTTATTACAAAGTTTAATTTGCATCAATCTGGAATTAATTCATATGACATAAAAATAATTAAAAAAGGCGAATATTTGTTAGCAACTGGAGGTGATGATAATTTGTTTAACATTATTCATTTCAATGTACAATTACAAAATAAGAAGATGGAAATACATATTTCATTATTATCGAAATGGAGTACTTCAACTGCACATGTTGCTCAAATTACAGGTAAAAAAACCATTTATTTATATATGTCATTTTATATTATATAAATTATATATATTTCATATTATAGTTTATTAAACTAAAATTATATTTATTGAATTATGTATATTTGAATTATGTCAAAAAAAATTAATAAAATAATTTCCAGAAATTAATTTGAAAAAATACTTTTTAGGAATAATATTTCATGATAAAAATACAATTTTTAGTGTTGGAATGGATCAACAAGTGATTATGTATCATTATAATTATAACAATGATATTTTATCTGTAACAATATTGAAAAGAATGTTTACATTTGTCACAGATATTAAAGGCATAACTTCATGGTATAATTCAAAGTATGTTTATTACTTAATATTTGATATTCTAAACTAAAAAATAGAAAATAATAATGATAATAATATTACATTTTAATAGATTAATATTCAACTAATATCATATTAAAATTTATTTTAGGAATGAATCAGTTGTATGTGTATATGGTAAAGGATTTGAGATATTGATTTAATGATATATGTATAAGAGATTCTGAAAACAGGTAATATTATGCATTTTTGTTTTTTAAAAGTTTAATATATAATATATAATTATAATTATGATATATAATATATAATAATAATTATAAATTGATAATAATATTTAATAATAATAATAATGTTAAATAAATTATTAAATTATAATGTTAAAGAAATATATAATAAATATATTATATATATATATATAATAAATATATTATATATATATATATATATATATATATATATCATTACTTTCAACTTAAAAAATATTTAATTCTATTTAGTATCACTAGATGGCGAATCTACAAGATAAAAGTTAGTTTTTCATTCAATTAACTAGTTAAAGTTTTTTATTTTTACGAATAGTAAATTGATAATTTATATATTAATTATTTTACAGAAATGACGAGTATTACAATATCAGCAATTCGAACACGAACAAGTATCCTTGATAAATCATTAAGTAAAGGAAAGGGAGAGGTTAGCTTGAGTTGTTTTGCACTTTTGTTTTCAGAACTCGTACAATACTGTCAAAATCGAGTGTACACTGTACCAGAATTACAAAATAAGTATGTAAATAATCGAGTTTATTAAAAAATTATTATACAAAACAAGTGTTTTCTATTTATTGGTTAGATTGGCAGAAATAGGTATGGAAGTTGGCCACAGAGTAACAGATCTACTTGTCGTACGAGAGAAAGGTGGAAAACGTGAAATAAAATTATTAAATATTTTATTATTTATTAAAAGTACAGTATGGAAATCATTGTTTGGTCGTGAAGCTGATAAGTTAGAACATGCAAATGATGATGAACGTACTTATTATATCATAGAAAAAGAAGCAATAGTAAATAAATTTATATCAGTTCCAAAAGATAAAGGAAGTTTAAATTGTGCTTCTTTTATTGCTGGCATAGTTGAAGCTATTCTCTGTGATTGTGGTTTTGTATGTATTAATTTCTGTTAATTATTATTCTTAAAAATTATTTTCTTAAAAATTGTTTAAAAGTTAAAATTATTAAGGTAATGAAAGATATATTTCTTTTTATAGCAAGCAAAAGTGACTGCACATTGGCATAAAGGAACAACATATATGGTTAAATTTGATGATGCAGTTATTGCTCGTGATAAACAACTTGAAGATCGATAATTAAATATATAATATATATGTGTATATATACATATATATTTTAAAGAAAACAAAATTAAAATAAAATATAATATTTAAATATTAAAAAAAAATCTTTTAAATAAAAATCTAAAAAGAAAAATCTTGGATTTTATATCAATTTAGTAATTTAGTCATTTTTTAAATATAAAGATTTTTTATTATTAGGCTAATGAAATTATATTATATCATATATATATATATATATATATATATATATATATATATATATATATATGAAGTCATATACATGAAAGTTAAATAATATGAAATATTAATATAAAATAATAAAATGTTATAAAATTAATTTTATAACACTTATTAACTAGTTTCATCATGCTGTATTTATTTGTAATTATTCTGTACTTATATTACATAGAACAATATATGTAATAATAATATATAGTATTTATTATCCAATAATGTTTAAATTTTATATATTTATTAAATTTTATTAACATTTATAAATATACTATAAGAAAAAAAAATATTAAGAAAATTTAAATTCTCTATCAGCATAGCTTATTTGACCAGTACGATATAAATGTTCATTATCATCCTGTAAAATATAAAAAAATTACTTTCATGATATTTATTAAATAAATATTTTTAAATTATTTAATAATTATTTAATAATTAATTTTACTTTTAGTTTATTTAAAAGCAATACTCCTGCAAACATAGATCCAAGTAATATAAAACCACTTGTCAAATGAGGATATAATTTTACTCTTGTGATATATTCGTGTTGAAGTCTCAAACCATTTAAACGCATAACTGCAGATTCCACCTATATTTTTTATTATTATATATATTTTAATATAATAATAATGCTAATTATAATATTCCCTTAATACAAATATCACAAAGAATTAATAAAATTAACGTACTTTTGAATATATTTGAAAACATATTTATATTATTTATATTTATATTTTACATTTTTTGGAATGTTATTAATGAAACATTATATGAATAAAAAAAACTTGTTATATAAGTTTATTTTTGATATAAAATTATAAAACTATTTCATTTTTAAATTTAAAATAATTGTTAAATGAAAAATGATTAAAATAATTAAATTTCATTCAATTACATATGAATCTAAATAAATCAATATAAAATACATTTTAAATAATAAATTGAAATTATATAAGGTTAAAAAGTTATCGACACATACGGGCATTGTTTGTTTCATTGGATTATGAATTTCTTTTAAATATTTTTGACGTAATTCTTTTCTTCTCGCATCTCTCCATTGTATTATTTCTCGTTGTTTTGGTGATACATCAAACGAATTTTCGAATGATGATGAACTCATTTTATTTGATGCAAAATTTGCTCTCAAGAATATTTCCTGATTCACAAAAATTATGCGCGCAGAGTTACCAACAGAAAATTATGAACAGTTAGCCAAAATACCCAAATAAAATACTGTCAATGATGTTAAGATATCAGACAGTAACTATAAAAAGAAACCATACAAAAAAATCCGTCATTTATTAATCTAGCTAGTTTAATAAATAATTTAATAAATATTTTAATGAACATTTTTATGTATTAATTTTTGCATTTGTTTTATTCTCGATTTTCCAAAAAACATTCCGAATATATTAACTATCTGTAATATGGCTATAAAATAAATGCAAGTTTAAAAGAAGGTTTAATTTGTATATATAAAAAAAATAGAAAAAATAAAATATACATAAATAAATAAATATATATACAATTAATTTATATAAAACTGAAAAATTTATTTGTATTGCATATTTATAAAAGATAAAAATAAAAAATTAAAAATATATATATATATACATAACATGAAAATTATAAAGTCAAAGATTTTGTATTAATTTTATATTATTTTATATTTTGTATTAATAAATTAATTGTCACATTTATCAGTTTCATTTGGTAATAAAATACTTATCTTCTAAAAAAAATGTCTTTGAAAATATAAAAAAATATATTTATATCACTATCTATTCATATAAAATTCATTATTAGTTTCTAAATTTATCATAATTAAAAAATTATAATCAATTTTTATTTTTTAAAAATTGTTTTTTTTTATTGAAAATGATGTAGCAATTATAAATATTGTATAAATATATGTCTTGTTTTCTATTTTAATTTAATTTATATTGAGCAATCATTTTGTTATTAAGATTTACATATTATTTTGTAATATTATAATAATACATTCTAAAATTAAATATAAATATAATAAAAAATATAATAAATATAATAAATATAAAAATATAAAAAATATAATAAAAAGTTTTTTAGAAAATAAATCATTGTTAAAATAATTATAAAAAGACTAATAAATATATTTAGCATTTCTATAAAATATTCATATTTTTTAATAATTTTTAAATATATAATCATTTTTAAAATTATATTTGATATGCATAGATAGAAATATTATATATTTGTCTTAATTCTTATCCATATCTTTAAAAATAAAATATAAAATTGCAGAAAAATCACTATATCACCATTGCGAATAAAAATTTATAAAATTTATAATTTTTACATCATAGTAAGTAACATAACCAATCGTATCATTTAATTTTTTTTTCCAATTTATTCCTCTATTAATCGTGATATAGAATCCAAAATCACAATAGAGAATAATAGAAAGAGAACAAATTAACGAATTTGACAATGCCATCTATTCAATAATACGATAATACTACTAAGTATGTCAAATTTTATTAATTTGTTTCCTTTCTATTATACTCTATAAATAATAAGAAAGAGTACAATATTAAATCTATGTCTTATATATATAAAGCGATTTAATATTGGCAATTTTGCTTGATAACAAGAGCAAGGAAATACAAGAGCAAAACTAATATAATACATTAGTGATATTATAGATTAAATTACTTATTGACAAACAGACTCTTAATCATTTAAATTTATACATAATATTATATTTATATATATTGATTTTTAATCATTTTGCATAACAAAATATAACAAATATAATAAATTTTTAATGTTTTATTGTTAAAATACTTTTTTATTATACTAATAAAATTTAAAGATTATTTCAAATAAAAATAAAAATAGGAACAATAAATCTAATGTATATAATTATACATATATAAATATATAATAATTTGTAAAAGAATAATTTTAAATAATCGTAAATAATTTAAAATCGGAAGATTAGAATGCAATTCAAAGAATGCATAAACATTGTTCACGATAAAATGCATCACTTTCATATAGACATGTATTTGAAATTGCGTTGCTAACTAAGTATTTATCAAAATCACATGACGATTATAATGTGTAATGAATGATTATGTTCAAATCAATTTATGTAAAATATCGCGAGAATATATTTAGATACATGATTATGATAATTGAAAATTTCAGAATTTCAATTAATATATTGAAATTTTATTTAAATTAATTATTAAATAATGATATATTACTATTGTAAATATCTTTTAATATTATTTATAATAACATAAATTTTAATATTAAAATTTTACAATGTTATAATAAATATGTATATAATATTTGAAATATTATTAGATTTATATATAAAATATAAGATATAAAATATAGATATAAAATATGTAAGTTAAATATAAGAATGATATAAGATATGAGATGAATTTAATGATAAAATTCAATCATACGTCTTGAAAAATATATAAAATAAAAAATCATATTTCTATACATATAATATAATAGATTTAAAAATAATTAAGAAAAGCATTAAAAAAATTGTTTTCATTATCTTAAAAATAATTTAAAAATTATTAAATTATTTAAATAAAAAATATTGCTTAAAAGAATATAAGAAAAATAATAATTGAAATGCAAATTATTGATATATTTTAAAAATAAATATTGTGCTAATATTTTTTTTTTATTATAATTATTTCATATTTGTATTTTCCATTTTTTTAAAACTTTCTTTTATCAGAATATAAATCAGAAAGACTCATATTCGATATGTAATTTAATAATGTTCCCATTTTTTTTATGAATCATTTAGTATATCATATCATGATACGGAAGTTGGGAGACGCTGTTGTACAACAGAAGCTAACAAACGATGAATCACGTAGTATATAGAAGGGGAGGCTATAGAATATAGAGAAGAGAAAGCACTTTATATTAGTTTCAATTCTGAAGTATTAAGAATCGGAAGATATACTTGTTTTGTTTATGACAAATATTTTTTATTTAATTAAATAGTAAGTATAATTTATAAAATATATATAAAATATTTGAAAAATTTTATCGTTGTATATGTTAATAATAATTGTATTATAATTATATATATAAATATAAATATAAACTTACATTATTATTATTCTTTTCTGTATTTTTCATTATTTGACTTTCAATTTAAATAATTTTTCTTTTTTTAAAAATGTTTATATAATTTTATTCCCTTTTGATAAATATTTTATTTTTAATTCGTATAATTTGTAACATTATGGAAATCCATTTACATTCGAAATAGATCGTGCTCGATTTCATTGCAAATTATTAAAACAATTAATTTCTTTGTATTTTTTATTATATGAGTAACTTTAAAAATCTATATTTATTTATTATATTATATTAATATATCTAATAAAAATATATCTAAAAAAAAATATTTATACATATATTTTTTTGTACGGAATTTTATTTTATAACTAATATTTATTTGTTTCTTTGTTCGTATATCAATAATGAAATCATATGAATAATGTAATGAGGAAATGAAGTTGCGTAGTAGAAATTTTTGTGTAATTAATGTATCATATATAAATATATATTGGATAATAGAATAATGACATATTTTTTATTGAAAAAAAAAATAAAATTCTTATAGAATTTAAGAATATTTTTTTGTTGTTACTGTGTTTTATTGTTTTATTATTATTATGTGAATTTCATAAAATTTGATAAAAGAAAATTAAAAATTATACGATTGAAATAATATTATTTGATTTATTTGGTTATTTCATTTTATTTTATTTTCTTTTTAAAAATAGTTTTTTTTAATAATGAAAAATATTTTAATGAAATCGATAAAATTAATTGACAATATTAATAAAAATTAATTAAGATCAGTTATAATATTGTTAATCATTTTTGTTAAATAGTTTAATATTATTTAAAGTATATAAATTTGATATGTATCTTCATATTAATATGTATCTTAATAAATATAATTTATTAACTAAGAAATTAATTTTTATATATTTTTATATATTTCCAGATATAATTTTAAAATCATGAAGTTATTTTTGATTTTATTTATAACAATATTTACAACAGTACATGCTGTATCATTCTTTGAATTAGTTAATCAAGAATGGATGACATTTAAGGTAATTAAATAATTTATATATTATTTTTATACAAAAGATTAATAATTTAACAATGTAGTTACATATATATATTTTTTGTACCATAATGACAAATTTCTGTATCGTATTCATAATTTTTATTTCTTGAAGTAGATAAATTATATTATATAAGTAAATAATGATAATAAGTTAATGATAATAATAATAATAAATAATGATCAAAGTTTGTATTTTGTATATTTGAATATCAGAATAACTTTTATCTTCATGAGATAAAGAATTTGCTTATAAACAACATAATCATTTGTTTATTTTTATAGTATATAAGAATTATAAGATGATTTAAAATATAAAATAGTTATAAATGATAGTGAAATAAAAAAATATTTTATTTTATTATTATAATTTCTAGATGGAACATAAAAAAGTATATAAATCTGATGTTGAAGAAAGATTCAGGATGAAAATATTTATGGATAACAAACATAAAATTGCTAAACATAATAGCAATTATGAAATGAAAAAAGTTTCATATAAATTAAAAATGAATAAATATGGAGATATGGTAATTTAAATAATTTTATATTTATTAAAAAATTGAGGAATATATAATTTCATTTCATTTTTAGCTTCATCATGAGTTTGTAAATATATTAAATGGTTTCAATAAATCAATAAATACTCAATTAAGATCTGAAAGATTGCCTGTAGGTGCTTCATTTATTGAGCCAGCAAATGTAGTATTACCAAAAAAAGTTGATTGGAGAAAAGAAGGTGCTGTAACTCCAGTTAAAGATCAAGGCCATTGTGGATCATGTTGGTCATTTTCTGCAGTAAGTTATCATGACTAATATACAATAACTTAATTATGATTCATTTTGAATTAAAATAAAATAAATAATTAAAATAAAATTTAATTATAATATATTTAATAAATTAATTCAATAAGTTATTTTAAATTAATAATAAAATAGTATTTTGTTATTAAATTATAATAAATTATAAATAATTCAATAAAATAGAATAAAAAATTAAAATAAAATGAATTATATTATTTATCATTATATAGACTGGGGCTTTGGAAGGTCAACATTTTCGACGAACAGGAGTATTAGTTTCATTAAGTGAACAAAATTTAATTGATTGTTCTGGAAAATATGGTAATAATGGATGCAATGGAGGATTGATGGATCAAGCTTTTCAATATATTAAAGATAATAAAGGTTTAGATACAGAAGCTTCTTATCCATATGAAGCTGAAAATGATAAATGCAGGTAAATATTGAAGAAAAAGTCTTTTTCAAATATATTTGTAAGTAGTATGATTATAAATTTCATAATATATACAGATACAATCCAGCAAATAGTGGTGCCATTGATGTTGGTTACGTAGATATTCCAACAGGAGATGAAAAGTTGCTTAAAGCAGCAGTTGCTACTATAGGTCCAGTTTCTGTTGCTATTGATGCTTCTCATCAGTCTTTTCAATTTTATTCGGAAGGTTTGTTTACTTATTGTATAATTTGAATAGAACATAAAAAAAAAATTAAAAAATTGTTGATTTAACAAAGTAAATTTTATATATAAATTATAGGTGTTTATTATGAACCAGAATGTTCTTCAGAAGAATTAGATCATGGAGTATTAGTAATAGGATATGGTACTAATGAAAATGGTCAAGATTATTGGCTAGTAAAAAATAGTTGGGGTGAAACGTGGGGTAATAATGGATATATCAAAATGGCTAGGAATAAATTAAATCATTGTGGTATTGCTTCTAATGCTAGCTATCCTCTTGTTGGTTCTAAAGGATTATTTTAAAAGAACTATTATATACTAAAATTAAAAGAACTAGATATAACACAACGTAAAAAGTGGAAAAATAACAAATTAAAAATTATTATAAATATTTGAACATATTTAAGTTTTTGTTTATACATCAAAAAAAGAATATATACATATTTTTTTATTAAATTCAATAAATGGAATATTCATTAATATCATTACCTTGTTTTAATATTTCCTTATAAAAAAAATTTATAACATACTAGAATCAGTATATATATTTTATTTGTAAAAGCAAGATGGATGCCATTGAATTATTGTATGTCAAGAATAAGTGTTTAAAATGCGAAATATTACAATATTGATATATGCATATTTTAAAATATAGCCTTTTGTAAAAATTAAAATTTTTTTTTCAATTAACAAATTATAAATGTGTGAATCAATATTGCACAAGTTTTAGTTGTAACATATTATTTTGAAGCGTATTTACAGTTATAAACATAACCTATTAGATTTCAAAATTGATCGACATTTATCCTATGTATTCCGTGATTTAAGTAAATGAGTACGTTTAAAATATTTGTAAAAGTATATATTTTAGAAATACAATGTAAATATATTTCCTTTTAAACTATACATATAATATTTGTAATTACATGTAATTATATTTACTTAAAGAACTATTTCTAATAAGACTATTTTGCAATTGTATAAATAAAATATTAAGAATTTTTGTATTATTTACAAAATTTGTACATAAAATAGTTTTTTTTTATTATTCATTATATGATCTTTATACATTGTGTGATTATTATTGTTGAATTTTCCTGAAATATATTATTCATTATTGATGTAAATATTTTTATTTTAATATAAATATTTGAATGTAATTTAACAAATTAAGGATATAAAACAAATATCATTTATTATATACAAGAATAAAAATTATATTTTTTAATGCATTTTATTTTATTTTTTACAGCTACTTATATACATAATGGGTGAATTAAATGTGTGTTTTCAAATAGATACAGATAATCGTGAAAATTTTCCATCTGCAGCTGCTTTTCAAACATTTAAAAATCAAAGAGATACATTTTATGAAATATTTAGAATATGGGAAAAAAATCATTCAGTGCCTGGTTGGAATTTTCAAATAGCTTTAGGAAGTAAAATAAGAACTATGTTAACATTGCATAATGATGCTATAAATTATTATCATTTTGCAAGATTATTTAAGTCACAACTTTTAATTTCATGTATACAAAACAGACAACAGGTGAGTTTAAACAATAAAGTTATACGTTTATTTATAAATAATATTTTATTTATTTGCTAATTTTTCAGTTTATTTTTATGATTTTCAGACAGAAATAGAAGATGATGAAAATATAAGTTTTTTAAAAGCTTTGAAACATGAAAATCCAAAAAAATTGAATCAACTTCAGAAACGATTAGTAACTCCACAGCCTTCCAAAAATCAAGTCACTGAACCGTCTTTTCCTGGAGTGCAAGAATTTTTCAAAGATTTTATATTGTTTGCTTTTAATCCAATTTTTTATGTTCATTTAGAAAATTGTTTAATTCATGAGATAATGGAATTGAATGATACTCAATTTAATAATAGTGAAATAGAAGACTCAGGTACTAATATTTATTAATATTATAGTTATATTTTTAATTATTGTTAATATATAAATATGTCTTTCTTTTAATAGAAACAATAGTTGATGAACAAACTCAGCAAAATTTTATTATATGCTTATGCAGTTTAAGACTTCTTGCAAAAGTATTAGGTCTCCTTATATCATTACCTTACAGATCAGAATCAAATAATTTCAAAGAATTAATAGCAACTCAAGTAGAAATAAGAACCAAAGTAAGTAATATTTTAATGTTTTATGATTTTATGTTATATATAACTAATGTTTAAGTTTTTCTTAGATTGTGCCAGCAATAAATTTACATCTTTGTCTTCATAATGCAATAGCATCAGGAAAATTATCATTAACTGTACCTTGGATAGCAAAATATTTGGCTATGATGGATACTGTATCTCTTCGATTACCATATTATAAACAAACTTTAGAACTCTTATATTATATCTATAAAGTTGTAAATCATTTTGATTTTTCTGCATCTGATAGTTTTATTTCTCAACAAACAGCAATTCTCCTTAAATCTACTTTATGCTGGTTATTTGAATTACCAAATGTTCCAAAAGACTTTTATCTTACTTGGCAAGAAATATATAAAGTTAAAGAATTACGAAATTTGAAACAACTCGATAAACAATATGTGCAAAAGAATATACTATTGGGAGAGCCTATTGTATCTATTACATCAACTAAATGTAACTTAGATAAATTAGATATTATTAATGAAAGAACATTGCGTATATGTTGTCCACTGGTTGGATTAAATGTCTCTGTATCAAATTCAAATGCAAATTTAAATAATTATAATTCAAATAAACATATTACACCAGTTTCTAGTCAACTTCATAAATCTGCTAAAAGTGCAGGTATAAAACATCTAGAGGTAAGTTTATTAGTTAAATTTATTTTACAAGAAATATTATAATCGTTATATTTTAATAGTTGAAATTAGAAGAAGCATTTTTTGGCGGACAACCAGCATCTACACGAAAAACTGTTGATTTTGTATCTGAGCGAGTTGCTTCAACTTGTGTGAAACATATATGTAACACTTTATTAATGTCTTCTAGAGAAATGAATTTGAATATTTTTAGGGAGATTTTGGAGAAAAAGCAAATTGAAAGACAACCTGAAAAAATTGGAGATTTATTACGTAATATTACAGATTTTAAGGTAAATTTATTGATTTCTAAATTGATTTTTAAATAATACAATATTAAAAATATATTATTATATAATATTATGTAATATAATATTTATATTATTATATAAAATTATATATATAAACTGTTAATATATTTATTAGAGAGTTAATTTTAAAAAGCAAAACAAATGCAAAAGTTGATATAAAAAATGTGAGTTGTTTATTTATTAAGTAATAAGCATAAGCAATTTGAGTTTGATAAAATGAAATAGATGGTAGAAAAGACATTATACTAGAACTTTATCTTTGTTACATCATCATTTTATTTTATTTTCACTTCATTTTATTTAATTAACACAAATATAATAATACATGTAATACAAACTTAAATTATTTATAATATATTAAAAATATATTAACTAATATTTTTATATATCAATTTTTCTTTTTCTTTTCATCTATTTCTTTTGATTAATATAATTGATCTTCTGAAAATATCTCATATATTATATACAATATGTTTATTTGAACCAAATCATTTGAATATTAGAAAATATGAAAAATATTTGAAACAAAAATTTAATAATAGAGATAAAAAGATTATGCAATATTAATAATTTTTTTATAGATTGATATCTAAAAATCATATGAAGATTAATCTTAATTTTTTAATAAATAGAATTATAATTTTTGTTGTACTAATTGATGTAATTCATTATTTCTTATAAAAAAACTTTATGTCAAAAAATTTTTAGTTAAAGAAATATTGTAATTTGAAATTCAAAACTTAATTTTTAAGAAAACTTATATTTTTAAGAAAAATATGCAAAGTAATGTTTTACTATTCATATTCTCTTTTTTATGATCTTCAAATTACAATATTTTTTAGATTAAAAATTTTGTAATATAATATTAAAATAAGATATAAATAGCTTAATATTTTTTTTATAAGAAATAATGAGTTGTATTGATAAAAACAATCAAAATTATATAAAAATTTAATTATATTGTATTGTTTCATTTAGGCATTTATATCAACTCATATGAATACTTTAGCTACAAATATGTCTAAAGAATTGAAAGATCAATGTGAAGCATCTATACCGGGAATTTGTGAATTACGAGTAACTAAATGTATGGAATCTCTCTTAGCGGAAGATTCTTTGACATCCGTGAAGGAAATGTGTACTAAAATTGCTACAAGACTAGCTATGGAACGTATACATCAATGGATTCAATCACATATAGTGGGTGGATCATTATTTATAAAAGATATGGAACTTGAATTAAATAGATTTTTAAAAAACAATGCACCATTACATCCAATTGAAGAAAAAAAACATAATCCAAATGCTATGAGTCCAACAACTATCACTGATAATTTAAGAGTAATTATTTTTATATTTTACTTTTCATTGCATAATGTTATAACAATATGAATTATTATTAACACAATTATTATTAATATGAAAATATTATTTTTTATATTAAAATTTTTATAGGAATTTATATGGATTATACTTGATAATGGTAGTGATTCTTTAACAATAACAATGGTATTAACTGTATTGGATAACTTATATCAAACTTTAAATGAAAGAGCTGATTTAGTTGTGGGGCCAGAGAAAGTTTTATATTCTCTTAGTATAGATTTTGCTTTATTTTTAGGTAAAATATTAATATTAAATTACTATAACTATAATTTGTTATAATTTGTAATATTAATTTCTTTTTTTATTTATAGTTGCTTATCGAAGTGATTTGTTTACTTTAAAAGTTCAAGAAAAATTTATTAAAGTATGGGCAATGAGTCGTTGTAAAGCTTTGGAATTGGATTCATCAATAAATAGAATACTTAGTTCTAGAAATGTTATGCTATTAGCTCAACCAGAAAAAGAACAAGTTTGGATAGTGTTTGGAAAATTTATTAATAAATTGATAAAAAAAAACGTTTTAGATATTGACAATTTTAGTGATCAATGTGTAGCTCTATTTAGACAAAATTGGCCTGTGGTAAATATTATAATATAAATATTATTATTATATATAAATATTATAATTGCGATAAATATCGTTTCTATATTTAATTATTAATTTTTATATTTTTTATAGCCCATACTAAAACATTTATCAAAATGTTTAATGGAAGTTATAACTGATTTCAAAGCATCGGATGAAACAACAGAAAAAGTAAAATATTTACTTGGTTGGATAGCTGAAACATATAACGAAATAGAGTTTTGCGACAATTATAATTCTATAGACTGATATTCTTTTAATCATTTATATTTTTAACTTCTTCATAAGCTAATATACTATGTAAATTATACAATTCTTGTGCATATATGAATGTAAATTATTGTACATTAATTAATTTAATGACGAAAGAGATGTGTGTTTCACACTAATTTCGGAAATTGTTATTACCATATAATTGTAAATCTATAACAAATTTTAGTTAACTTTAAATGTATAAAACTCGTTAATTCTGTATAAGAATGCGATGAATCTCAAATTTACAACTTGATTGATTTGACATTTAGCAATATTATTTGCTACTTTTATGGTTAAATATTGGTTATTATATCTGTACATATACATGAATTTAAATTTTTACATATTTTTAAATTTAATATTATTGACTTATTTCCATATTTGACGTTTACTGTTGCATTTATCCAGTGAATGCGTATTTTATAGTTAACGAAAAATTTTAACTTTTCGTATGTATGAAAAATAAAATAAAGAATTTGTTTTTTATATTTCTATTTATAAACTTCATCCTTATATTATTATTTTTTTTATTCTTGATATTTTTATATTTTCTACAATTTTCTCAATTAAAATAAATCAATTATCATAACATTAAAAATCTTCAAATATATCTATTTTCTATTAATTCTTTAGATATATGCGCAACATAGGATGCGCAAAGGACTTGAGCGCGAATAAATTTTGTTGCAGTTCGGCGCCGTTGCTCGACGAGTTCGTACGTATTTTATTGCTTCGTAATTTTTCGTTAAATATCAGTGTTGATGATCACGTTGTGTTAGTTTCAATGTATTGTTTCAAATGACGTTTATTTGCTTACTTTTAAAAAATACTCTTTACAATAAGAAAAAATGTTTTTTTTTATATAAAAAAATTTATATTACAAACGGACGCAATCATATTTATTTTATTCAATTTCAAATAATAAGAATATGATTTTATAATACGTTATCATTTTTCGTTTTATGGAATATTATTTTATATTTATTAATGTGTTAAATCAACAACAATTATTGATATTCTTGATATATAAAATATTATATTTGTTCTATTGGATTAAATATTTTGATATGTGAATGTTGATTGGTTACCAAACGAATACGATGTCTTGCAAAAGAAAATGCAACTTTCTTGATAACAGCTATTATTTCGTGAGATTTTTTCTCGATATTAAGAACATAAGATGTTAATAAGAAAAAAGAGAGAAAGGACGATAAAAAGTAGTGTTGACAGGTGCAATGGAATAATGGTGATCGCGTGTATTGGCTTCATAAGTAAAAAAGCGATCGTGTATGTATCCAGTTTTTGCGAATGAAAAAAAGATCAATCGACTAATATTCAAGCACACGAACACGTTCTTAAAGATGTTATTACATATACAGTGTAAGCCAAGTTTCAAATATCAAAAAACATGATCTACTTCTTCAATTCCTTTTTTTTTTAAAGACATCCGTTAATTCGAAAGGATATATGATCCGCGTCTTTAGAACACGTGTTCACTGTCACGTGGTCGTTCAAGAAAACATGAAATGATCCATGGATTCGCGCAACATCTTTCGAATCTTTTTCATCGAATTAACTATTATTTCTCGTGAGGTAAGTTTTTATTATTATAGTTTTTTTAATAGTTATGAATATTGAATTATAATATTAACAATATTGAATATTAAATATAAAATTAAAATTAAAAGTAATAATATTTAATTTATAAAATTTATAAATTTATAATTACAATTTATAAAATTAATTTGTTCAATATTAATCAAGAGAAATGTTAATTATAAGAATATTATTATAAAAAAATATTAAATGTATGTTAGAAAAAAATTAATAAGATGTAAATCTATGTATAATAAGATGTATATCTTATCTTATTATAATAAGATGTAAATCTATAATAAATGATTGTAAATTACATATGTCAAAATATCTATGTCGAGCAAATATTTATTATGGTTATAAGGTTTTATTATAAATTTGAATTATTTGAATACATTGCATTTTTAAAAAAAATAAGAAATTTCAATTTATTATTTTTTCTTCTTATCTATTTTATTATTCTCTGATTCATATATTTTTTATTATTTACTTTATTATTAAGATAATATGAAATAAAAGTTTATAAATATTAACTTTATAAATATTAAATTCGCAAATAGTGATTCAAATATGATAAAAACATTAAATGGAGAGAAAAATGTATATCCAGAATTTATTTTCTTTTTGTCAATCAAATTGGAAATCGAAACGATAAAGTCCCTATATTTAAATTTCGAATTCGTACGGGAATAGAAAATTATATGTGAAACATAATTTTCAGAATTGCAATTGTTTTATACATTAACGAAACATTTTTTTAAATGTTAACCAACCTTATTAAATTTTATTAACAAGTCTTTAACAACATATCACGGAATATTTATCGAAATTGAAAAAATTCAAAAGAAAAGAATTATTTTCCTTTCATTATTATATTTTTTTTTATTTTATTTTGAAAAATTTTTCAAGAAAAAATTTAAATTATTTTTACAAATTTTTGATCAATAATTTTTGGTTATGAAGTATACGTTTAATAATTTAAAAAATATTGAAATCTAATGAAAATGTTATATTGGATTTATACTTGATAGATTATCTTGGTTAATAACGATTATGCGTAGTTACAAATGTTCACCATTACTGGCAACTTTTCTAAAGGAAGGCCGCAATTTGTGGCTGGCGGTGTCGAGCGCCATTTTGATTCACCTCTTTATAGGAAATTACCAGGCCTGTTTCAATTTGCCTCTCCCTGATACGCGAGACTCCATCGCAAATTCAATTTTCTTTACCAGTCCTGACTGAAAAAAATATTAGTCTCGTTTTATTTTGATCTCAAATTGTTATTCGTACATTACACATTATGTTTTAACATGCGTTTTAAAAATACATTCAAACAATTTTTCGATTATTGCTATTTAGAGAAAAATCTTAACGATAAATAAAATTTTATTATATTCTTATTTTTATTTCTCTAAATGAAAGAATATATGAAATATGAAATTTCACTTTATTTTTTGTTATTTTTTCGAAAATTAATTTAAATTATCCTTAAATTTAATATCCTTATGTTCCTTTTTTATATTAAGAATATAATAGAAGAATATTTAAGAATTTCAAATATTCAATTAGAAAATTTTATCTTCATTAAAAAAAATACATTTTTTTCTCTATTTGTACAGATAATATGCAATTTTGATTCTTGATTATTTAAAGAAATAAATTTAACTTATTTACGTAGATATATTTAACTATATTTAGAAAATTTAGTATTATTATTATTATTATTAATATATATTTATATTGAAATCAGTATATAAAAGTTAATTTATAAAAATTAGAGATATAATGATGATAATTTTTATATGCATAAAATAATAATAATATAAAAATATATTTATATAATAATATATATATTTATATATATATAATATATTATATATATAATAATTTATATATTTATATATATAATATATTTCGATATACTTGTCTGCTGTAATATAATATAATATATATATATATATATAAAGAATGAAAAAAATATATTTATTTAACTAATATTTAACTAATATTAATTAAGAATATAATAATATATAATAATCGGGTTTTATATTATTATATTATTTTCTCCTCTATCTATTGTTGCGCTTTTATATTAAAATTATTTATAGAAAACACTTTCACGTATAAAGAATTAAATTGTTTTCTTGTAACTTGTGTAAATAATAAATAAATAAACTAAAATAAATAAATAAGATAAAAAATATAAGTAATTTATAAGCTATAATAATAATAGTAATTTTTCTATTTATGAATAAGAGTTTTTTTTTAATAATTTTAATCTCCTAATTCCTTATTTTATGGATTGATATACTTTTTGATGATATTTATAAAATTGTTGAAAGTATCTGAAAAATTTTTTAATATAATTTAAAATTATTGTTACTTTCCTCTAATAACTTCCATTTTATTTATATATATATGTGTACATAGCTTATGTTATATATTATATTTATCATGACTATTTTCAATTAGAACTTTTAGAAAAAAAAAAACAAATTTCGAGTAGAAAGAGCTAATTTTACCATGATCAAAATTGTATAATATAATTATATAATATTATTTTTAGTAGTTAAAAAAATTTTCATTGTTTAAACTTGCAAATTTAGTGTATTTCTACAAAATTAATTTTTGTAATGTAGCAATGTTTTAAAATTTTAATTTTTTGTTTTAACACTTTTTTAAAAATATTTTTAATTCTTATTTTTATTATATTATCAGTTATATTATTTTTTATTTCTTTGCTTTATAAATATATTGATATTTTAAAATGAATATATAAAATAATATTCATATATTTACAAATAAATAAGTGAAGTTTTCATATTCGAGATGTTAAAATTTTTTTTGATTTTCGAGATTTTTTTCTAGATTTTTTTTTTATATATTTATTTCGTTACATTCACATTCTCTGTGTTATTAATATATTAAAAAAAATAATAAATAAAACTTAATTTAACTTTTGTATTTTATCGCCCTCATCTTGCTAAATCCGTCGGATTTAAAATCTGACAAGGAAATGATAGACGGAAAAAATTTCACGTTAAATTAGTTTCATTATTTTACTTTTTAATACAAATAATCATATTACATTTTCTAATAATAAAATTAATTATGGAACTTTTTGAATGCATTATGTACATTTTATTTCTTCTCGAATAATATAACATATCGTTTATAATAGTTAATTGTAGTTTTATGCAAATATCTAATTCCATTCTTAATTAAAATCACGAGATGCATCCTTAAATCATGTATGTAAATCATGTATGTAAAACGTAATGCGAATAATTTACGAGTTGCTTAGGATATGTGCACAGGATATTGAGGATCATAAATCCTAATTGACATTTCGTGTACTCGTACGCCGCTCCCTATAGAAATCATAAATCAAAACCCTTTAGTCCGCATAGGTAGATTAAATTGAAGAATCAACATCCGAGAAAAGATGTTGCTTTTCACTTATCTCTTCTATTTCTTTAATATTTTCCTCAATTACTCGACAAAATTATATTATAATTAGTCTCGGATTGAAAAATGATTAATGTTATAATATATATATTATCATATGTAAATATATACAATTTTTCTATAATGATATTGATAAATTAATCTTTTTAAAAAGTTTTGTAAATTCTTATTATAAAACGAGAAATAAAAATAGATTCAAACTAATAATTCAAACTACGAAATATACGCCGTAACAACAATTCGATATATCCTGTAATTGAAAATCTGTATAACTTTATGATTCCTTTCTCCATTCATCTCTCAAATTTTTAATTTAATTTTAATACATGTATAAATTTAATTTTTATCGAAAATGTTAATATACATACATATACTAGTATTCGGTTAATTGTACTTCGTTTAACTATTATGGATTTTTCACGTTATTTTTTTAAAGTATCCACTTGTTTTTAAAAATATACATTGTAAAACAAAATATGATTTTTCTATCTCACTTATAAGAAATATTTTTTTGCTCTCGTATTTCACAATCCAGTGAAGCGAAAATTGAGAAAAAATCCATTAACAATTCACAAAATAAATTCATTTAATTTCAATTTAGGAAGAATTATAATTTAGTAATATAAAAAAAATAATTGATATTTTTGTATAGCAATTTTTGTGTTTGATTTTCCAAAGTATATATCTCAAAAATATAAAAAATATCAAAAATATAAAAATCATATTATTTGTATTTAATATATATATAATATCTATGTATTTAACAACAGATTTATTAAACTCATCAAAATGATGGAGGATTTCATATTTTTTGTTTTACGATTATTCAAAATATTTTTAACAAAATTAGTTATCGTAAATCATTGAGATAGAAATATAATTACTTATATTTTATATATTTTTACGACAACATTTTAATTAATTAATCATTATTTATACGTAAAATAGATTAAATATTAATAGTATAATGTTAATATATATATACCGTGTATAGAATAATTATTTGTATCTTATTATTAATTATTCTAAAAGAAATGAGAAATAGAAATAATAAAAATATTATATTTCTATGTTATCGTAGATGCGAGAGTAAGGAAGAAATGGAGACACTTTATACAGGAGCGATCCATGGGTTTCCTCAATCGAATGGCGGACTTACTAATGGAATTTCAACGGGAATGGGTAACTCGTTCGATCAAGATGGTGTCTTGAGTCTCATTGTGGTTTTAGGAGGAAGCTTGTCTCTGGTGGCTCTAGTCTTTGCCTTCATTACCTACAGGTAGGTCAAGTCAAATCCATTCGACGATAAATAATTAGAGAGAAAAGATATAAATTTTCTTTTCAAAGGTGTAGGATGAAATGCTTGCTTAAGTAGAAACAAAGTAAGTATTTAAAAAAAATTTTGCATTTAATTCAACGGAGATATTGATTTTTATTTTTGATGTCACCGAAACTTGAAATTTATTTATTTTCTTTGTCAAATAAAAGGACAGCAAATGAAAGAGAAAAAAAATCGAGAAGTCGTTTGAAGAAAACGTATAGATAAAACAATACTGCAATGGTGAAATTTTTTTTGTGGTTTCTCTAAATAAAATTTTTGCTGATATATTAGTAAGGTTTCTTTATATAAAATAAATAATTTTTTAATATAAAATAAAATCGAACATGATATATATTTTAAGTTATATTTATATATTTAAAAAATAAAAAAATATTTATATATGATTTAAGTTATATCATTTTTGATATTATTTTAATTAAAGAAATTTTAAAATTATGTTTTATAAAAGTTTTAAAAAAAATTAAAAAAAATCGAAAATAAAAAATTTTTACAATTGTATCATATCACGTTACACAGATATATGATTTCACGAGTTACATTCTACTCTCTTTAGTTAAAAATGTTCAAGAAATTTGAAGTTTTATCATTTTCCTGTACTCAAAATAAATGAATTAGATTGTGTCTATCTCTATATTCGCTTTTTAGTTTAAAATGTTTAGTTTAAAAAAAAAAAGATGTATGAAATTTTAAATATTTCGATGTATCTTCAAAAATGAAAAAACACTCAATAACATTTTAATTAAGGAGAATAGCATTGCTCGCGCATCGAGTTTCATGATGTAAATCTTCATCATCAAAATAAATTTTTTATATTTACGTCGTAAATCAATTTTATAATTATAAAATATTTATTATAAGATATTCAGAAGATATTCAGATAATATAACACAAGATTAGAGAATTATAAGTTTGTTACTTTATTTTTTCTTAATTTTAATATTTGATAGATGAGTATTTATTCGTTATAAATTTAATTTCAATATATATGTAAAATAATAATATTATTATTATTATACATATAATATATACATATAAAAGTTGCCATTATTTTTATTAGTTCAATTCTTAAAAATGGAACTTCGAAGCAAGTGTACTTCGAGCATACTTAATGAAACGAAGTATCGAACGAAACTTGATATCGATTCTTATCGATTGTTATCGATGATTATTTGCGAAAGTCACTTCGCAGACAAACGTTCGAATTTGATTTCAAACTGTGGACGCTAAAAATATATAAGGGACACGAAATTCGAACTTCGTTTCATCTTTCATCGATAATAATGTAAAGAATGACAGAAAACGAAAAACGATTGAAAAGCATCAGATATTTACGAGGTTATTCCTTCCGATGCGATATTATATTCGCTTCACTCGATTTAAGGTTAATTTATTCGGTAGTGAGTATGCCTCCTCAACATATATTAAAATCGAATATAATGAAATACAAAAAATAATTTTTAAATAATTTCGATTTCGTTTCGAGGTTATACAATGTATATGAACGTATCCAATATCAGTTGTAAATTAAGTTCTATTTCTATCTGTGATAAAAAAAGGCATCTGTTTATAGTGTTGCGAATAGAGATAAAATATATAGTTCGAATAATAAAAGTTCTACATCCGCAAAAAATAATATATAACAGTAATTATTTATTGATTAATACCAATTATTATGATTAAATAATTAATATTCGTGTATTTTACGAAAGAAGACATCCGTAAAATTTTTAAATCGATTTGGTCTGGTACTCTTGGAGAATAAGGTTAGAAAGGGGTAGAAACTTTATAATTAAGTACTCCAGCCGCCGGAAATTGGAAGAAAATGAAAAGACATGGCTTCCTTCTTTCTTCGTCGATATATTAGTCATCCTTACTCTTAGATTTGATAATATAGTTGGAATAGTAATTTTAGAGAATCTTGATGAAATATTTTGTATAATTTGCGATATATATTTCCACAATGCTAAAAATAGTTTTTCTATAGTAAATTTAAAAACATATATACATATAAAAATATATTGTATAGGTATATAAAAAAGTGAGTTAGATTTTTATTGGAAATTTGTTTTTATCGTAAACGAACATGGCTTTAGTGAGAGAAACGTTACATTTTCAGATTAAAGCGGGATTCTTTCGACACAAAGCTGGATATTACTTTCATGCCACTGAAATTTTAGTAATCCAATTGGTAAAATTTTTCTTTAAAAGGAATTTCTTAGGCTTCTTTATTAACTATTTAAAAATTTTTTTTACTCAATTTCATTTCTTATTTCAGTCTATATTTATTTTCTTTCTACGCCCAGTCGCTTTTAAAAATATTTAAACATTGGTATAATTAACTTCTTTGCTTTATATTTAGAATAAATAAAACAATAATTTGTAGTATATCATTTAAAATTGGGAAGTAATAAAAAATATATAGATATCTTGCGGAATATTGAAAAAAAAATTTATATTAAAAGAAAAATGATCTCAGATTATAAAATTTCAATTCAAAATTATTTCATAAAATAATTATTTTAATTTTTAATTATCCTTAAACAAATTTTGGATATAATTATATTTATATCCAAATTATATCCATAATTTGATATTTATTAATTATTCTGTAAATAATATAACACGAAAATATACATATTTTTAAATGAGATGGATGTAATCATATAATATTTAATACACATTTATTTTATTTTAATAAAAAGATAATAATTTATATTTTTATTGCACAAAATATTCAAAAATCTGTATAATAAATTATTCGTTTTTTTATCAACGTCTAGTTTAAAAGCGATATGAAATTTTTTTTTAAATTAAGTTAAATAGATAGATTATGTTTCTTTCTAATTTATTTTTTTTTTTTAAACATATAACGAACGAATCAAAAACTATTAAAAATGCATATGTCTTTATATTGCACTCTTCAATCCTTTTAATATATATTGAAAAAAAAAACTCATAAAATCTTGGCACTGAATATTATTCCTATCAATGGCTATATAGCCTTTTTCAAATTTTAAACTGAATTTTTATTTTATTTTTAAAAATAATTAAAATTTCTATTAATAATATAATTTCAATTTTAAATGTGAGCTTGAAATAAAACAATCGTTGAGTATCGAAAATAGGTCAAGTTAAAAATCGAGTGTTTATGCGCCAAGTATCCAATCTATGCGTGATCGATGAGTTTGGTCCCAAATCTCTTCCTTTCTATATTTATATTTCCTTTATGCAAATCGTTTTTTGGAAATTTTGTTTTTCTATGTGAGAAAATTTCATCCATTTTTACATAAGAATATTACAAAATTTGTTATTAAAATTCTTTTCGCAAATTTGTTTTTCTGTGTGAAAAGTTTTATGAGAAGCCTTAACGAAAGAGCATTATAAAATATCAAGTCTTTCTTTCATGAAGAATGAATATTTTCTCAGTTTTTCTCTTAAATCATTTTTTCGATCCAATATTTATAATTATATTTCTTATTAATTAAGAAATAAAATTTCGTTAGAGGAATATCTTTATCCTTTTTTTTTTATAGAACTCAACGGTTTTTACCCTGCTCGTACGAGGTAAAAATCTTCGGAATTTCTTGGAAAATTTCTCCTCGCTTTTCCTCGCTAGCTCATAGATGGTATATTAAGGCTTTCATTAGAAGCTTCGAGATAAGCCGCATAGAACATCATATAATCGAAAGTAATTAACTTTTTATTCGGAAAAAATGATAAAAATGAAGATAACGAGTATTCTCTACGGAAATTATAGTAAGTCGATAAGTAGAATTTTCATGAAATTTGTAAAAAAAGGATTATATTAATTTATTCGAGTAACAAAAGAAATTCGTTAAATATCATGGAACATTTGACCATTATTTTATAATGATCAAATAGTGCGAAATATTTCCATAATTACAGCAGTGGTCAGGAATTTGCAGGAATGGCTTGCATGGCCATGAGCTTTTTATTCTCGCCAATTCTTGGAACTGCTAAGTAACTCGAGACAGACCTTGGTGTTATCGGTAACGAAGTAAATTAACTGGTATTGAATTACCGATATAGAAGAAAAATATAATTTTTTTTTTTTTTTTACATTTTTTTACAATATTATTACATAATGTTGATCGAATTATTGAGATTCGTATGGTAATATCAATGATTACAAAAATAATAAATGTTATTTAGATTAACTTTTAGTAATAATTTCAATTATTAAGAAACATATACTGATTATACAATTGAAATTTCATTATAAAATTGTTAATTATCTTTATATTTTATTTTAATATATAATATTATATATAAAATTGATAATTTTTTTTTGATATATCAATAATATATTAAAAATGACAAATTATAAATAAAAAATTTCTATTTTTTTTTACTCAAAATTATTATTAAGATATTATATCATAATATTATTATTAAGATATAATTATTAATATTATTAAGATATAAGATATTATTAAATAAAAATGTTATTTAACAAGTGTCATTTTACATTAAATTGCAATAAAAATAAATAAGTTTTATCTATTATATTGAAATTCAAAATTCACTTATATTTGTGATATTTCAAAAATATTTTGAATTGAATATCGAAAACCCAATCCATAATAATATTTTTAATAATAACTTTGAATAAGAAAAAATTGAAATTATATATATATAATTATTTTCATTCATTATCGATAATATATTAATATTTTATATAATATTATTCATATATAAGAGATTTTTGGATAGATTTTTTTAAATCAATTATTTTATATTATTTTGAAGAAAATAATATTTGTTTATAATTATTTATTTATATATTTACATATTTTACATTTTGGCACATTTTGATACATAATATAGTAATTTATTATTTCAGTATTACAAGATAAATCCAAAAAAGAATAAAATTTGCAAAAATATTTGAATATATTATTAAAATTAATAAAATTAATATAAATAATATTACATATCGATCAGAAATTTATGAAATTTATTAAATGTATGTATATGTATGTATATGATAAAATTAAATTATATAAAGTTATCAAAGTAAAATAACAAATTACACATAATTCTAGTGATCATTGAATTTATATGCGAAAATTGAAGTATCAAATGGATAAAAATCAACCTATTAATAAAAAATAATAAATTTGTTTAAAATAAAAATAAAACACAGAATGTATTATTAACAAAAAATAATTTTTAATACATTTAAAACATCAGTATCAAATCTAATAATAATTTCAATTTGAAATAAAAAATTGAAATAAAAAATTGAAATAAAAAAACTACTATTTAAATAAATCATTTTAACATAATTTTGTTAAATAACATAATTTGAATATTTTTTTAACATAAAAATTCGTTTTTTAAAATTTTCTTTTATATTTTTATATTTTTTTTAATATTTAAACAATAGTTTGTATTAAAATGAAAGTTTCTTTATTTTTTGATATCTATACATTATACTTCAATATATTGCAAAATATTAGATTGTTGTAAAACATTTACATATAGACATATATATTTTTAAGTTTTGCATTATTATTTGCAATAATAATACCTCTACGATAATAATACCTCTATTTTTATTAACATTCTATTATTCTATACACTATCTCTATTCGTAACAATGTAAACATTTCTTATCACAGATGTGGAAATAGAATATAATTGATGTTGAATACATTCAATATATATAATGCTAGATATTACAACATCGAAATGTATCGAAACATGTATGATATGTTAGGTTAGATTTGAACTATTATTGAAATGAATCGGCAATACTTAAGAAAATAAGAAAGCAGTTAGAATAAAAAATAAAATCGACAAAGATATTTAGATAACATTTCAAAATTCAAAATCATTGTCATTTAAAAAAAAAGGATAAAATTGTAAGTTATTCGCAAAATATACATTTCTTTGTACATTAAAAAATTTGTGTAATTTGACAATTAAGAAAATATGGAATCCCTAATTTTAATAATAAAATTTATATTATTTATTTATAATGAAACGTGTTGTAAATAAATATGTTATTTTAAATAAAGAATAAATTCATCCAAAAATCTGTATTGCATTATTCAACGTAATTCTTTTATCTTTCTTTATTCCTATAAATTCTAAAAAAAATAATAAAGATTATGTAATAGATTTTGAATTATTTATGATTCTATTTTCATGTCCCCAGAATATTTTTGAAAACACTATAGGTGTAGAAATAACAAATTCCTTCAAATTTGTTCTCGTATAAAAATTAAAAATTTATTTTTCTAACTATAATTAATTTATCCATAGTCTTTTATAGTCTTTAATAGTAGAAACATTTTAAACATAACCTATAACTAACAAAAAAAATATACATATGCATGTATACGTTCAAAAGATTACGAAATGGAAAAAATAATCGATGGAAACAAAGTCATTGATGTATTAAATATAAAAAACAAAGCGCTGTACGCTCATGTGTGAAACAGTTGTTTTATTCCAATAAATTTCAGTCCAACCATCGAATTATACATGTGTGCATCGAAATTGTAGTAACGCGATTGTTTTCGAACAATTGAAATAAATTTGCCAATTATTTCGCATCATTTTTTTATTCCATAACAAATGGTATGGAATTAATGCACGTAACAATTAGAAAGATCAATAAAGTTGATTTTTATCGAGATATATTTTTCATATATTCTTTTTTTTTTTATAAGTACCTATTCTAATTCGAGATTTATAAAATTTATTCTACAATATTTTTTTAATTATATTAGATTATTTGGATCATTAATTTTTTTTTACAAGTTTAAATTAATTATTGTTTATTACATCTTGATATACAAGTAAAATATAATAACCAATTTGTTCGCTTATATGACCATCTGTTATCACCACCAATTCTTAAAATTGCTGGCTTGAGACAATCTGATTCATATTAACTACTATGTATTGAATTACTAAAATAAGACATATAATTTTCCTTTTTTTATTGTATTACTATAAAATATGGAACAATATAATAAGTCTTATTGAGTCCAATTATTGAGATTTTTATGATTAAAATAATAATAAACATGATTATATTTATATTAATTTTTATAATAATTTCAATTAATAAAAAATAATTTGACTGCATTATACTTTGTATTTTCTTTTTGCAGTGACTGTACTTAATGAAAATTTAATTATTTTCGATTATCCTTTTCTTAACGATTAGATTATACAAATTTAATATATCAAAATATATATGATATATATACTTATTCACGAACGTGATGAAAAATAATGACAGATGATTTTATATGCAATAATAAGGCGAAAAGAATAAAAGTATAAAATTTTATTTGAGATTTCGTTTTTTAAATAAATCAAATTTAAAAATATTTCGAATGAAATTGACTAATTGAATATGGATACGAATGAATTATTGATGAAAAATTATATTAAATTATATGTGAAAACATGCAAGTAATTATAATTTATTATATTTATCATGATGGATAATTTAGAAATGCAAATGTAATATAAAATTATTACATTTTTCATGTAAATATAATATATAAAAATGCATAATATATATAAAATATATGTAAGAAGTAATTATTTTTATTACTTTATTACATGTTTAAAAATTAAAAACTTGATGATATTTAAAATATATATATATATGTATTATATGTATGTATATATAGTAAGATATGTATAATCCAATCAGGTCAAATATCTTTTTTGGTTTTGACGATAAAATTCAATTTATAATATCTGCAATAACTTAATTTTTATTATTTTTAAAAATCAATGTTGAATAAAATAATTCAAATGTTAAAATTTCCCATTAATCCAGTTAAAAGATAAACAGGATTTTTCAATCATATTTCTTATAATCAGATTAGTAACATAAATAGAAAAATTTGTTCACGTGCGGATTATATCAATTTGAACGTAAAGAGAATTCTGACAATGAGTGATGAAAACGCGTAAGCAGCAACTTCTTTGGCCAAGATAATTTCTAAAGCAATCTATCATGAATAATATAATCTACTAATGGTATCATCAAGCGCACTACGCAAATTTAGCCAAACTTCTTATCGTTGGCAAAGTGTCGACGCAACTTTCAAACTAGGATCGCTTTTCGAATCGATAACTGTAAATGTTTGCACTTAATTAACATATAAGATGTTTCTTAATAGAGGATAATTAGATATTAGATGGGATATTTATTTTCAATTTGTCTACAATAAGGATTTTTAATCTTTTTGATTTATATTGATGAATCCATAAATTAATTATTATATAAATTCTAATTGCATTACAAAAAAAGAAAATATTGTAACTTTTTTTTAATTTGGTAAAAAATGTATAAACAATAACTCACAAAATCGTTGGCATTATATGTTATAAGAAAATTCATTTAATTATTTAAGAATATGAAATCAAGTTCTCTATGAATGTTGATGAAAATTTATTTTAAAAATTAAATATTTTTTATAAAAAAAAAAATTTTGCTTTTTACTACTATTATAAAGTTACATTTAAAAAACGAAAAAATGAAAAATATTTTTATTTTTTATTTTTTTGAATATAATGTATAAAGAAATATTAAAAATTCTGATTTTAATGAAAATTAATGAAAATGAGTATAGAGCATAATAGCATTAGGACAATTTTTTTTATCGATAAAAAATTTTTTTTATTGAAAATTAAATATTTAATTTAATAAATATTTTAATTAAAAATATTTAATTAAAAAAAAATATTATTGAAGTATTTTTATGAGCCACTGTACATTCTCTTATATAGAATAATTAAACGGATGATATTGTAGATAGATCCATATCTCGTTTTAAGTTTAAAACAAACTTAACAAATAATGTTATTTATTAATATTAGTGTAGTAGATTTTATTTTTAATCACAATAGAATGCTAATTAATTAAAAAAAAAAACTTAATACGACAGGTTATTGCACTCTAATTAATAATTTTATCACGTTTAATTCAAGCTTCTGATAGCTGCTGGCCAGATTGATATTAAAGCAACGTTAATTTACACCCAATACCATTCGATTCCTATTATTCACGCTTCCTCCTTTGAATAATCATGATTGGACGCGAGACAAGGCTGATAATCCGCCAAATTTCCAAACGAGCGGCTACATAATTCATATAGCCACATTGTTCCGGCTGGCTATCTCGAATCCATTCGATTCTCCGTATAACTACGATATTCCACGCAAGAGGACGTCCATTCTCATTTATTTCTCTGTTTATCTGGTTCAACCGCCAAGACGGTTCCACCCTATTATTCAAATTGGCCATCTAAGATCGTTGTTATCCTTGCCATCTGCACAGATGGCAGTGCTTCGCCGTCACGTAATTGGTGGAAATTATTGGCACGGTATAGAAGAGAATAAGAATGTGAGATACAATCGATTATCGGTTATTCAAGATTAATCAAATAAAAAGATAAATCGTGTATTTGTAAATAGATTAAAAAACTATTCATATATCTAGATTTTTTACAATAACTTTATAGAGATTAGAAATAAGTGGGATATAATTAAAAATATGTAATGCTAATTGTTATATTTTCTGCCCGTTTAACTGTCGTGGAATTAATATCAATTAATATCAAAAGGAAATCATTAATAATTTTTAGAATATCTTTTTAGATTCTGATTGTGAAATATTCTGATTTCGACCGTTCGATTAATAATATAAAAATTAATATAATATAAAAATAAATAATATAAAAATTATTAAAAACAATATTTGATAATGTAGTAATTAATTAATAAAATTAATAATATACAATAAAAAAATAATATGAGAAATTCGAGAATTTAAAAGGTCAAAAATTATTTGTGTAATTTTAAATTTTAATTCTATTGCTCTTTAAAAAGAACATTCGACGAATATTTGTAAATATTATTCAATGATAATATTGTGCCAATATCAAATTTTATGCATCCATATGAAACATTTTTCATCCTGAAATATGCGAAGATTAAAGAATTAATGAATTTTGACTGAAAATCGATATTTGAATTGAATTTTTTTATTATATCTTTTTTTTTATATAATAATTTTTTAATTTATTATATGTATATTTAAACTTTACAATATTTTTATTATATGTATCCTGATATAATACTTAAAATTTGAGAATTATATATTAATCAAGATTTTTGTTTTTTTTAATTTATCTAATTTATCTTACTATTTCTATTATCTTCTTTATAATAATAATAATAATATATAATAATAATCTTCTTTGCTTGTTATTAAAATGAATGCAGTATTATTAAATAGGATTATATTCATGAGAATTAAAAAATAATTTATTACCATAATTACATTATAAAATCATTTTTAATTTAATATAAATCTTGTAATTTTTAATTATTTTTATTTTCTTGGAAAATTTTTAGAGAATAAATTTTAAAGACCAAACAAAAGTTATTATATAACATCTTGTATGTGAATACAAGAATTATAGAAGATTATTAAGAAATATTTTTATTTTCGTTTTACTTGCTATGTATTATAATTTAATTTAATAAATATTCTAATTTTTGGTAATTTAAATTTTATTACAACTAATAATGATAAATAATTAATGATATATAATAATTATATATTAATGATATATAATAATATAATAATTAATGAATAATGATAAATAATTAATGATACAAATTCACATAAACAGATAAATATTAAATATTAATAGATAATCACGTGGTGCTAGTGTCGTCAATCGTCATAATTATATAATAATACATAACATAAAATTATATTATATTAATATAATACATAAAAACTTTTACACAAATATAATTATTTTATCGTCCAAAAAAATTTGGTTGTCCAATATTCCTTATTATTTTGATTTATTTTAATTTAACGACAAAATTCATCGTCTCATACCTCCATCATCTCTTCCATCTTTCCACATACGTCACGAAGGAATTCAACGTGGCTTTTACCGTCAAGTTTAAAGCGTATGTATATCAAGTTTTGATTTTTCTCGGATTACATTTCAATTAGAGCAACAGAGGGATGCATGAGATGTGTGTCGTATGTGGGTCGTGTTAGCTGGTTTATTTTAAAATTCAAAGAAAAAGCGTTCCGGTGTGTTACTTGAAATATCCACGGGAACAAAAAGACCTCGAGTTAAGTGTACTTTATCACGCTGCATACGTCATAAAAATCTGGAACGCAGTCGCAGAGAGAAACGGAGTGAAAAGAAATGTCGGTTAGGTTCTTCATCCTCGGAATCACCAGCCTCGACTTTCTTCCCTCGCCACAAGCATTCCATTTTAAAATCCAGTTGGCATGGTCGAGCCTTAACTTTTTATCCAATTGCTTCGCTGTGGATCCATATAATTTTCTCGACGCGGTGGATTGGAAAATTTAAATTTTAAGAATTAAGCTATTCGTATCGATCATTGCATTCTTGACTTTTTTTTTTTATAATAATGTCATATTGAGAACAATTGTATTGTTAATAACATGAAATCTAGGATAATAAGTTTGTTAAATGTTAATTTTCATTGTTAATTTTTTTATTTTTACGAGTTTAAAACATTTATTTTTTTTAATTTCGAAAATAGTATTTTTTGATTTGGTATGATTTTTGGTGTAAATCTTATAAAGGAGAAACGTTTAAGAAACGTGCCCAGCAAACGAAAATTCAGAAATAAAATCCTTTTATTTGAACAAAAATGAATGACGAATTTAATGATGTAGAAAAAAAAAAAGAAATGAAATTTAATTAATTTTCTTTTTCTTTAAAATATAAAAATATAATTTTGAAATAAAAATGTAATATACATATGTGGGAAGTTAATATATAAAATACATAAATGACGATTGAGACTTATTTATGAAATTATAAGAAATTTAAGTTTATATCAGATATGGATGAGAGATAGATTAGATAATAGTGTGGAGAAAGTCTTCATTTTATTTCATTTTATCATCAATTTAGAAATAAATATATTTTATTTTATTTTTGCAATATCCTATTTAAAATCAATTTTAGATTTATTTTATTGTATCTTACAAATTTTTTTTGATTTGTTAATTATTGTATTCCATAAGATTATATTGTAAAATATAATTTTATTTTAATAAGCAAACAGTGTATGAAGAAATCTAATATCTAGTATTGTGCATGACATTTATAATAAGATTGTTTTGAATATTTCACAATTATTTTATTCACTTGATTATTATTTTATTCAATTTGATTCAATTTATAATAATGAATTAGAACTACAAAGAGACTAATATTTCTATGTACTTTTGATTCTCTGAAATATATTTTGTATCATGTATCTGTCTTGAATCTAGTAATATCTATATCCAAAAATGCATAATATTTACAAATATATTTAATAAAAAATAAAATTATCGAAACACAGTTTCATTTTTTTTAAAATGATTATTGATAATAATAATTAATCAATAATAATATAATTTATCTTTTAATAATTTACATATACACTTTTTTTTAGCTACTTTTATTGTTATTTGAGGTTATCTCATATGCAAAAAAAATTCTTAATAAAAAATTTAAATACATAGAAAAACGGAAAACGGAAATAGACAAAAAAATTTTAACGAAAATTCTAAGAATAATAAGTAAAACTCATACGGAGATACTCTAAATTCACTTTTATTTTTACTTTGCATCGTCGATAATCAAAAGTTGATTCGCGAGGTAACTCGATGTCGAAAGAAAAAAAAAAAAAAGAAAATCGAATTATATTAAACAAAAAATTACTTTAAACAGTATTGGCACTAGAGCGAATCGAGAGAGCATGGTAATTAAGTGCATCCTGGCAGTGTGTCCATGGGTGAGAAGGGAGTAAATAGTGAGGGTCGTTTAACTTGATTTTCGCGTTATCATTAACTAGGTTAAAGTCACCGTGATGCTCTATGGTCCGGCCAATGTCGTTACGCTCTCGTTACATCGGGTAGAATCGGTTGTCCGAGCTTCGGATAAATTCGATTCCTTTCCTCGAAGAATCCTCGAAGAAACTGAAATGCGATATTTATTATCGAGTGTAATTCCAACCGTATTTTATATCTTGAAAAGATAAGCTCGTAGTATATTTCTGAAAGAGATGGATAATTCAAGAAGATAATTTTTAAAACGTATACAAGATGATTCTAGAGATTAAAATAAATAGATAAAATAGAAAAATAAAGAAAATAAAAATTGTTTATATAAAATTTATTTATATTTGTGATAAATTTAGTTAAATTTAAATTTCCAAGATATTTCACTCTATCTCTGTCACTCATTGTCTCCATTTCTTTATCTAATGCAAACTTAAATTGCTTATAACCTAATAAATAATCTTCAATATTTTTATATATATCAAATTTGTAAATTTTAAATTAAGTTTTTAATATATTGTAATATAAGTAAACTTCAATATAGTTTTTCAATAAAATCTATTTATTTTTATTTATTACAAATAATATTTTTACGTGTTTTAATATTAATTTTGAATATGAATTTAAATATGAAGAAATTATAAAATTATATTACAATAAACAATATTTTAATGATTTTATCGATATAATAAACAATATTTTAATGATTTTATCGATATATCAAAGATTATCAATAAGATATCGATAATCGATAGTTATCGATAGTTACAATTTTACCTGAATGACTAACAATCGATTGGCAGCCAATTAGTTGCAATCGCAACAATCGATCACGTGAACGTTTTGTTTATATCTATTGTTCTGTTTCGTTAGATCGACTTTAGATATCGTCTAGCATTACAAAAACTCTTTTTATTACGATTAACGTAAGAAGAAATTCTCATTAATTATATAATGAGCGATATTTGTTCGATATTTGATTACATTTACTGATAGAATACATAAAATAAAAATATCGTTTTAGTCGTGTGTCCACGATAAATAAGGAAATCAATTAATTGTTGCGTTTGTCGAAAAATTATTATATCTATCAATTTTGTGGCAATTTCTCGCAAAATATATATGATTTTTATTTTTATATCTTTTTTAATTACTTTTATATTTTGTTTTTTTTTTTTTACAATGAAAAAGTTTTTTAATGGCTTCATTGTTCGCTTTTAGACAAAACATTTTTCTTTATTATTGAATAGTATAAATTTTATTTTTATATTCACAATTTTGTTTATTGTTCCTATCATATTGAATGAATTTTTATGGTTATTTTAGACAAAAGAATATCAAGATATTTTTATATAAATTTCATAATTGTTTCAACTTAACGAATATATTTTAAAAATTACAATTTTAATTTTAGCAATGTATAAAATAAAGTAATATAAGTTTGAAAAAATATATTAATCATGTGTTTAATGAGATGAAAAACAGATAGGACAGTCGTGCCGACTTGTTAGTCGGATTGTAGATAATACAGATTTCTAGTTTTTCATATGCATTCTAAATAAAAATTAATGATAATTGATGAGACGTTAATTAATTCGTTAAATTTTTATTTATCGAAGTTTATGAATTTCTAAATTTAAAATTGTGATATTTTTGGAATCCATTCAACAAAATTCTATTCAATTTGTGAAAAAATATAATATTCAAGATTTTGAATAAATTGTAAATAAAAGGAAAGTTCAAGGAAATAAAATTTTAATTTAATTATTTTGATTTTAATTATTAAAGAATATACTTAAACAAGAGTTATAAGAGAAAGTTTATGGAATGAAAATAATTGGAAAAAATTACATCTCAAAAAATTCTTACAAACAAAATTAATCCAAGAGAGACAAAATTAGTGAGGATGTGACATTATAAGAAGCACTTTATTCGACAAATTAAAATTTTTATTTTATTATACAAGCAATAAGTTGATCATAGATTTAATCAAAATTTTTCAGTATATGAAGAATTAATATATATAAAATATCTGTTTGATCGTCGATTACTATTAACGATTTAACAGAAGATTCAAATTTTCTTTATCGCTTGAAAAAGAAAAAGAAATGGCTGGCAAACATTTTTATTATGATTTTATGTATAGATTCATTGATCTTTTGTTGAAAAGACCTAAATCTACAAGTTTAGTACGCGAGCTGTTTGAATTTTAATGAATCTGAAATTCAATTTTTTTTCGATAAGCTTGAAAAACTTATAAAAGTATAATTTCTTTGTTTTTAATATCTGTACAATATCTATCAATACATTTATATCTATCTATCTATACAATTTCGACGAGACACGAGTCAACTATGAAATTTTATTCATGATGTTGAAACGCCAAATTGAAAAGTTCATGTCAGCTGAAAGTAGCAAGAATGTTCTTTTGAATGAATGCTAATAAATTTTGCACCACCATTTTTTATTTTTCTAAAATTGCGAGTGAATCAACAGTTGATGCTAAATGCTCCTATAGAGAGTGAAACTATCGCTTTTCAACCAAATTAAAAAAAAGAATTTTCTTTGGATTACATTATTTTAATAAAATTTATCTGCTCAAAAAAAATGCCTGTTCCTGTCTTCTGAATCGCCACTAAACTTTGGATATTATTGGATTCTTGGATAATTTTTATAAAATATTTATATTTATAATACTTATTTATTTAATTTTTCATCATACACAATTCACAGGTTTTAACCATTAGAAATAAACGTTTATAAAAACTTTGAAAATTATCAAGAATAATGCTCTCTGAAAATAAGAGCAAATAATGTCTGACACCAGACTGAAATTTATTTTTTAGATGTTTATTCAGATTGTAATATGAGTTCTGATAATAAATACTTGAGGTAGCTATTAGTACTATTTTAATTAATATTTACAAAAACAAATTTTCCAAATTTATATTTATAAAAAAATTCTTGCTTCATCATCAAATTCGTTCTCAAAATTATTGATTTAAGAGAATTAAAAAAGAATTAAAAAATATAAGAAAAATGTAGGAAATAAACTTAAGAAGATTAGAACATTAAAATTGTTGAAATCGAGAAAATTACACAAAAAGATTTTAGGAAAGATTGGATTCAAGTTGCTAAAATGAGAGAATCGAGAATTATATATCAAAATTAATTTAATTTAATTTAACTGTTACGTTATGATAATATAATTTTAATTATATTATTACTTTAATTTGATTTTTAATATTATTAAAAAATAAGCAGAATAGAAAGAATAAAATATTATTTTTTTCAATTTAAGTGTTCAACACTAGAGAAATTTTTTCTATATATTTATATTGAGAGCTGAATAAACTTCAATGAAAGAAAAACAATACATGTGAGATTAAAAAAATATATTTTGAATTTATATGAAAAATAAAATAATTAGTTGAAAGGAATAACTTATCCCTTGAAGTTATATCTATAAATATCACAATAAGGGACGTGCAAAAGAATAATAGGGAGTTAAATAAAAGGTTAAAGGTTTATTAGAAGAATTTTCTATCGTAAAAAAATATATAGAATTATATATATCAATGCGATTTGAGCACACCATGCGAGAACTAATGGTATTAATATTCATTTTCAATCCATACGTATTCACGAATTATATATCCACTATTTCTTACATATCAAGATTAGAAAATATATCATTGTAAAAAGACAGGAACAAATGAAGAAAAACAATAATGGATAAAAAAATAAACATGTGATAAACAAATAAAAAAAAATAAACATATAAAAATGTAACAAGTTTTATATTATATTACATAATAAAGTTAGGGATGCACAAGCCATGCTTGGTTATAGTTAAATTGCGTTTATTCCAATTCCTTTATTCGTACCTTATGACTCGATGCGAAAGTTCTCCCCACTTTTGTTTAAAATGATGGTGGGGCAACTGCTGGCTATTGGCCCAACTAAGTTCCAAAGTTCAGCAATAGAATGTTATTTATTTCTCCACTTTTATTTTTTCATCACTGTACATCAAATCTGAAAAATTAGAAACAAGAAAATACGATACGATATTTAATAAATTTTTAATAACATATATTAAAATTATAATTTATTTTAACACAAATAATTGTACAAGATATCTTTCTTAATATTTATCCATAGAAAAATTATTCATTGCAAAATTTAAATACAATGAATAATAAATAGAAATGTAGCATCTCTCTCAGAATTATCTTAATATTTGCACGAAATTTTATAATTATTTTTATATATTTTATTTTATTTATATAATTTTCAATTGTCGTGTAAAGTAATTAAATCTATCATATACGTTCAGTTATGTTACGCTTCACAGTGTTCGAAATGTTGCATTTCAATTTGTCAATATATGTTTCAGTTATGTTATTAACTTAGTTGCCCACAGTGAAATGAATATTCAGCCATCTGTCTCGTATTAATTTGAAGCAATATTACTCGAGCAAATATTTCGAATTATAACACTCACAGCGAATTCGTTGAATTGATCTGATAATATAGAAAATGATCGATGGTTGCCTGCACGCGAGCAAGCAATTAGATAAGCGTTTACCAGTTTTCTTCGCATCATTTGTTAGAATTGCGATTATTTATCTGATGGATTCTTTTTTCCAAACAGCATCTATAAAAGTCTGATCTTTCTTTCATCATTTATTTCTCGCGGAAATAATAATTATGTTATCAAGTTATATAATGACATTATTTTTGTTTCAGTGGTAATATAAAAATAAATTTTTTTTAACAACATAATAAAATCATTTTAATAAAATGAAAAATATTGTAAAATTTTTAAAAATAAAACAACTTTTGAAAATTATTGAACAATTGAAAGTAAAATAATAAAAATAATATTTTATTTGTTTCTTGTTTTCTTGAAAAAATAGGAATTACAATAAAATTAAAATTATTATATAAAAAAATTTTATATGGTATGACAATAGATATAATTTATTTTTATTAATTACATATGGAAGATGTATAAAATCAATTTCTTAAATCGTTTTTCTTAAATCGTTATTATAAATTATGTATTTTTTAATAAAATATATTTTTTTTCTTTCTTACTTTATTTTTTATAATGATATTTCATAAAATATTTCCTTAAATGTATTGTAATAAAAATAAAATATACATCTTTCTTAACTTTATTTGCATAACAAACTCGATACTTTCTTCTTTCACATTTATTTATTTCATATTTTGTTTATTTAATATTGTTTTGATGTTAGATATCTAATTAACATCAATATGGCAATAGTCATTAATGCTCGATGGATAAATAACGTCACAGTGGTGGCAGCAGCTGTCAATGTCCAAAAAAGAAATGATTTAATATATTATCAGTAATCATCATAGTGTTAAAGATATTCAAAAATCGATATATTAAAAATTATCAATAATTGATAACCATAATTCTATTATCAGATCGAGTGAATAAATGGAAAAAAGGATAATAGTGAGGGAAAAATAACATCATGACTGCGAGAATGAAGATAATGAAAAATAACAAATTCTTTTGTAAAGAAATTTTTCTGACAAAATATTTAATCTTGTTTCTGTATCATCATATATTGTGTGTGTTAAACTTTGACTATTGATCATTACTTTACTTTTTGAAACTATTTTATATGAAATAAATGATATTACATGTATAACATGATTTTAATTTATAAATTTAATTTATAAATATAATTATCTTTCATATTTTTCTTGCTAAAAGAAATATTTCAAATGAAATTTACTCTGTTTTGAGAGGGAAGTAATTTGATATAATTTCTTCAGAGATGAACTCGCAAAGAAATATGTCATCAGTTTTTTTTTTAAAATAAATTGAAAATAATTGATGTTGATTATTTCTTACAAAAAAATATTAGATTTATGACGAAAGATCATTAGTTTCGTAAATATTTTAATTTTAATTTTATTAAATTTATTTTATTAAAAGATTAGGGATATGAAATAATAAATAAAAATTTAAATTAAAATATGATAAGTCAAAATTAACGATTTTTTAAAAATTTGTTGCTACTATAGAAATAGTTTAATATTTTAATAATAATAATAATAATTTTAATAATAATATTTCGTTTGATATTACAAGTTATTACAGATATTAGATAGTGAATAAGAATTTTATCGTTTCATTCTATTATACATACTTTTTACTCAAATATATGTATTTTATATTTTTTATTATCATTTAATTAAAAATAAATCATTTCACTAGAGATCAATATGATGAAAATTATCGCAATTTCGGGTTATCATTTATACAATCATGATAAAAATTCAATTAAATCAACCATCATCGTGAATACGTATATTCCACGATAATGAACCAATGTTAATCCATGAATATATAACAAGCATAATTTTCCATTGTTCTGCAGCGTAATGTCAACTGATTCTAGTTTTCGATTCTAGTCATGAAAATTTTCAGTTAATTAACCGCATTTATCATGATATCCACGTTTCTCCATTAATTGTAGATCGAGAGATAGATTACAAAAAAATTACAATCTAATATTGTGAATTAGAAAATAACAGTTAATTTTTGTCAGAATTCGAAAATTACAGAACTTTTTCTTAGATTATTTATAATGGATTTTTTAAAAAAATATTATAAATTAAAAACAAAATGTTTACATTAATATTCGCGAGAATCAATTCGTTGTCAGAAATGTCATTTTGAATAATTTTTCTCAACACGTAAACTTAATTTTAATTTTCGAATTATAATATATAGCAAATTTATTTTTAATATTAAATATATCATTTCTAGATGCATGATTTCTGACAAGATTTTTAGGTTAAATTTTCATACCGAGTTTCGATATTATATAGACCCAAAGCTATTCCACGGAAATGAAATACGAAAGAACTTTTCAGCGAGCGAAATTACAATGCTTGAAGTTACAATGATACCTACTATTTATTAAATGTGAGGCCAAAAAGAAATATTATGCCAATTTAAATTTTATGCCATTGATCATTGTTTTAAAATTGCAATCTCATATTTTTCTTTAATTTATAAATTAGATTTGGGTTAAATTAAGTTAGAATTATTTTATTATTCAATATTTTTATTTCTTTAATCTAATTTAAGATTAGAAATATGATATCTATCGAAATATTTTTATATATACATATATCAATAAAGAATTAAAGTTAACAAATAGTTGTTCAGAATATTATTTCAATAAAATATTTCATTGAAATAAATAATTATTCTTATTTAACATTTCTTTTTAAATATCAATATTTTTTTTAATATGTAAAAAATATTTCATCATTTATAAACTTGTAGATAAATTTGCGAAAAAATTTCTCTCAAAATTGATCTCAATTTCGAAATTCGTTAACTTTTTTTTTTAATCCCTTCAAATCCTTCTCATGAAAATCAAATTTTTCAAAGGAATATAATCAATGTTATCATTTCTTTATGTAATGTAATTGTGGTCAAATCAAATGCAAATATTTTTTTTATTTATTTACATTATCAATATTATTTTACAATTCATTTTAAAATATCATTGAATTCATAAGTATAAAATTAAAAAATGAATTATTATCATTATCATTATCAAAAATTAATTTTGCAAAAACTATCTTTTACATGCAAAAAAGATAAATTTTTTCCAATATAAAAAAACAATTGTAAATAATTTTAATTTTTTTTCTATTCTAATAAATAAAATAAAATAAAAAAATTTCTTGAATTTTAAAATTGTTTCTTTTTTAATACTTTGTTAAAATTTTTAATTTTGAAGGGCATGTACGATAATACGAAACACTCTAAATTCTAATAAAATATTTCTACTCGAATAAATATACATAGCATGTATTAGTTTTACGAATGTTGTAACCGCATTGCAAATAATTAATACTAATTGAATTTCCTTTGCTGTGAGACAAGTTAATGTTTATTTCAAAATATACACCAGGAAATGAACGTGTCCCTCTTACCTTTGCAAACGTTGTAACTGGCATTAGGTTACATTTCCGTGAAATGATGTTGGTGTAAGCACTGGTTCGTCGTAGAAAGCGCAAATAACCTAACTTTTCGTTTGAGCCACCACACTTGACAAATACTTTGCTTTTATTATTTGATTATTGAATTCTTTCTCATTCTTTTCTCTTTAAAAAGGGAAATTGTTTATATTAAAAAACCGAATACAGATTGGAATATAATTGTTGAAAATATTATATCTCTACAGTCAAATACTTTTTATAAAGAAAGAAATATTATTTATCTGTAGTTCAGTTAAATTGAATCTTTTTCGCAATTCATATAGTATATGTCTGACATATATATAATATATGTATATCATATTCATTACAAAAGTTATTATATATATAATATATATATATATGAATTTTTTGTATACTTATCTTTTATAAAATAAATATCAGTCAACATTCATAGACAACATATTTAGCCAGACAACGAAAATTGGACGATGATTGACAAAGATTCTAATTGATGCAGGAGCGTTTCATTTAGGCCAAGGTTACACGAATCAAAAAACAGACGTAAATATTCAAATGATTAAATATTATATATAATATATAATATAATATATATTATTATATATATTATATTATTATATAAATATTATATAATATTATATAATAAATATTATATTTTCTAGCAAATAATTTTTTGATTAAATATAATGATATATAAAATTTATAGAAAATATAATTTTTGAAATGTAAAATATTATAGTATAAATATCAAACATGTGGGCATTATTCGTTTTAATATGAAGTACAAAAATTTTTGACTATAATATTTCTTATCTATAATAAAATATTAAGAAAACAAAATTTTAATTGGACATATAATTTCAATGCAACACATAATAAAAGTATGAATAAGAAAATATAAAAAATTAATACTTAAAAAAATAATTTTTAGCTCTTTATGAATTATTTTTTTTAAAAATTATTTTAAATTTTTTTCGACTTATTATTGTGTGTTTTTTGTTTGTTTTAAAAAAATTTTTTAAAATTATTTTAAATTTTCTTTGACTTATTATTGTGTGTTTTTTGTTTGTTTACAATGTGTTCTATTCTATAATATATCTATATAAAAGTGTAAATTATTTTTTTGCATTTATTTTATGTTATATCAATTTAACATTTTTTTACATTTTAATAAAAATTATAATATTTTTATATTAAATTTCATTTATCTAAAAATAAATATTTTTTCAAGAATAATATTTATATGATATTTAAGAAAATAGTTAAAATTTTTTCTATTTTTTATGTCTAGATAATTAAGAAAGAATTGCTCAAAAAAAGAAAAATTTTACTGAATTTTAAATTATAAATAAATATATTTCAAGAAATACATTAAATATAATCTTATAACTTCTTTCTAAAGATAATAATTTTAATTTAATTTAATTTAAAGATTCAATAAAAACAAAAAAAAATATTATTAAGCTCTTCTATAATCTTTATACATGTTCTACTATAAATCAGATAATATATCCCATGGTATCTTCTGCTCCTTATTCGGGAAAAACAATATCGATTCTGCGAGTGCAAATTAATTTATTGCGATATAGCTATATAACGTATACCTGTAATTTTGAAGTTATTTAATTGGTAGTTATTTTTATTTATGTATAATAACTCATGAAAATATTTATCTTTATTTTTTAAATGAACAATTTTCTATTTCTTCTTAAATTTTGTCGAATATGTCGAGTATAAGTGTCAAATCTATAGCCTTGTTCACGTTGAAAAAAAAAATTTCTTTGAAAAATGTATGTAATAAATATTTGCAAAAATTTTCGTACAATCTTTGCAAACATCTAATAAAATATACATTATATGCTATATTATTTTCTCTAAAAATCTCAATTCCTCTGGTGAATTTCTACAGAATAATACTTGATGTCACATTATCCTTTCTGCTCCTTTGCTAGATTAGACAGAGGATACGTGACTCGATATATATATTCGTCGACGTCGTCGCGACATTTGGATTCGACGGATGTCTGATCAACTAGCAATGGGAGTGGGGATAATATGACGTCACATATTATTCTCATGTGGAAATTCGTCAAAGGAGAACTATTTTTTTTTAGTTTGGATTATTATGATTAATAAATAAAAAAATTTCTTAATATTTTTCATTATAATATTTCAAAATAAAGGATAATATAAAAAATAAATACATTTAATTCGGAGGAAGAGGTGACAATTCTTAAGAAGCTTTCAAAAATATTCGTTAAAATTTTATTTCCATCTAATTCTATTCTTTGTGTTTCATTTGAAAATAATGCTGCCAAAAAGCGATGAATAAAACGTAATTATGAAGCGAGATATTTTTCTTTGAAAATATATATGTGTTATATTTGTTATCGTTATGAAATAAAAATGCATCTGATGATGTCACTGCTTGCAATGTATGTCATTGTTTTTGCACATATTTATATGTAAATTTGCAAATGGTTTATAATGATATTAAAACTTTAAAATTTTGTGGAATTACATGTAATGAAAAGAAAGAAAATGTTTCCAAACTTCTATATGAGATATTTTTAAAAAAATTTCTAATAAATGGAATATCATTGTTTATGGAATATCATTATTATATATTAAATTCAAAATGAATTTTACCTTATTTATTTAAGATTAAATTCACAATTAATTTAATTTATAAGCTCTGTCATAATAAACAAACCGATGAATCATAATTTTAAAATTAAATTTACAGATAAATAAATTGATTTTAATTATGATAAATTGAAAAATTTAATTCAATGTATGATAAATCATGATAAATGATATCATGATAAATTTATAATAAAACGTGAAATAAAATTAATTTTACTTATTGATTCAAAATTAATTAATTTAATTTAATTTATAATAAATATAATAAACTGATAAATAAATGGCTCGTGATTTAAATTTACGATAAACAATAAAATTCCACTTCGAAACATTTGAAAAAAATTTTATCCCTTTATAAATACATTTCATCTATTCTTTAATTTTATCTTATCAAAAATCAGGAATCAATAATCTTTGCATCAATTCAAAATGCTAAAAGGCCAATAATCTCTTCTATTTAAGAAGAAGAAAGAATGATTACAGTTTCGATAGAAAATTTCTTTTTGATTACTTTATCTTAGATATATATCTTCTTTCTTCTCGTTCCTCGAAAGACCTAATTCTCCCACCTGGTCAAATCTTTCTCCGCTTTTCCTTTGCTTTTCGCTTCCGCGTGAAACGGCAACGAGGGAGAGTAATGGCTTTAAAAACCTTAGGAGGAGAGCTTCTCTCCGCTATCTTCCCACTTTGAAACGGCACCGCGATTTTTATTCCCGAATAAAGTAAAGAGGCTTACCAGCGAGGCTTGCCTTGCTCCATTCTATCATAAGCGAGGGATCTTAATGATCCCTTCCAACCCATGTAGATTGAATCTTAATCTTAAGTCTCATATGTCGTCATGCTTTTTGGATATTGTTTAATATATATCGGATCTGGGCATAATTTTAAAGAAAATTTCAAATATTATTACGTTATTTTAAAATTATTCGAGAAATAATTTTTATTTTTGAAACGATACGAATGCTCGAATTATTGAGTGTCGTTTCACGCGTGATTATTTTTTAATATGTCGTAATAATTGAAGATTTTATTCGATGATAAAATAAAATTGTTGTTAAAAAGTTATTAATAAAAATGGCTTTTTTTTTGAATTTAAGTTAAATTAGGTCAGATTAGTTTTAATCAGGTTTAAAGACAATTAATGGCCGAACAAGATTAAGAAGAAAATTAGATTAAGGAAAAACTTAATGCAAATTAATTGTTAAATTGGCTAATGATTAAATGAGTTTTTTATTTTCATTTGGTGAAATTAAATTTAGAATTAATTGTAAAAATAAGCTTGATGCTATTTCTCTATTGAATAAATTTCAGTTCATATTGGAATTATAATTCTATCATTTTAGAATTTACATCTTATTTGTTCGATCTGTATCTATTCATTGTTCGTTCCAATTTACATCTGAGCCATTCAAACTGATCGACTATTTTTTTAATATTTTTAATTTTTTAATGCCAAAATGCTGTATATTTTTCGAACGTTAACTTTTCAACGTTAACTTTTCCAGAAATTAAATGTTTGACAATTGTGAAATTAGCTTTTTTAATTCATTATTTTATAAAAAAAAAAAAATAAAACTGCGAGAGAAGACAAAGATATGTTCAAAGTTTATTGAAAGGTTTCAACTTGAAACTTTAATTAATTTAAGTTTTCTTTAATAATAGATGTAGTATGTATCGTTTAAAATATAGATTCTCAACTGATGTTATACAGATAATTTGTATGATATGTACAAAATAATTTTGTTCAAAAGTTTACTTTCAATTTTACTTAAATAATTCAAGTGAAATTTTATAAAATTAATAATCGTTTTTCGAAAAACAATGAAGATACTGATACGATTTATTTTTCTAATCTTCTATAAGTAATTCTATGAATTCGATTTTCATTTTTTTCTAAAATTAAACAAAATTTACAATGACAAAACACTAAAAATTAAAATATCATTTCATAATATTTGACAATATTTTATTTCATTAATTAAATCAGATTATTATTTTGAAAATTTCATATTACATTATAAATACAATATATAATAGAATTTAAAATTTAAAATTATTTTCATTCGTGCTTAATGCTCTGTTTATATAATAACAGTTTATATAATAAATGAATAATTTTATTAATATATTATAAATTAATAAATGAAGATTTAGATGAAAAAAAAAATACTAATTAGAAGTAACACTTATTAAAAATTATTTTGCTAAAACTAGGAAAAAAATAGTAATTAATAATCTATTGTTTGATAAGTATGTGATTATACTGTATTATTTATCGATATATAGAATTAATAGGTTATTAATGAATGAATAACTTTCAGAAAATAAGCCAATTAATAAACGGAGATTTAAACGATAGATGAATAATAGTAATTAGAAGTCGAACTTATTAAAGTTCTTTAAAATAAAATAAGATAATTAATGATTTATCCAACGGTCGCGCGTAAGTATATGGTTGTACCTTGGAGGAACTTTCTTGGCACGAATTTACTTGAATTTACGCCAAATCTCAAACCTGATCCAGGCTTCGTCCGAACAAAATCCAGGTCTTTAGCGTAGCTGTTCCGTTGACGCGTTCAAGTTCTCGTTTATTTATTGTTTTTTCTTAATCAAGATCCACGATTCTATTCATTTGACAAATACTTGTCTTATAAATGGTTTTAACTTTCAATGACGGAGAAAAATAGATATTTTTATCGAGCGACAATATAATTCTCTTTAAGATAAGATTTTCTTCATTTCCTCATGCAATTGTATCGTATTCTTTCAGAAAAATATCCTCGATTTTTTTTTGATTTCTTTTTGATATCAAAGATTAATATGGAACAACGAAATTTCATTAAAATAATGGATTTTTTGGTTTTATGATTGGATATGTATCGAAGAAAAATGTTTTTGATAAAATTAATATTGCATTTTGTTGACAGTATTTTATTGATTATAGAAATATAATATATCTATTTATTTTCATAATTATTTGTATAATCGGTTTAATTACAATCATTTAGATTTAGATTAATTGATACTTAAGTATTTAATATTAAAACAATGGATATAAAAAGAATTTTTATAATTAATTAAAAATTTTGTATTTGTAATTAAGTTTATTAAATAATAAATTATAAAAAAATATGTAATTCGGATTATATATATTTTTATAAAATAAAATCTTTACAAAAAATCAGATAAACGAGAGAGAAATATTATAAAATATCATTTATATATAAACATGAATAAAAATATTGTATAAATGATAAATAAAATATAAATATAAAATAACATTTATAATAAAATAAAATATATAAAATATAAATAAAAAAACATATAAAACAGCAAAAAATATATTATATATTCCTAATTTCTGCACTATTCATAACTCAAATTGCAGTTATTATATAATGCGTATAAAAAAATACAATATTTAAGCTATGTCTATATTATGCATTGTAATATTTGAAAAATAAAGTAAGTTTTTATTTAAGTTCTATTCTTTTCATATTCATAAAAATTTGATTTTTCGTAAAAATTAATATTTTGTTCATGTAATTTTCATTATACAACAATATCATATGTATCTTTTTATTTTAAATAATTAATTATTATTAATTTTTCTTTTTCGTTATTATTCATTCCTTTAATCAAATTTCGCTTTATTATTTCTACTTATTGATTCACTTACAAGCTATTTATCAAATTCACTGGAAATTTTGGTTGTAATGCAATGGAAATCGCTTGAATTAATACCTATTGTGCGTATGCATAATCATACTACGTGTCCACTATATTCACTGAAAAGTATTGAAGATTTAATTGAACAATTGTTAACCATTTGATCGTATTTCACTTGCACACATTTTATTTCTGTGAATAGATTCGTTACCAATAATCGAGTAATTCGATAGATCAGATACTAAGCATTTCAATGTGATTTACATATCTTTATTAATCAGCAAGGCATACATATGTATATCGAGATTAACGTTTCTCGTCTCGTTGGAATCCTCTGTTTCCTGGTAGTGTTTGATTATACTTAACACGTTGTACCGTGCACGAAGTGGCAGATTGCATGAAGGTATAGGTTAAGCTTATAATGAAAATCATGTTGAACCGTAGTTTCATGATCCAACTTATCTGAAAATCCCTTTTACATGGAGGGAAAATCGTTAATTTTATAGGCTTGAAAGAGTAAGTCCTTGTCGTCATTATATTAAAACTCGATAGGTAGAACAGCCAAGGAGATATTAAAATCTTATTTAGGATCAGAAGCTGAACTCGATTTTCGCGAACAGAAGCGCCATCTTCTCTGTATGGAAATCCGTAAGGTTCTTTCGTCTTCTCTTTCTCTTTCATTTCTGAATTTAACTTTCATATTGATAATACACCAGGTAATATCATATACTAATTTCTAATATCGCTTCAACTTTGTAGAATATTCATATTGTTATAATATTGAAATTGATCATTGGCAAACTTTTCTATGGAAAAATATTTTTCATAGAAAAATTATATAAATGTAAAACAAAGATGGCATTGAACAAATATTAAATATAAATATTGAATAGTTATTTGAAAAATAGTAAATTTTTCTACAATTATATTTTACAATTATATTTGTTTCGTAGCTTCATTGTGATATGATTCAATGATATTTAATTTGTTTCCAATTTACATATTTTTTTATTTATGTTATATTTTAAATAAAAATTATATTATTTTCTCGAAATATTTTGTGAATTACTATTATTTTCGGTTATTTCCGTAATTATTACGTAATTATTATTATTTTGATCAAATATTTTAAGAATAATAAAATATAAACTATTTGATCAAGTTAAATTTCTAATATCATTATATTTGTGAATGGAACATATAACAAATCAATCTATGGGTAATTATATGATACATAACAGTATATAGATATGTATATAGATGTATAATATAAGTGTATTACTATTTGTGCCTAACTCTTTTTCAATTGTGTCTTCATCAGATAATGTTAAAAATGTAATGTTTTAATATAAAATTTATAAAAATATAATAAGATTGTAAACTTGATAGTAAACTTGCAGTAAATAAAAAATAATAATTTCTTTATTATAATCTAATCTAAAATATAACAGAATTAAAATATTAAAGAGTTAAAATATTATAATGTAAAATATAAAAAATATTTGTTTAAAATAAATATGTATAAATAAATTTCTTTTGAAGATTCGATTGCATTTGTTATATATATATTATATATTCAATATTTCGCTTATTGTTATATGAATATATATAACTATTAACCATATTACTATTAAAAAACACTGAATTATTTGAATAACGAAATGTAACATTGTATAGTATACGTAAAGCATAAATGCATGTCCATATTTCAAAGGATGAATCTATATATCATACATATGAATCTATAATCATACATATGTACATTATATATACTTTTGATACAATTTTATTATTTAACTGACAGATCCTCCCAAATTATCCTCATTAAGCTCTAAAACTAATGCTCGGTTAATTGCCATATTTTTATTTGCTTAATCATTGCCAATAACGTTGCCAATTTTTAGAATATTTAGAATTGAAATATGAATTTTGAAATACTTATGACTTTACAGAATCTTAAGATACATTATAAAACAAACTGAATACTTTTTCTATCTCATTCATAAGAAATGATTTTCTTTTTCACTTTTCACGATCAACTGAAGAAAGCGAAATCGAAAAAGAAGTCATTAATTATATACTAAAATAAATTATTTATGAAAAATATCGTAATAGTTATATTACATTAAAATAAATAATTCTAAAAGATTCGATCGTAGTTTTTAGTTTTGTAATAAATGTGTTGACTTTCATTTCTGATGTATAGCTCGACCGAGGCTCGAAGTTTGTTTACGTTTTTTTGCCGAACGTAGAGGATAGAATAACAAATAAAAAAGAAAGAAAACTGAGAATCAAGGTTAGTTTAGAAATTAAGCTTAGTAATTATATAAAAAAATTATTTATATTAGTTACTAAATATTCACATTCCATTTCTTATTCTAATATATTCTATTTCTTAAGCTACTTTAAGCTATTTCATGTTTTTTTATTTATACTTCTGTTTATTATGTTCACTATTTTCTTTCAATTCAGTTTTTCTCTCATTCTCTATCTTTTTCATCGTCTTAGCTAATATATTTCAAAATAAACAAGTATTTGAAATAATTAGAATAATGCACGTTTTAAATTTCAATAAAATTATATCGATAATTCCAATGAACTAGTATTATCCCATCATTGTTCAGCGTATTATATTTTTCTCGTTATATTTATTTTCCAAATCTATTCTCTTTTTTTGTTTTTCGAATCTCAAATTCAAACATATGTACTTTTACAAAAAAATTGTTGTATTCAATTATATATTCAATTATAGACAAATAGAATTATAATGACATTTATTAAAGCACACTTGTTTATATATGTGCATTATATAAATAAATTTATAATTATATTAATAATATTATATAAATAAATAATTATTTTAACAATTTTATTGTAAAATATCAAATTTACAATAATGTATTCAATTCATATTCGCATGGCATTGTTATTTATGTTTGCTTATTTCAGTATGTAAATTTCATAGATTCTTGAATTATGAACATGCTTTTATACCATTTACTATTCTGTATTTAAACACAATTTGAGGAAACCAGGGATTAATCCGTGCATCACAGAAGGCTTTTAGGTCGAGTCGGCCTAATTTAGAGAAAACCTTTTGGATCTCTAAATCCTAACGAGGGTGGTTTACGTTTTCTGTTAAAACGACAAGCAGTTGGTGGCTCGTTCATTTCATGACATCGGAAACCTGTAGGCGGCTAAAGGTCCTTTTCATTCCATTCCAACCTTCCTTCGGGATTCACCTTCGTCATCCTCTTAATATCAACCTGTCCAGGATTAGGCGTCGTTTTAATATTATTCAGAAGAATTGTGCTTGTTTGACAACCTTATTCTTGGCTGTCTTCTCTAATTAAGTAATTAAGTAATCTTGATTCAGAGATAGATAAAAGGATTGATTTAAATTCCTCGTTATTTATGATTTAATATGCTGCTCTATTATTTGTTTCCTGGTTTGTTTATTAGATTTTTCGTGTAATACTTCTTTACGAAATATATAGATTTCGTATTTTTTAAAAAATGATTTTATTATTAGATAATTATTTTTTTTATCTTATTTAATAATATATATAATAGTATATATATATATATAGAAGAGAATATTGAGTTTATGGAAAAATACGTTTTATTACAAAAATTTTATTGTATTATTATTGTATTGTATATTTATATGTAATTTATTATTATATTAATAACATTAATAAAATTTATTGTTATTATATGTATATACTATATTTATACGTTATATTAAATATATGTCTTTACTATCGTTCAGAAGTTTGGAAATAACTATATTTTTATATAAAATTTATAAATATTAAAATGATAACTTATAATAAAAATGTTAATTGACATTGACAATTTTACACAAAAAATTAATAAATAAAATGTTTAAAATTTGTTTAGAAATAATCAAAAATGAATATTGTGAATGAATTTTGATGAAAAAAAAATATAATTTTGATTTATATTTTAAAATGGTACTTATTATTTGTTTTGATATATATTTTTTATTATTTAAGCTTTATAATAAATAATATAATAAATAATAATAATAATAACATAATAATGTAATAAATAAGTTTAATATTTATTTGTGATAATTTTATTTGACATTCTTTGTTACTTCGAAAGATAATGTATGTATATATATTGTATATATATTTCACAAACATATGAATTTTTCGTTTTACATTAGAAAAATAATAAATTTTATATGTAAATAAATCATGCAAAAATTAAATATATAGAAAATTTTTTCTATTTCGTAAAAATAAATAAAAGTTTAAAATTTTTTGAAACACTTCCAATTCCTGTCTCGTTTTTTAAAGAAAATCTGAAATGAAATTAATTATATTAAAATATATTAAATTATATATCAAAATTATACTTTTTGTTTTTATTTTTATTAATTATAATTATTATTATAACATATTTTGTTTAATCTTATAAATATAGAAGAGAAACTACATATATTATTAAATTTCATTTACTATTAATGTTTCATTTATTATTAGGTTTTACTACTTGAAACGTATAAATAACGAGTTTACACGAATTTAATCGAACTTAGACGAATAAGAAAGAGATAGATATTATCTGTAATTAAAAAAATTTATTTTATACGTTCAGATTTAAAAATTTGATAAACAAAAGGTCTCAATAATTTTGAAAATATAAGTTTATTTGGTAATAAATTATCATATTGAAATATATTCATAAATGTTTTAATTTCTGCAAAATTAATTTTTAAGGTTTGCAAAGATTTTGAAGTTTTAATTTTATTCTTTTTAATATTTTTAAATATGTTAAAACATATTTTTCAATTTTTTAATCCTTATTTTTATTATTAATCATAATAATATTTTTAATTTTATTTTAATTATAATATTTTTAATATTTTTAGTATTTTTAATTTTTATTTAATTTTATAAGAATTTTTGCAAAATGATAATTTATTCAAAATTTTTTCATTAAAAATTTTGAATAAATAGTAAATTTTTTTGGAACAAAAATTAAATTATTGTAAATTATTAAATCGAAATTTATAAAATTATTGGAAATAATAATTTTCAATTTTAATGCATCGCAAAATTTTTATCGATCAAAATTTAACAATTTAAATATTATTATAAAAAACACTTTCTTTCATTATCAATAAAGGACAGTAAAGAAGATTTTGTTCCATTCTATCGTGCAAGTAAATAAATTGAAGACCCTTTTTTAACGATGTTGTCCAATGATGCGAGAGTTTTCCATTCCTCGGAATTCTCGTTCTTTATCGAGTTAAAAAAAATCGAAGAAAGACGTATGGAAGGTCTCGCATTGAGCGGTCGAACGAAAGCAAATGTCATTTACACTCGATTTAAGAGTTGAAACTCCGTGTCATGCAAGCTGAAAGAAGAGAGGCAAAAAAAATCGAAAAGGGGAAAGAAAAGAGATGAAATTTCGACGTGGCTCAATAAGCTGTCAGGAATTGAGTTTGATGGATCGGGGAAGTATGGCGAAACGAGGATAAACCGCAATTGACGCTCGCAAAGAAAGATCTCGAAGGAGCAGTGACAGATAAAATCGAAAGTCTAGTCTTACAGTGAACTATTGTACACAAAGTATTCGCATATTGCGTTAGAGACAAAACATTTACCTAACCTGAAAATTTTTAAAACTTATATACATGTATGTATGTAATGAATATTATAGCATATTAATATATTCATGGAATAATTTTGGAAGGTCGATTCATTGATTGAATTTTTTCATTTTTATATAAATTCTGTATAAATTTAATTTTGGTAAATTATTAAAGTAAATTAATAATTTGAACACGAGTTCAATTAGATCATTATCTATCTATTGATTAAAGAAAAACTAAATACTAATTATAATAATATTTATTTATATATATATAGATAATAATAAATAAATTATTTATCGTAAGAAAGAATTTGATATAAAAATTATATAATGTAGAAAAGATTATAATTTTATGTCAGATTAATTTTTTTGCATAGATATATAGAGAATATATGAAAATCAAGTTTTTTACTTTTTTAATTGATTATTTTTTTTAAGGAATAACAATCTATTATTGGTTAATGATATAATTAATGATTAAAAATCTATGAGATTGCAATTACAAATAAAAAATTGATCTTCATATGTCTTCTGTAAATATGTCCATTACAAAAAAATTAAATTTAACTTCAAATTGATCCTTTCTACATGCAATTATTTTTTCAATAAGTAATTAACGAATTATTTAAAAAAATCATTGAGATTTCTAAAGTATTTTTGTACATTATTCTTACAAAATAATATAATATATATATAATATATATTATATACATATATATTTATATATAACCTATCATTAATCGATTATTTGATATTGTCTTCTTTCTTTCAAATATTAGATTGTGTCAAATGTCGGAAGATAAAAGATTATTATAATTGAAAAAAAATTATAGAATATTAAAATATAACGTATTGATAATTATAATATCAAAAAATATTAAAGTTGAAAAAACTTTAAATTTTAAAATTTTAAAACTCGAAAATTTTATTGAAACGAAATAATTTAAATAATTTTTTTTCTACTGCTGGTTATATTTTCTTACTAAAATATATTTATCTTTAGAAGATATCTTTTTATTCGTTGATAGGATTTCTTACTTTTTCTTCATGGTAGAATCTCCAGCTTCCAAAATCTCGTCACGATATTAATCTGGTAGATAAAATATCATCAAAAGAAAGATGGCTTATTTCCTACTATTGATCCGATATTTGTTCTGAACCATTGTTCATTTTATATAATACGTAAGTAGTAAGAAAGAAATTCTTCAATAAATATAATACAATTATTTGATCGCGTAGCAAGTTGAAATAATTTTTGAAAAAAAAATTGATGAAAATTGTAAATCTTAAAAATCTTGATTGGAATTAATGAAATGAAAGATAAAAGTAAGGAAATTTACCTAACCTAAAAATTTTAATACTAATATTAATGCATAATTAATTTTTTAACGAATTATTCATATTTCGAATACAATTATATAATATACAAAATTTCGTAATTTTTACAATAATGTGATAAATGTAACTTAAAAATTTGGATATTGAAAAATATTTGTGTGTACGTAGAGCGAATCATAGATGACCGTGACTCATTTTTTAACAAAATATATATCATTTTGAAATCAATTGTTGGAATTATTCATATTTATAATTATATTATAATAATATTTTTACAATAATGAAATCTGAATATTTTAAATTTTAAAATTTTGATTTTCATATCATTATAAAACTGTATTTTAAAAATTAAGAAAAATAATTGAAATTATAAGAATTGATTATATATATATAAAATTATATTTGATTAAAAAAACAAATTAATTTACATATTATACATTAAGCCATTTTTACGTATATATTAAATTTTATTGAAAAAAAAACTTTTCATTGATTTTGATAACACAAATTATTAATGAACTCGTTTAAAATATAAATAAATTTTAATCTTTTAAGTTTATTTTATTTATTTTGGATATTTTTATTATAAAAACAAGAATAAAATAAGATAAAAATATATTTTTTTGTATTCCATGAATATATTAATATTATATATATATATTTTTCATTATAATAATTGAGATAAATTATATTATATCATCATATAATATCAGACTTTGTATATGATCACTTATACATGATAATGTATAATAAATTATGAACAAAAATTTATAAAATCAATATATTCTGAAGTGCTTTGTTGATAAAATTTTATTAATTTTTCAATTAATCAAATTGGTTAAATTAGTTAAATTTTAGCATCTTAAATATTGCAAGAAAAAAAGTTTCATTCCAGTTTATTATTCATTATCCATCTCTATTGTAATCATTTAGAAATTACAATTTGTTTCTATATATTCCAGACACTCTATATTCTACTGCACGTACATTTTTTCGTTTCTTTTTTTTTAATAATGCATTTTTATAATAATGCATATAATAGTATTATTTATAAATTAATATTATATTATTATTTATTATTATTAATATTTGTGTAATATTATTATTAATATTATATTATTATTTATTATCGTTAAATGACAATTAAATAATATTTTCATAATAGCAATTAAAATCAACAAAACGGAAAATAAATCGCTGAAAAGGCATTAAACCAATTCTTGGAAAACTAATAAATCGACCTTACGAGAATTTCGGCCCTTTGATTTCCCAAAGGAGAATTTCTCATCGATCCCTCGCATTCCTTCTCACAGTCTCTATTCGTTCACTTTAACGCATTTGCTATGTATGTAGATCAGTAGTTCCTAACCACCTTGAAATTGTCTCACTTTCATGCTCGATTTCATTGCGATATTTCATGAAATTGATGTTAAAATTATCACTTTCTAGTAAATAATCCAAATATTTTATGTATACGTTATAATTGAAATCGAAATTAGAATTTTAGATATTTGTTTAGATAAATTTAATAATACAAGTCTAATATAACTTTATGTTTATTTTTTTTCTCGCAATCTTTTACAATGATTTTACGATGATATCTCTTTTGTCTGTTATTGTTTTGATATAGTCTCTTTTGTTTAGACATAATTTTCCTAATTTAAATAATGAGAATGAATCCATATAAGAAAATGAACTTGTTCTTATATTTCAGAAAATTTATTTGCATTGTTTTTTTATTATATTATTTTTATTTAAATATAGATTTATGTAAATATATTCAAGATAAATATATAAAGATTGAAATTAATTTTCTTATTTTCTTATTTTCATTTTTGTGTTATATAGTATTATGTATGTATGAAGTTATAAAAATAGATATATATGTACTTCTATTTTAGTAAAATTAATTAATAATTAATACAATGTTAAATTTTGTTTTGAAGAAAGAATTTTATTTTGAATTTTTTGTCTTTAATTATGAAATAAAAAATGAAAAATGAAATAAAAAATAAAAAGAGAAAAGTATCAATGAAAATTAATCGATCATTCTATTAAATTTAAATTATAATGTTACGATACAGTAAACATATTTCCATCATTTACTAGAGATTGTTTTAGTTTAAGTTTTTGCATTTTTTATATATTGTTAAGAAACACTATTATAAATTTTCTAATGTCTATTTCATCTCACTCAGACTTCTTTTTTATTCTCATTAAAAAGTAAAAATATAAGGTTCGTAATTCCCAGAATGCTTATTTTTTTTAGTTAGTAAACACGACAATGTTTCATTATATGTTTACTAATGAAATATTACTATGTTATTTATTCTCTTTCTTTTTTCTCGTAAAAGAATAATTTCGTTGAATAATGATGTTTATAGAATAGCTACAGTATGTTTAAAAATATGTCCATTTGAGAATTACTCTCGGGAGTATAGTTAAATCGTGTCTAGTTAAAAATAATTTTTGAAATTTTTATTCTCTGATAAAAAATTTGAGAGCTTATTTCGATAGAACACTCAGAACCGTATCCGTATGAAAATAGATCTACTCTTCATTTCTTTCAATTTTTTTAAAAATTACAAATATCTCGAAAACTATTATTGAAAAATTTTTTAAAAATTGAGTGATTTAAAAAAATATATTATTTGATATAAGAGATTTTTTTCTAGATTTAGTTAAAGAGAATATTTGGAGGTTAACTTTTGTGAATAAAATTATAAATTTTTCAAATACATGAAACGATGCAATTAATTATTTCCTATAAAAAAAATTATTATATATAACATATACTAAAAAATTATAAAACTATAAAGAGCTATTGTTATATTGAAAAATTATAAATTTAGAAGATATTTTAATTTTAATTTGTAGAAAAACTATACTTATTATATAAAAGATAGGAAACGCATAAAATGATACTTTTCTATTCATTTTGTTATCAACAAACTTTCTTTGTTTTAAAAATAAGTTTTACAAGTTTATAATAAGTTTCAAATCAAAATATCTTTTAAATTAATGATTTCTTGATATTATAATTATCCAATCATATATCCCTTTGGACTATTCAAAATTTTTCAACATTATCAATTATATAAGTTTTTCTTATAATTCAATATAAATTTTTTTGAGATATTTAGGTAGATATAATGAATATAATGAAATCGATTTAAATAAAAATTATATATTATAAATTATGTATAATAAAATCAAATTTTTTTTCATATCTTGTTATTTGCTTGATTTCAAAATCTATACAAAGAATATTTAGTATAAATATTTTATAAAAATATTCACAAAATGAATTTATTTTTATTTTTATTTAATTTTTATTTAATAATAATTAATAATAAAATTTGTGCTCTATATTTATTTTAATTTGAATAATTTTTGAGATTTTTAAATATTCATGTCGAAATATAGCGGCGGAATATTTTAGAACGCATAATAAACTGCCATCTTGGATCGGACATGCGCAGACGATGTGTGGCGTAGCAATCAGTTAGGTTAAAATCGAGCAAAACATGCACGTGCATTTTCAGTGAAAAGTAAAAAATTATAAATTTACGATTTACAATATATTATTTTTTATATTTATATAATATAAGATAAAGTTTTACGAATCTAAAAATCAGATTTCGATTTATCTCTGATTAAAACTTTTTTCATTTTACGTAATATAATTTATTTATCGGATACATATTTCAAAATGTATACTATCTTCTGTAATGGAGGAACCGCTTAATGGAAGGATATCTATTACCTATGGAAGAACCACTGATGGTAGGTGTCGTAGCATCCTAGGAACACTTTGTACAGCTCATAAAGTGTCTCACGATTGAATTAGCTGCCGCGCATCGATATCTCGGCGAAAACGTCCTTTGAAAGGCCGTGGTGACAATATTGGATGTCCTTTTCAACTATTATATTCCTGTGTCAAATTAATCCTTGCGGAACGATAAAATATTTTGTTACCCCACTTTCTTTCTTTCTTTCTTTTTTTTTTTTTTTATGTGAAACATCAAAGCAAGTTATTTTCAGTCTTTTTCGATGAATAATAGATAGGATATATGTTTCAAAAGTTATTTTCTTTTAACCAATCTTCTGATGCCGAATTCTGTAATGTATACCAGAATATTTTACCTCTAAGGTACGAAGTTGTTTCTAATTTCTCGATGCTTTTATCTCAAACTTGGATATCCTTTCATCTCAATAGCCCTCTTTGCGTACTTTTACACTAAATTCGTTGAAAACTATTTCTTTTGAGAGTTTTATTCTTGTTATACGGATTTTAAATTTTATCTATGTTGATTGTTAACTTCGATATTATAATATTGAAACAAACAGTTTCGTTGCTGTTTTATCTTTATATTTAAAGTTTCTCGAATTGAGAATTAAATTTTATTTTCTTAGTTTCTTTTACTATATTTATTTTCGTTTAATCCTCTATAATTCAATTCTTTTCAGAAAAAAAAGTTATATCTTGAAACAAATCTTATCCAATAAATTTTTTAGAGTAAGAAATAAAAACTAAAACTATATTATGTAAATAATCTTTTTAGTTACAGAGGAATCAGATATTAAATTTTAATGCAAAAATTAAAAACAAATTATATATATGTATGCAAATTATATAAGTATGTGATTTTATGATATTACAAAAAATTAATCATTTCAATTCCTATAAGATATCACAGTAAGTAAAAAAATACTTCTTTATCTTTTTTTTTATAACTTTACATAATAATACGTAAATAAAAATTTCGATTAGATTGACTTTGATATTTCAAATATTTGAGATTCAAGTTTGAAGATGCTTAAATCTATTGTTATTTTTTAATTATATTTTTGAGTTATCATAACTTTAAAATAATACAATGCAATAGAATTATTTTATTTCTTATACTAATTGAAATTTTTCTTTCTTAATTGAAATTGATAATAGATTATATTTATTATATACATTTTCGTTAGATATATTATATTTTAGAGTTGTTTTCTTATTTCTTAATTAAATATCTGAAAATGATTTTATTTTATATTATTATTATTATATTGTATGTCTCTCTATTCGATTTAATAAAAAGTTCTGCAATTTTTTTTTAAATATACCAGATCAAAAATATGAGATAAAAATAAATGTTTTTATGTATTGTCCAATAACGACCAAATATCTATCGATCAATATGGAATAAATTTCTTTTTATCACTAAGTTCAATATGTTGACAATTAAAATTAAATTAAAAATGTTTATTCCGTCCTTCTTTTTTTTTTTATTTGCAAGAAAATATTTAAAATTCTGAAATAGAATTGAATATAAATGTATCGAGTATAAAAATCAAATACATTAACAGAAAAGATATTAATCATTTTATTTAATATGTTTATAACAATAAAATATAGATAAGAATGTTTTATCTTACAATTAGTAGTTTCTAAAATATTCTAAAATTCTAATATTCTAATATTCTAGAATTGTTTTTATTATTTATTATTTATATTTAAAAATTTGCTTTTGTTTAAAATAAATTATAAAGTTTTTATTTTTCATTTCTTATTATTAAATATAATATAATATATCTAATATTATTCAATTCATATAATATATATAAATTATAATTATTACTTATTATATATAATTATATATAAATTATAATTATCACTTATTATACATAATTATATATAAATTATAATTATTACTTATTATATATAATTATATATAATTTATAACAATAATATATTGATATACATATTAATAAATATGTGTATATATATATATATATATATATATATATTATAAAAATAATAAAAACTGATTAAGAAAAGTAAAGTTGTCTAATGCTACTTAATTTTACTAAAACACATACATTCCACTAAAGAAAAAAAAAAAATTCTGGAACATATATGTCCCAATCTTTAAAATTGCCACACGTATTTCAAATTTGATCTACTCTATCTCCAGTTCGATATCGATTTTTTAAAAGAAAAAAAGTATTAAAAATAAAATACGAAAAAATTGAGGTCAAAAAAGTTAAGAGAGTACAGGGGATAGATCTTTGGTCTCGTACCATAATTCTCGTAGCAATAAGCTTTGGAATTTCACCGCGAAAATTGGCTGCATACTATATATTGCATACTACATACTGCATACGAGAGAAAATGCTCGACACGAGAGTTGCATTGCATATTCGAAATGACGTATAAGATTGCACTCTTACCAACCTTATTTCGTAAATGCGCCTCTTCTAACGGAAATGATTTAAATTGTCGCCATATATCTTGCTAGTTTCCGCGCCTCTTTTTCTCTCTACACCCTCTTTAAGTCCTATCATCGCGTTCCTGGAGAAAAGTTTTAATATAGAATGTAATCGTAAAACCTTCATTGTCCTAGATTTTATGTTGCTCAATTTCTAAGAAAATACAGTATGTAATTGTCGTTTGTAAATATTTGATGTTATAGATATATGATATATATGATATGATATGATATATGATATATATGTTTTGTTGCGTTTCAAGTATCAGAATTGAATAGAGAATAAAGATAGTATACATAATTTCAAGTTTGCTTTTAAGAATCATTGTGAAAACAAATTTCACAATAATTTTAGTATTCAAGATTATGTTCAAAGTTATGTTCTTATATTATTATATAATGAATGCATAATAATGTTGACTTATAAAAGTTTATATATATATATATGAATATTATTATAATATATATATTAATACTATGATAATGCTTCTCCTTAATTAATAAGAAGAATTTTAATAAGAAGAAGACAACTAGATATATAATATATATTATCAATTAATTAGATATGGTAAAAGTGATGAATTGGATTAGAAAATTGTTAAATTTAAATTTTTAATCATTTTATTCATTATAATTTTTTAAGAATATCTATTGTTTAATAAATAGTATTAGTATTAAGATGGAATCAAACAAATTTAAAATAGTATGATTATTTATTAATGGAAAGAATTTGATAATTTTTGTAAAGTTAATATTTGAAATACTACAAATACTAGAATTTTTAATTTGTTCTTTTCTTTCAGCATGGTTTTAATTATAATTTTTTATTTGTTTAATTCTTATTTTTATTAATTATAATCATTATGGTATATTTTGCTAATCTTAAATCAGAAGAAAAACTATATGTACGTCACATTTCACAATGTTTCATTCATTATTGAGCTCGACTACTTGAGATTCTACGAGTTTAGACAAGTCTAATTGAACTTGAATTAGAAAGAGATAAATATTTTTCTAATTAAATTCTATTTCATGCATAGGGATTTTTGAAAATCCTAAAAATAAAATATTTCAATAGTTTTAAAAGTATTGTTTATTTATTAATAAATCATCAATTAAAAATTTCGATTGATAAATTATATACTCTTTAATTTCTTTTTATTGTAAATTATATATATTTTAATATTTTTCTAAATTTTATATTAATATTTATATAAATAAATATTTATAAATATTTAACTCGAACAATTATATAAATAAATAAATAAAAAAATGTTTAATTTATTCCAAATTTATTCTAAAATTATTTTTAGATTAATAGTAAAAAACATTTCTTTAAAATAAAAATTAGATTACTCTAATTTAATAAACAAAAATTTATGAAATCAATAAAGAAAATAATTTTTAAATGATTTGCGATATTTTAAAAAATTTATCAATTAAATTTGCGATATTATAATAAATTTATCGATTATTTTTAACAGTTATTTTGTGTATATATATAATATATTATTAATATTATATATTATCATATTATATATTATTAAATATTATTTTCGAAAATAGCTTTTCTTGCATTATTTCTTGCTATTAATTTTTAAACTTGAACCGCTCAATATTTGTGAGATCCGTTGCTTCCGTTATACAATATCGGATGGAATTTGAATAGCTTATAATTAATCTCCGCTTCTAATATTTAATTATAAATATTAATTTATTAATGTATTCTTCGGAATGATTACTCATAATCAGTTTTCGCAACGATACACTTTAACGATTCAATATCCAAGTTAAATAAAGTTAATTGTCGATAAAATCGATTTTTTTTAAAAAGATTATCACTCGTGTCGAAATCAATCGATAAGTCAATTAATCTCGCAGACAGATGTCGCTCACTTCATAGAAGTCACAACAAGTAAAAGAAATCCGCTTCTATGTTTGCGTTCTAATGAACATTCTATATGTGATTGTTTGATTCGTTTGTGCAATGAAATATTATCAATTTATTGATAGTTTGAAGCTACAAGAGACGTGATCGCAAAATTAGATTGTCGGAAACACTAAGCGATATTCAGTCTCATTTACATCGAGTAGATACCTGTCGGTATATTGATACGATCGGTTGTCTCGCGTCTAATCTGCATAATGCTTTGTACCTCGCGTCTCTAACTTCCTGTCATTTGTTTCATACATCCGGCAATTACTCTATCATGTTAAGTTAGTTAGTACAATTTTCCGAACTTCTAATAAATGTATACATATATATAGTATATATAGTTGAACTTGATATATTAATTTTCATTTATTGATAAATGTTTAATTATACATTTGTTTAATATTAATATAGCATAATAAATTAGGATAATGTTAGCAAAAAAAAATTGAAATTATATTAATAGCTGTGAGTTGAATATTTTATTTAAAATGTAAATAATTGAAATTTTGTGTTTTTAATAATGGAATTATCAAACGTGTCAAAATAAATTTTACATTTTTTAAAAATATTTCATATTTATTGAAAACAAAAATGTTTTTGGCAAAATTAATATTTATGTGAAATTTATTTCCACTGATGATTTAACATTAGATTTTCAAATTCCGATTTTATATATAGAAATAATTTTATAAGATTTAATGGATTTCAAATTTTATTTAATTTTTTTAAAAATAAATATATAATATATATATTAGAATAACAAAATTTATATGTAAAAAATATATTTAATAAAAATTTGAATGAATTTATTAAAAATTTCATAATTTAATATAAATAAATTATGAATTAGAATTATTAAAAAAAAAACTACATCTTAATTTATTCATCAAAATTTTAGTAAAAACAAGTATACAATGAATCATAAATCTAGTGTCAAATATAATTATTTCAAATAATGCATTAATTACGTATAAATTAATATATTAATATTAATATAATAATATTTTAATTAATTATATATTAAAATAAATACGTAAAATTTAATAATGGCATTCATTTCATAATTTATTTTAGAATAACATTTATAATTAAAATATTCAGAAATTTAACGCAAAATTGGCAAAATATGTGTATTCTTTAATTCAGTAATTCAAAAGATAAATAAAATTTAATGTATATCTCATTTCATAACTCATATTTCAAATAATATTTACAATTGAGATATCCAACACACACTTATGATCATGCGAGTGTGTACACGCGAGCGTATCACATGTATACACATCGTAACGAGAATTGAATGGTGAAGCGTTGGAGCACATATTGCTCAGTATGAGCTCTTGCGATGACAAATAGATGTTCTATTCGGCGAAATTTGGATATAGAGGATTGCATAGAAAGACGGTGACCTTTCACTGTACAAGAATCGATAACATCCTTCTTCGGTTGTTTCAAATTTCAATATTGGTGTCACCGTGATGAAGTAGTATTACGTTATCGAACTCGTTTAGTTTTCATCTATGCGAGGTTCGATCGTTGGTGAGGTTGGTCAAGGATAGGTTATTCTTTTTTACCATCGATTTTCCATACCCGCTTGGATAAACATCGTGGAAGGAAAAAGATTCGCATGCTTTTTTCTTCGAATGTGTGTTATATATCTACCTTAGTAAGGAAAGCATACTAAATCTTATTGCGAACGTTTCCAAAATCCTGGCTTCAACTATTCTCGTATTCTGTGAGATCTGCCGAGTTTGAACACTGTAATTTAGCATAATTTTCAACTTTATTTTTATCCTATTTTGAACGCATTGCAGGATGGTGGAAGGAATTTCGATTGAATTGTTCCTTGAATATTTATTTTTCAAAATAAATTTTGTATTCGAATATTTAATATTCTTTGGGAAAAGTGATTAAAAATTAGAAATTAAGGACAATTTAAAAAATAAGAAGCATGAAAATGTGAGAATACTTAAAATAAAATAAAATTAGTTAAAGATATAATACAAAATAATAATTTAAAACTGAATTAAATCAAGTATAGTAATAAAAAAAAAAAAGAAAGATATAGAAATAAAGAAGAAAAAACTTAATATATTCATAAAATATATTTGAAGAATCGATATTAGAGAAAATATTGGTTGAGACTTATTTATTACAAATTACAAAATTTAATAAATAATTGATTTTTATTTTATTTCCATCTCGTTTCATTTAACAAACTCAAATTATATTTTGTAACTTAATAAATAAGTTTTATTAGCAATATTTTTGTTAACAACAATTATATGGGCAAATTGTAGAAAGAATTGCATTCACACCAATTCTCTTAAATTTCAAATCAATCGATCATCGCCATTTACTGAAATAATATTCGCTATAAATTATAATATAATATAATATTAAATATTAATTAATGTGTATGAGATTAAGTAAGATTAAGTTAAATAAATTTCAAATATTTTTTGAATGGGATATTTATAATAGTAATGATCATGTTGAATTTATTATATATATTTTATCATAGTTAAATAACAAATATTAATAATAAATGTATGATTAATATAATTCAATTTAGAATTAAAAATAGTAAAATAATAGTAACGTAATAGTAACGTAATTAAAATTTATATATGCATATTTTTTTAAATAAAACGTTTTAATTTGAAGTATTTCATATTTCATAATCAATATATTATATAACCATATTTGTGTATATTTAATGCTTCAGTGTTAATTAATTCTATTTAGTAAAATAATTATTTAAAAATTTATCATTTAATTTGTGTCTATTATTTATATTTTATTATACATGATATATTAAATTATAAAATGTAATATATTAATTTAAGTTGAATTTTATCTTACGTATAGATTTAATTAATGTAAAATTATCGACTTCGAATATTTCGATCTTTTCATGATAAGATTGATTACACGATCTGCCCGTTTAGATAGATTTAATATTGACACACCGATGATGATAAATTTCAACTTTAAAAGTATGATTGAAACTTTTCAGAAATATGGACATTTAAATCATTTCAAATATGATTCAAAGTCTAAAACTTTTAGAAATTTCAAAATTTTTAATTTCTCATCCGTATAATTTATTCCTCACTTTTATCGATTTTATCTGACACCAATCTGCCATATGTGTATCAATGATAGGAACGAGAAATAGACATTTCGAGTGTGGCAAAATAATTCTAAGTGAACATGAAGATTTTCAAGATATCAAAGGCTACGAAAATTTTTAAGTATTTTCAAATTCTATTTTATCAAATTCTAAGTGAATCGAATTATTTTATGGCGTTTTAAAGATTCGAAGATTTGATATTTGACATTTCGTTACTGATTTTCGATTCAAATATAATGACAATCTTATCGTGTTCTACAAATGTTGTGTATATCAACAATCGATAATTAAAATCGGTTTTGTTAGATGGCGTTAGAAGCTTCTTTTTCGGAATCGTGATCGTGAAAAACTTTTTTCTTTATGTATTAAATACAATTTAAATCAATATTATTTTAATGTTTGATTTTATTTTAATTAGAAAAACTTTATATATTGATATGAGATTTGTTAAAAAAAAATCTAAAATAAAAAAATTTACTATTGTATTAGTATTAATTTATAGATATGTTTTTTTAAGCATCCTGATATACATCTTTCTCTTTCATTTGCTATCCTTGTCTACATGAAACATAAACTTCGACCCACGGTCGCGTCATATCTGAAATAAGAATCAATGTTCTTTGTTGGATAACTTTCGTTCTAAATCTTTTGTGTTATTTACTATATTATTTGTAATAAAGTAATATAAACGAATAGTGCATTGTACAATACACTAGCTGTATTTTATATTTGTGAATGATTGAATGACATTCAAATTTATTATTTATTATTTATATTGATTGTTATTTATTATTTTTGGTAAAAAGTTTTAATTTAACAAACAAGAATAATATATAAAATTCTTTAAATAACTGTTTTTAAAATACTATAATATAAATAACAAACATGAAAAGATTAAATTAAAGTTTGATATGAAATAAATAAACTTTAAGTAAACTAAAAGTAAATTTTTTATCAACGAAAAAAACCAAAATTTAATTATGTATTTAATATAAAAGCATATTATGCATTTATATATGAATATGTAATATGTAATATTATATATAAATATTAATAAATATTAAATAGAAGATATTTTAAAAAATAATATTTTTTTGAATTTTCAAATATTTTTAATTTTTTCGTTATTTTTCTCCAATTGCTATTTTATTTTTTCATTGTGATTCTTTTTATAATAAAATGAAAATTTAAAATACTTTTTTCATATTTATTTTGTATTATATTGATATTTGGATGTTTTTGATATTTATTTCTTTAATTATTTATTATTTCTTCTTATTTTTTAAATATTGGAATCATTATATCGTATGCTGTTAATAACACAATTCAAAATAAAAAATTTTGAAATAATTTTTAAAATTTATATTTTTGAAAATATTAAGTATAAATTTTTTAAATCATTATTGTTATTAACTAATTATTGCGATTTTTGATAAATTTATATAAAAATAAAAATATAATATAGACCCTATATTTATAATAAATATTTACAATAATAATTATAATAAAAGCAAATTTAAAATTTTGTTTTATTATGAATGTCATGCAATTATATTTTTCTATAAATATAAAAACAATATATTTTATTAATTCTTGGTTAAAGTTTAAAACTAACTTAGTCGTCGCGATGTTAATCTACAAGATTCAAGAGATTACATTGCAAATATATGCAAATATATTGCGAATAGTTAAGAATTTAAATAATCGATGATATACACAGTATGTCGTAAATAAAACGTTACAAGCTACAATTTTTTCACAATCTATTAAAAATATTGACTTCATTTTTCTCATGGTTAAGCAATACAAAAGATATTCATCTATATTTAATCATTTGCAACAACTTAATATTTAATATAAACAACAAAAAATGAATTCGTTATTCTTATTAAATTCAGAGAAAACCGCTTGTAATATTTTACTTGGCATCAGCTATACATCCAGATTTCTGTAAAAATCCGCGCATCACATTCACGATGTAAACATCCAAGCTTTTCAAGCAGTTGATTTTTTTTCTCTCCACGTGAAATCGTAAGTTGGCCGGAATTTCTTGGACGTTAATGAGAACGGAAGGCTATCGCGCCTCCCTCTACTGGTGGGAAAGATATTTACGACACGTTCCTTGCAAAAGACAGATCCCATTTTTCATGAGATTTTCTCATTAAAACGTTGCGCTAACGTTTAAACGCTTTTTAACTTGGCATATTTTATTTTCGTTAATGATTATTCGCCCGTATATATCCACGTGTGTATATGTAGACATAAAAAACATAAAGTGGAAGCGTCGCAGATATGAGATAAGTATTTTTTATGGAGGAAATGAAATTCATCGAGGTGAAAGATTTACGACAGTTTCCGCTTAAAGCGTACGTCATCCTGTGAAATTTTCATATTTTCTATCGTGGTGAAATTTTCAGACCAAACATTGTCGTAATCGGTTATTTCAAACTGATGTATTCGATTTCAAAACAATATATATATATATAGAAACAGAACTATTCTAAACTTCGTTCGTAACTCTGATGCAAATTATTGTTTGTTTTGAAACGTTGACGATTTGTCATCATCGAAAAATTCAGAAGTTTAGTAATTTCGTGTTTATATGAATTTGGAATGTATACTACCATTAGACATTGTGAGGTTATACGCTATTTCTAACTTAATCTAATCTTTATTATATAAGTTAATAATAATAGAATAAGACTGTTAATAGGAAGTAGGAAAATAAAGAAAATTTTAAATAATGAAATATATATAGTTTTTTTTTAGATAAACTATATTAGGATTTTTATTATCAAAAATCTGTTATTTAATTGCAAGAAATAAGACTGTTTTTTTTCTCTTTTTTCTCTATTTACTATTTATTAGACCATTTATAATATTTCTGGATTATTATTGAAATTTATAGGTTATATTTATATTCTTTACATATTTCATAATGTTAAAACAAAATATAAAATTATAAATAGATTAGAATATAATGAAACTTATAACTAAAGTAATTGATAAATATATATGTAATTGGCAATAATCTCTGATCTCTCTAAAACAGAAAAGACAAGAAATTAGAAATTGTATTAAAAATTCATTAAGTAAAAAATTCGAAAGAATAGAGAAATTTGCTAATAATATATATTTAAATATTCAAATACAAAATTTAAAATAGTATTAAAATAGTATTACAAATTATTTAAATAGTATTATATAAGATTAAAATATTAATCCATTATTCAAATAGCTATGACATGTTTTACTTCTGATAATCGAAATTAGTTATTCAAATTCCCCGACTGTTTTGAATGTCAAAAGTTGACGATTTGTAAGGTCGTCCACAAACCCGGAAGTTCAGTAATTGGCTGTTGTACTAAATTTACACAATTCTCTACAGATTGTAAGGCCCTCTATTCTTATTCTATTAGAATACATCTATTATTCTAATTAATAGAGAAACAATGAAAAAGGACAAAGAATTGAAAACTTCGAAAATTGTTAGATAATGGACCAATGGATAGTTAGATTTTCTTAAATGATTCTATATTTTGAAAAAAATAATAGTGATTGTTTAAAAAGATAAATCAAAAACATTTATTTGCATTTATATCATGGAAATGTATACTAAAGAAGCAAATAACTTTTATGATATTTGCTATTGTTTTTGACGCCATAATTGTAAGTTTTTGGAGAGTTATCAAAAAATTGATTATTTAAATAAATATTTTTTCTTGAAGAAAAATCTTTGATAAAGTTCATTTTTTTTGAAGTTAATATTAAGTTAAATAAACTCGAAAAATTTAATAAATAAATTGAAAATAATTTATTTTTTAACTAAAATCTTAAAATTTTTTCATAAATATGTTTATTTTTAATATATTTTTTATTTTATTTAAAACAATTATTTCTTTTTATTTTTTATTTTTATTTTAAATAAGAAATATTTTAATATTTTGTATTTTAATTTTAGTATAATGAACTTTATTCATTATTCGATATGTTGATTTTTTATTTGAAATCACTTGAAAATTATTTACCATATTTATACAAAATATAAACATAATTATTATAAATTTATCCCTATTCTTTATAAGATTTATTCTCAAACATTTATCTCAAATAAATTTATTTTTCAATTTATTTAAATTAATTATTCATTATTTATATTTTTATTTCATATAAAAAATATCCAATTTTTCTGTTTAACTCGATAAGAGTTTAAATAATCTTTTACTTGACTCGTAATACTTATACACAATTATACACACACATGTCACCTTTCCTCCAGTTTTCTTCGAAACTTCGACAAGTTGATAAGTTGCTGATTTATCAGGACACGTTCATGGCGAAAGAAGATAACGCGTGAACGTATTCAACCATAAGCTTCGATCGATCGAAACTTGTCCTAAGATTTTGCAGGTATGCTCTTGAAAGCACTTGATATCTGACTCCATTCGAGCGAATCGTTAAACTGACTGGCTCCTGACCTAATTAATCCAAGATCCTCCAATTCGCCCCACACTTTTGCGATTATGTGTCGATTCAATAACTTTTGATCAATTGTATTTTGATATTGGTCGCCTTTGTGTCAAAGTTTTCGATATTATTCGATTTTATTATTAAATACTTATATCTTATTAAATATTATCAATAATATATCAATAATCAAATTTTTTTAACATTATTCGATTTTTGATTTCGATGATTTTTTTAATAATAAAATTTTGGAATATAAATTTATAGCATGTAGATATCATGAATGGGATATTTTAATTATTTTAAAAATGGTTGAATCCTTCTACGATGGAATTACATTTTGTAGTTAGATTATGGCGTGTTTAAGTAAATTTAATTTGAACTTCATATTCGCTAGTAGTAGTTCATATTCTACAACGAGCTATTAACTTTTTTCGTGCTTTAAATTAAAATATTTCTTTTATTTTTTTTTAATTTTTTCTAGAATAATTTTCTTTTTATTTTTTTTAAATAATTGTAACTTACGAAAAATAATATTTTTATATATATAATAAAAATTATTTTTATTAATAATTTTACCTATTATATCAAATAAATATCTTTTGTAGAAGTATCTTTTTAGTATTTATTATTATATGAAATAATAAATTTTAAAAATTTATTATTAAATATTATTTCATTTTGACAAAAATATTTCAATATCTAATAATTTTTATTTGAAATATGCCATGCACTGATAATAAAAATTGTTGTAAATTATTTTACAAAAAAAAAATTCAATCTAATCAGAAAAGTTTGATTTTGATAAAAATTATGTGTATGCACGTATTTAATGTAATATATGTATAAAATATATGTATATGGTGTATAATGTTATACATGGAACAATTTATTTTCCATGTATAACAAAGGAAAATCTATTTTAAAATCTTCAAATTTTCTTTTACTTTTTATATTTTTTAATTGGAATTTTTTAATTTTGTTAGGAAATTGTGTTTATGTCACTTAAAACTTGAATATTTTATAGATTTATTTATAAAGTAAGCATTTTTTATTTTATATATAAAAATTTATATTATATTTAAATGATTTATTTTGTATTATTTTAAATATTACATATAAAAAAATAAAAAAAAAATATTAAATCTATAAGGATCGATTTTATTTGCTTATAATAATATTTTGCTAAAAAATTGCTCCCTATGTTATCCATTATGCTCTATATTTATATATCAATCTTTTTTGTTAAGAAATTAGGAAATTAAATTATTATTATTCTTATGATGAAAAGTTTTATTTTTCTGGAATCGTATTTTGAATCTTATTTGTTTAATAAAGAAACAATATTTTAAATATATAATTAAATATAAAAATATATATAATGACAACTGAAAATTACTATTTTGATTTATTAAAATTAAATGTTGTTGAAATAAATTTTTATTTATATAAAATTTCTATTTTTCATTTATTTGTTAAATAATGTTATTTAAATTTTAATATATTTCAAACATTTAACACAAATTATTTTCTACATATATAATGACAAAATGGCGAATTAATTGAAATAGTGATAATATGAAAAGTATTAATATATGATAAAATAGATTTTCATTTATTCATTCAGATGCTAAGAAAAAAGTTTACGTTAATAATGTTAGTGTTATTAATACAATGCAGTCAAATCACAATCAAATTTTTATAATTTGAAAAAATTTATAGAATTTTGTTCGTTTTATATTGCTCTATTGCGAAAATTTCTTGTAAGTTGAAATAAAACTTACTTTAACTTGAATTATTTGTCACATGTCCAGATGTATTTTCTCCGTTACTCAAGTTTAGAATAACCCAACTTTTACAAATCGAAGTTTATTTCTACAAGTTGAACTTCTATCGCTACTGCTTGTGTAACTCAGAAGTTTATAAGTACAGTGGCTGATTGAAAGTATTTTAACAAGAAAAATTCTTAATCTGATTTAATTCTTGATTTGAATAAAAATTCGTACATATATAGAATACAATAAGTTATGTACAAAACAATTTTTTCATCAAAAAAAAATCTTTTTGAAAAGATGAAATCAACTTGCAAAATTTCAATATGTTTTCATATTTTAAACAAAATTATAAAATTTTCTTATAATAGAATAATAAAGCATTAAATTCTGAATATTTTGTAAAATTTAACTTTATTTCACATTAAAATTATATATATATATTTAAAATAATGAAGAATGCATTGAAATTTTAAGAATTGATTTCACCTTCTTTATTAATATTCACTTTCTAAAATTAATATTTTAAAAATTGCTTTGTATTGTATAAAAATATAATAAAAGAATAAAATAATAGAATAATATATATAATATAATAAAAATTAAATGTTTATTTACATAAATTAATATACTAAGATTTAAACTTTTACTTGTTCTTAAATTTATTCATACATACGTATACATATGCAATGCATATAACTTACTTGAGTTTGCGTCAAGCATAGCAAATTCAAATTTAAATTTAAATTTAGATAATCGATATTTTATATATATATAAAATATTTTAACGATTCACAAATTCTTTATTATTTACAATATTTATGTTTGTACAATATATTTCACTTAAAATTTCTTATAGTTATCTATTTAATTCGTTGCACACATTTTTGGTGCTTCAATAATAAATAGACACACTTTGGTTCAATACATTAAATAAAATTATTTCTACTGTTTTCTAAAACTATTGTGAGTTTCTGTGTTTTTCTTTTCTCTAACGCAATGCGTTAGAGAACAGTCGAAGGTCAATGTTTTTTATTTCACTCGCACTTATCATTTTTTACTTCTATTAAAAAGCAAACAAATTAAAAATACGATGATAATTCTTAGAACATATCCATTTCTTTCGTTAATAAACGCAATATATACGTCTATTATTGTTGTATTCTCTCGTGTATATACGTAAGGAAACAAAAAAGACATTTTATATTCCTATCTTCTCTGTTATAAGACAGTCGTAAACAAGAATCGTTGGACGTGAATTGTTGTTTAAATATATAGAAATTAAAAGGAATACAAAAGAATTTATATTGAATAGATATTGATACAATCTCCATACAGTTAAAATTGTTTCGTTTCACAGGAAACTTGTCTCATTGTCACGCCTTCGGCTGGCGTCACTGTTACGAAACAAACTTTTCCCCGTTCTGAATGCAAACTCCTCTTTTCAGTGCCGTTTCATGAAATCCATTTTGCTCTTACGCGTTCATTTGTATGACCATGAAGCGTGAAAATACGATAATAACTACTGAGAATAGCGGCCGAATGTAACTCGCATAAAAGACCTATCGATAATTTATAGCCCTGAAATTCTCGTAACTCGAGCCTCGTTTTAAACTACATAAAATATATTCTATTGAATTATCGACAGCAAGTTAAATATTATTGGCCAAGTTATTATTATTGCTACCGATTTTTATGTAAATCGGTATTTCTATAAAAAATAGATAAAGACAATAGAGATTTTTTTTTATTTAAAAAATTCTAAAAAAGTATACGTATTTTATTTATAAATATATATTTTGCACATACTTCTTGTATATTTGATTATACATTAATTATCCAATAAATTCGGAATCAAATTATAAAACTATTATATTAATAAATATTTATTATTAGTTTCTATGTTCATGATTCTTTATATACATACAAATTGCAAATACTTATTATTATAAAGATATACTTGCATTCTGTATAATTAATTAAATATAATAAAATTAAATAGTAAGAAGTAACGAAGACACATAAATAATGAAGGTAAATAATAAAAAATAATAGAATATATAATAAAAATTTAGATTAATATTTGATATTATGAAAGCATTTATAAAATCATATGGATATTTTTATCACAATCTTCTTTATATATCCATTTATTTCAATCTTACGAAACAAATAATATAAAATAATTTCAATTATCCATTAACAAATATTGCTTTTCAATCGAATATTATTCAAAAATTCCTCAATGAAAAATTTTTGCAAACTATTCGATAAACTTTTATCTCCAGAAAAGAAGTATGACTTCATTGAAACTTATAATGACGACGATCGCCATTTTCATAAAATCGATCTTCTCAAGGTCTCTCTTTCGAGAGAGAAGTGGAACGATCGTGACATCTTCGAAGCCCGCAGTTTTTCCCTTATATTTTCTTCCGTCGATTCCTCCTTTGCCGGATATTGCGAGTCCACGGTTGGATAGCCATTGAGGTTGAAAAGACGTTCAACGTAAAAATATACGAAACTCGGAATGGGCAGCTTTTCAAGCAAGAACAACTTAAAATCCTTCGTCAATTTTCTATGTTGAATGCAATGTATAGTTATTTTTTATTCTGTTATTTGATTCAATAAAATCTAACAGAGGTTTCTTTTCGGGATTTTCGTTTCAATAACTTTTGCGTTTTAATTTAATAAACATTGAAATTTTTTTATTTGAAAACTTTTCCTTCAAAAAGTTAAATTTTATTATAAGTCAAGCTGTTCTTGAATTTTTGGTTCAAATGCAAGAATAAGTTCATTTTATTAATTTGATATTACTTATAAATTTAATATTAATATTAATAAATGTATAATTAATATTATTAGTTAATTTTCATAAAGTTTTTTTCTGTCAATTTTCAAAATTAGAAATTACTAACTGCAAAAATCATAATTTAAAAAAAGATAAAATTTAAAATACATTACAGAATACTAAAAATGCAAAATGACTTGAAAAAATTATTTGAAAAAATTAAAGAGATGAATGTGTTAAAATATAATTTATTAAACAAAACAAAAATTTTTTTTAGTTTTGTTTCGTAAAAAAAGAATTTTTCCACCAACAATTATCAAAATATTTATTTCTTTGGATAATAGACATACTCTAGTTCTGCAACTGTTAATCAGATACCACTGTAATTAAAGATTTGATATACAATTTTTATTTTTATATTTATACGTATATATGCATGATTTTAAACATCATCATGATACAAAATCATCAAAATAAAAAATATTTTTTAACCTTTTTTTATATAAAATGAAACAAAAAATTTTAAAAATATAATTTATTTTATTTTTATATAATATATATATTTTTTATTTAGAATTTTATATATAATAAATATATATTATATTATATTATATAATTATATATTATAATCTAATTCAACTATGCATAATTATATATTACATATACAGTTATATAATATAATATAATATATATATACTATATTATAAAATTGATTTCTGTGTGAATTTATTCTACTCAGGTATTTAATCGTAAATGTAGTTAGTCGAATCGAATCGTATAGTTCTTCTCTATAGTTAAAAGCTTTTCGAGAAGTTGAAGCACGTCGAATTCAGTCAATACAAATTTAAAACTATCATTCTTAACCAATATCACAGAATTCCTCGTACTAACGAGTTCTTCGATTTCATTCTAGTTCACAAAATTGCCAATTGAAACCATTCGTTACGACATTACTATTTTCCAGTGATGGAACAATCATCGGTTTAAAATTTTCTTCCTTCTAATTTTCTTTCTTATTTTCTTTTTTTCTTTTTCTTTTTCTCTTTGCCCAGAAATACGACCGACCGATGGTAATTCGATGTAAACGAAATCGAAACACCAGTGAAGTAGCTATCGGTAACCCGAGCGAAACGAAATGCGATTGGTGGAATCACTTCTAGTTCATTGTGTCCTGAATCGATACTTTGCCAATTCTTCGATTTATCTCAAAGTGAAGAGTTATTCGTTATTTTATAAACGTTATTTTGCCAATTTTTTTTGTTTTGTAACAATAATTGAAAGGACTTGTAATAAGAAAATAATTTTATATTTATTTGAATTATTATAAAATAAATATATGTTCTTAAAAATTGGAATTTCAATTTTAACAATTGACGAAAATAATTTTATGAAAGTTGAACGGAAAGAAAGTGCAATAGTTAATATAACACTATAAATAAAAAAGAAAAGAAAAGAAAAATTTTATGCAAATAATTGTTTTTAAAACTAAAAATTAGAATTGTTGTTGAAATAAACAATAATAATGGTATATTTACATGAATTTCAATAGAAATTAAGCAAAAAATTTAATTTATTATTTTATTTATCATGCTTTCAAAATTATTATTGTTATATATAAAAGTCATTAATCAGATACATATTTAATGAAATGTATATAAAAATGTTGAATTTATTTTCTATTTTTGTTGATGATTTTAATATTGTATTTTATATGATTCAGATAATTTAAATTCATACTTTAAGGATTTCTTTATCTATTTTCTAGAAAAATATTCAATTTGCATAAATATCTGTAATCTAATAATAAATAAAATGGGACGAGATAAATGGTTGTACATTAAATAAAGATAAGAATACCTTAATCACTCTGGGTTTCTCTTGGTGTTCGTAATTTCACTTGAATTATTCAAGCTTGAGAATCTTTTGATAAATATTTTTTATTAAATCGTATAATCGTATATATATTCTTGTTTACTTGTTTTAATTTGCATTAAATATACAAGTTTTATGACAAGTTTGAATAACTTATCATGTTATTTCTTAAGAGATTCATATTTTTATCTGACTTATATAATAATTATTATGTAAGCTGTTTCATTTAAATCGATTATTTAAATATATATTTTAGAAATTATTGATGATATTGAAAAATATTTTCAACAAAATCTGAATAATTTGATACTTACATTATTTGATGTAAGAGATAAAAATAATTTGGGAATCAATCTTCTTTTTTTAATTATTTTTTTTTAAAGATATCTATATAAATCTAATAATTCTATAAAAGTCTAATTTTTTTTAAAGATATCTGTATAAATCTAATAATTCTATAAAAAGATATTAATTTATTTAATATCAAAAACCATTAGTAGTATATACCATATAATAAATAACCATATATAAATAACCATAAGAGTTATTTTAATTTAAAATTTAATAATGAAAAATAAAAAGACATAAAAAAGCAAAATTCAAAATTTAAAATTATTAAAAAATATTTTTTTCATAAAAAATCGAAGTTATTTTAAATTTTTTAAATGAATCAATATTTTTGATCTGACAACATAATAAAAACTGATATTAAAATAATTTCAATGATTTTATAATAATACTATAATTTTTAAATGATTTTGAATTTAATAGATTTTACGTGTATTTTTTTGTCAAATTATTAAAAGTGCTTAAAAAATTTTATACATTATTTTAATAAACATTGTATATACATTTGGTGAACATATTTAGATCATGAATTGAATTTTTGCGAAAGAACTTAAATTGAATAAAATTACATTGAATGTATACCATTTTAAACAACTTACCGTACTTTATTGTTGCTCATTATTTTTATAAATGTAATAAAATGTTTCTGGATGACAGAATTGAAATATCTGCAAGAGATTTTTAATCGAATATAACGTGAAATAGGGAGAAAAATGAAAGAAAAATCATGTCGCGGTACCTCGAATCGTATATATATTTGTTTCTCTATTCCTTTTCTTTGTATAATAACAAGTTGCAAAAATAAATTTTATTTTATTTCCATATAAATTTGTATTGTAAAAAATAACGTGCTATAAATGGTTTCATAATATTATTATTAAACGTTCGCGCGCTATTATCTTTATTTAATAATGAACAGGAAAAATTACAAATATCGAAATATAACTGTCAAGCATATAAAAGCTTTTATTGAGGTAAACGAATAAAAAAAGCGAATCTATGAAAGAAATGAAGATTAAAAAACATTTGTTTGTGATTCATGAAACTGGTTTAAAAAAAAATTGAAAAAAAAAAAAGATTTTACTAAATTTATACACATTCGCGAACTATATTGCTGGAATTCGCAAAGGTTATGTTAATACTAATACTAAATTGTACGAATACGAATTTGGACGAATTTAACCGAACTTTGACGAATTATATACTATCTTTAATCATATAAGTTATGTCGCTTCACGTCTGCGATTTAAAAGTCCAAAAAGCAAACTCAATAGGTTTCAATAAGTTTTAATTTGAAATAAACCAATATATATGATAACGTTAAAATATTTTTGTGTATTAACTTTTAATCTTTATTAAGTTGATATTTATTATTTAACAAATTTTTTTATATTAATATTTTTTTTATTAATATCAAGTTATTCATTAGTTTTTTCTTCAACGATTTTAATAGCTTTGAATATATTATGTATGTATGTTGACAGTACTATATCAGCGAACATATATGTCAATATGATTTAATATTAAACTTGATTTTTTCGATCATTTTTTAAAATAGAATAATTTTTTTAATTTTACAAAATATGAATTAAAATCATATTAATGCACATATCAAATTAAAATTAGCATTTTTTTTTAATTTAAATATTATTTTATTAATTTTTGTATAGAAAATAATTATTAATGTTTAAAAATATATTTTTTTTATTAAGAATATAAATATAAAAATATAAAACATAATAGCATATATTTTTCATACTTAATGTTTCAAACAACTTGAATTTATTTGATAAAGTAGAAGAATAAGTTTTAAATGAAATATAAAACTAGATGAAATGTAAAAAATTTTAGAAAAATTATAATTGGTCAATATTATGCAAAAAATTTAAATTTTATAACTTTTTTTATCTGAATGAAATAATGAATAATAAAAAGTTAAATAATATATTTTGTAAATTTATACAAATAAATGCTGAATGAAAATTTCATTTAAATAAATCAGTTAGTATAAAAAAAAGCGGCAGATATCGAAAAGTTGTGAAAACTTATAAATTTTAAACAATGATTGAATATTTTTTGATAAGATATAATATATAACGAAATAATTATTTTCGATTATTGTAATCTTAGTTGCCTAGAAATTATTTTATATTTTATATAAGCAGTTAAGAAGTAGCGATCATGTAGTGCATGTGTTGTTACGAATGCATAAACAAAATTCAATATCAATAACTTGAAAACTTATTGTTTATATAAAGAAAAAAATTACTTAAAATGTTTTTTTTACAATATTTCAAAATTATTAAAATCGATTTGCTATGTTATTTTATAACATATTTTAATATTTTACATAATTTAAATAAATTTATATTAATCCAACTGACATAAATTTAAATCGATTCATCATATTGTTTTATAATATATTTTATTAAAATTCTATTACACAATTAAAAAAATTTATATTAATTCAATTATTAACATAAATTATAAAAAAAAAAAAAAATTAGGTGGCACGTGCATATATCAAAGATCATCATATTTTTCTGACTTTATTTTTCTGATTATTATAGGTGGCGTTTATTACACTATTTCAATCCTTGTATCATTTCCAACATTGTTATGATTAATCCAAACAATATGAACAAATGAACATTTATTGATTCTTTATGATTGCTTGCACTAGCACACTCGAAGAAAGAAATTATAAATTGAATAAAGGGAAAAGAATGGCAAGATTAACGAAAACGTAGTGTCGAAAAGTGGATAAGAAAAGGCAGACAGAAAGATTATTCAAGGAGAAAAATTGGCAATCCGACGCGATATTCAATTATTTGATACGATCGAGAGTGTTCCGTAATTTAATTCTTCGTAGACGTAAACGATACGTGTCACGCGATTCAATTACCGAACGAAGTATCATGGCATCCATGATGACGAATAGAGAAGAGATGGCGTACTAGTGGATTAACGGAACCGTTGTAATTTTGCAGGTGGCGCGATTAGTTACGATTGCTGGCCGACACCGTGTGCAATGTTTCACACGATTAGTTCTCTAATTTCAATTGAATATTTTCGAATAAAATAATGTGACAAATTTCGGGATTCTGCTCTCCTACTTTATATGTAAAATATGATATCTAATTAAAGGGAAAAAGTAAATCAGTATTAGAAAAAATTATCTAAAATCAATCAATGAATGAAATTATTAAATTAATTATGACATAATAATTTTTATTATTTTTTTATATATCTGATTTTTTATTTTTTTTACAAGATATAGAAAACAGTTATAGAAAATAAAATATAGTTATTGAAAATTTTATATCATATTTTTACATGAATAAAAAAATTTTATTTTAAAAGAAAAAAGTTTCTAATTAAATAGAAATATTTATTATTATTATAATAAAAGAATTATTATTATAATAAAAGAAAAAGAAAAAGAGAAAGAAAAATTTTATTTTAGAAGAAAAAAGTTTCTAATTAAATAGAAATATTTATTATTATTATAATTTACTATAATTTATACTTTAAGTTAAAATTATAGTAGATTTCTTATTATGAGATATATATAATTATTTCTAAAGATATATTAATATAATTTTGTTTTTTTTCTAAAATATATGTAAAAGAACAAATATGTGTAATAATATATTAATATATATAATTATATTAATATATGTATATTATTATAATATATTGAAATATAATATAGATATCAAACTTTGATAGATAAAAAATTTTTAAGCTATAAAGCATTATTTAAATATTCAAAAAAGAATAAAAAAAAAGAACTAATTTTTATTATAAAAATATTCAAATTCACTTTAGAAATGAAAAATTATTCATGATAACAAATTTTATAAAAGTTTATTTGATTACACTTTAATTACAATGTTTTAAGTTATTATTTGATACGATAAAAATTTTTTATTAATAATTAAAGTTGGTTTATGTTTTTATACTTCTTTATGGTTATATTTTTTTTAATAATTTTATGATTTATTTGAATTATACAATTTATTATTAATTTTAATTCATACATTTACAATTGTCCTTCAAATGTTTGTATCATAATGTCCTTTTTTGGACATGAGTGATACTTTCGATTAATTCATTTTGAATACAATATTTCTTGTTATTAATGGTTAGATGATAAAAACAAAACGTTCCTTTGTAATTCTGTCGAAAAGATAATTGAATCTTTTTTTAAGTTATAGTCGACATCAACAGACTTATTATTCAATTTGATATTAATGTAAAGCTTTTCCATTAACCTCTGATTGTTCTTGTCCTCTACTGTTCCTCTTTCATCTTTGATGATACAATAGTGAAATATATTTCTGCAATTTATTCGTTGCAATTATTTAAATTAATGTATTACGAATTGGTCGTCAAAATTCTATTTTAATTAATCTTAGCAGAACGTGGCTTTCGAGATGTAATATTTCAATTTTCCTTCGCGTTTCCAATTAAAATGAAATTACGGTTTAAAGTTGTAGACAATATTGCTTTGTTTCATCTTCGTTCAATACAGGATGTCTCTGAAATTATAGGTATTATACAATTACAAAAAAGGAATGATTGAAAAACGAAAAAAATTTATAAAGTGTAATAAAAAAGGAACTAGATCAAAAAGAATTCTATTCAGAAATCATGATGTTTTTGCGCACAATGATTTTTCTAAATATAGTGAATAAATTTTCTTTTAATAAAAGACATTTAATATATTTGATATAAAATTAATTTTTGTATTATATTAAAAAATTTATTTTAAGAAATATATTAATATTTGTAAATTTTAATCAAAATAAGATAACCTTAAAATGAAAATTAAGTGAAGAAATTATAAAATATTCCTGTCAACTACATATCTTTTTATATTTATATTGACTGTATATCGCAGATTTTTTAAATTTAATTTTTTCATGATTTTTTTTATTTCTTATAGTTAAAAAAAAGTCAGAAAAATTGATAAATCAATAGCTAAATTTCAAATAATTAATTTTTATTAAATATATTCTTATAGAAAATTCTATATAAGACACTCGTTTTATGTTATTTCATATATAACTGAAACTATTGGAAAACTTTTCATTTCAGAACATAAAATTCAACTCGATATTCAAGTTGATGAAATATTTGGATAAAATAAATATTCTTTTTCTTTAATAGCAATAAGCAAAGGTTAAGGAAATTCACCTAACTCGTTTTAATTTGAATGAAAATTTATATGTATATATAGTATAATATTATACATTGAAGCAACTTTTTTATTAACAAGAAATTCTCTTGACAAGATGAAATTAACTACCAAAGTTTCAGCATCTTTTCATGCTTTGAATGCAATTTTGTTTGGAATTTCTTTTTACAATAAAATCGTAAAGTGTTAAATAATTTTTAATTTTTTGTAATATTGAAAGTTTTGCTTTATCTTGCATCATTACGCCTAAAAAACGTATTCTATATATAATTAAAAATATATATAAAAATATTAATCAATACTACGTAATGTACCTTTTTATATCAAATAACTTTTTATAAAAATATTCTTTTTCATATAATAGATATTTATAATGGATATTCTTTTTTAAAAAGATGTTTTCATTGTATTTACATTAAACATATACTTTGTATTATTTAATATTATACATTGTATTACTACACATTTCATTATTCATCTGTATTTAAGATTAATTATATAGTGATATATCTGAAATCATTTAATATTGTTGAAACATATTTATTACATAATATTCAGTATTTGTTTAATTATTAATTAATAATTAATTTTTTTAATATTTTAATATTAACAAAATATTTGTTCTTGTAATAGAAAATTTTATTTAAAACATTTATTTTCAAAAATTTTTTTTATCTGTTTTCGTCGAATATGAAAATTTAAAAAAAAATTTTACGATCCATAAAATATATGGAATATAAATGTAAAAAAATTTTATAATCGTTTCGAACCTTGAAAAATACAAATTATTCGTGAATTATTTATAGTTGTATAAAAAATGATTCAAATAAGGATTGAGTGGTTTCAAGAAAATAATCTGCAATTAGTTTTCTATGTGTAGATCATATAAAGATTATTCAGTTTTTCTTTTTAATAATTAATCATATATTAGAGGAAAATCCATTATTTTTATATATAATTCAAAAACCTGTAAATTCTTTAAAAATTTGGATTGGACAAATGGATCAGGTAAGAAATTGTTTTAAAAGAAAAAGAGAATTAACTGTGAAGTTTTGAATTATATTTAAAAAAATAATAGAATTCTTTCTTTTTATTAATTTTTAATTCATAGTCGTTTTAGATTTTCTCACATTTTTACAACTATTTTTTATTCTTATCGAATATGTTTTGATTTTTGATGTGTTAACAAAAAAATATGTAATATTAATATTTATATTAACATAGATTATATATATGTATATATACACATATATACACACACAATATATATATACAATATACGATATACATGTATACAAAATTTCGATATATTGCATTAGTATCGAGAAATATTGAAAATTATAGGTTATCATTTAACTATCATTTTGAATATACGAATACTTTTGATTTAAATATTTTTATCACGGAAATATGGCATTTACATAACCTTCTGTAGCTAAGACATCCTATAGCAACCGAGATGAAATCAAGGAAAGTTTCGAAGTATAAATTACCTTTTGCGATTTGTTCCAAACCATAAAGCACGGACTAGACCACAAAGTATAAACTTTTGAAATTCAAGCAAGTACAATCATTGTTATTCCTCTTGTACGCTTTCCCTACACGTTTGTTATGTCATATATTATAACGGTTCGTTTGATGCAATAGGAATGGAATGAAATATAAGTACATTTGACATTGACAGTGTAGATAAAAAGAGGTAGTATTTTTGAGAAGATAAGCTTAGCTGTTAACATAATAATAATAATAATAATAATAATAATAATAAATTAATATAATATTTAATAATAAGTTTCAGAATATTTATTTTTTTATTAATAATTGATTTGCATCCCAATCTTGATTCTGCGACTGGCATTTGTAGTCATTTTGAGGTTAGAAATTAGTTCACGAAGATCAAATTAAAAAATAGAACGAACGATTAATCTTATTAATATTATATTGTTTGAACACTAAATAAATTTTTGTACTTAATTATATTTATAAGTATATACAATAATTATCCGGATAATACAGCCATCATTTGAAATCATGTTATATTTCAATGATGAAATAGTTCGAGAATTAGTCAATATTATTTAATTATTTATTTAATTATTCAATATTATTTAAATTCAGCTCCATCTGGTGTATCTACACCAAAAGTAAAAATGAGAAATAGATAATGAATGAGACAGAATATTATATTAAGATCACTTTTTTATTAATTTCATGTATTCCATTAAATTTTATATTCTAATATTTTGTGTAATTCTAAACGATAAATAAAAATTAATGTAAACATGTTTGATATTGTACTTTAATCGTTTGATATTGTACGAATCTCAATAATTCAATAAAAAAATATTTTGTATCTTATAACATTTTATAACAAAATGATGAAAGAATAAAAGAAAAATTATATTTCTCTTGATATTCCTGTAATTTAACATCAATTAAATTTAAACCACTCGTTAATTGTAAATAATATCAAAATTTGTCTCAAAGTAACAGTGGATTGATTACGATATTTCAAGGCCATACAAATGAACGCGATTCATGATCATATTCGAACATTGTTATACTTCATAAATACTGAAGTAAATTGTCGATATTATTATTAATATTCAAAATGAATCTTTTGCTCGAATTTATTTTGCTTGAATTTATACGAATACACACTAAATAATACACACGCGATTCTTGTTCATTTGTAATCTTTCTTCAGTTTATTTCCTTTTAAAAAGCACATTTTCACAGTTTGTCATTATTTCGATTCATTTAATTGCACCTTTTGTTCCCTTATTGGCACGTTCACTTACGAGGCGCGGAGTACCTCAATCTTTTTACACGGATTCTAATACACAGGAAACTATGTTCTTTTTCGTAAAATCAGCTCTTTCACTGTTCTTTTCAACCTTTTTCTTCGCTCGATAAATTACGTTTTCGAAAAATGGACAAATGTTACGCGGGGATTTTGTTTTTTCTCATTTTTCTCTTTTTCGCGCGCAATTAGAACGAATGGATAAAGAATTTATCGGGTAAAAATATTTAAACCAACTTTTTCAATTTTTTCTTTCGTTTCATGTTGTCAAAAATTTTTGTTAAAATATTTTGTTTGTTTTTATTTTATATATGTTAATATGATCAAAGTATAATTGAATATTTTTCCTATTGAATTATTCAAATGCAAATGAAATAAATATTTAAGTAACAATGAAAAAAGCAAAAAATAAATATAATAATTGCTATAAATTTTAAAAGAAAAAGAATCAATTATTATATTCCAATTATGCTCTCTTACTGAATATTTATTTTAATAATATGCACTATATCGGATACACTGTTTACTTATTATAAAGTAAGGTTATGTTTTACTAAAAACATTTCTTGCAAATAGTAAAACTTATACGTCACGAAAAACTTTACTTTGATACTTATTAATATAATAGAATAAATCAGAATAATCAGAATAAAGAAGAAGGAAATCTAAAATTTTAATTACTAGATTATTCAAAAAAGAGAGAAAAAAGAAATATTCAATTTATTTCTAAGTTATTTCTAATAATCGAAATGGATATAAAATATCTACAATTTTTATTTTTACAGAAAGTATTAGTGCTGTTTTTTACATTTATTGGATATTTTTTAAATTTTTTGATAAAATTTACAAAAAAGTCATGCAGAACTGTGTTTTTAGAACTTTTTGAATCCATACAAATAAAAATCGAAATCACTCTTTTTAAAAAAATTTGTTTAAAAAAATATAAGTTTGCAGTTGTGTTAATTTATATTAATTATATTATTATAAATTATTGATTTATTCTTTTGTTATTAATTACTTTTCTTTTATCTAAATCATTAATATTCTTTATTTATAGTTAATATTATTTTATTGTTATCTGTTGAGAAGATATATAATTTATTATAATTCGCAAGATATTGACAATCATTTACTTCGAATTTTCTTAAATCAACCAGAATTAATTATTCGAAAATAAAGAAACTAATAGTGAAATATTAAAAATAAAATATTTAATGTATGTAAATTCGATTCGTTCGTAAAAGCCTCAAATAAATAAAAAGAGAGAGAGAGAGAAATCAATAGAATATAAACGTAGAAAATTGGAAACTGTTTGGAATAGTCAAAAAATTCGATACGATATTGGTTTATACGGTGAGAAACATTTTGCAATTTCATCGATAGAAAAATAAACATTCTATAAAACGATTGGTCAGAGGATTGTGAAATACCAATATAACGATAGGTCCAGTACGAGTGATGATCGAACGAAAGAAATATTCGATCAGAATTTATTACCAGATTTGTAAATCATGTTATCATGTGATATTCGACATCTATCGAACAATTTTGACAGAAATATGATACTTTGTCAGATCCTTTTAAAATCCTCAAAACGTTTCGTTATATGGTAGTTCTTTACTTTTTAATATTTATCATGTCGTATATAAATGAAATAGACGGTTCCTTTAGATGATTGTTTGCAACAAAAAATCAAGAGAAATCAAAATGAAGATTTTTTGATTTTTTAAAAATAATTTTCCATAAAAAATTATTTTCTATACGCAAAAAACAAATACTTTTTTATTTTTTAGTTTATCTACAATTTGCAAATCTGTGATTTATAACAAAAATATTTTTCATGGTAATAATGTAGATTGGAATTTCATTCGAGATTGCTCGGTCAAAATTACGCTTCTATTTAAATCCAAATCCAAATCTAGAATTTTTAATAAGATTTTTAATAATAAAATCTTTTCAAATCCAGAATTAGACAAAATATATATTGTTATAATTTTTTAATACAAAATTGTGAAATTAATCATGATTACTTATTATCAAATAATTATAATTCATTGATTAATAAATAAGAGAAATAATTGTAAAAAAGTAATAATATAAATAAATAATATAAATATAATAGAATATTAATATATAAGACTTTTGGAAAATTGATTGCAAAAAAAATATAAAAATTAATATATTTAAATGTATAATAATATCTATTAAATTACAAGTAATTTCTCATTAAATGGAGATAGAATGTGAAATTGAATATAATATTAAATTGTTTATAATAAATTATTTTTAATAAATAATCATTTTTGTATATACTAATTTCTATATTGTTTTAAATTATTTATTTTGCTTTAGAACTTTACAAAAATATCTTGTGAAAATATTAACATTTTGTGTATTGAAAATGATCTTTATTTCTAAATTTTTGATATTTTACTAATTTCTCTTTTCTATAAAATATTTTTCTATATTAGTAAATATTTAGATAAATGCAGGAAAGGCCAAAGTTAACGTAGATATTAAAACAAATAAATAGATAATAAAAATATTCTAAACATTTGAAATAATAATATATTCTATTTAATATGTATAATATATAAAAGACAGTAAAACGTAAAAAAAAATTGTTCAAAATATGTCTGAAAACATATTTCAAAGCCATCGAAAATCAATGATGAGGTCATCTTTTTTCTGCAAATAATTACTTAACATTTATTATAATTTTTAATTTCAAAAGATTTCAAAAAAGATTCGAAAATATAACTATATAATTTCAAACTGAATTTCTGTATATACACTATTAGAGAGTATCGATATTATTAAGTATCGATATTCGATGCTTTCAAAAAAATTAATTAGTCCTTTGCTTCAAGTATTTTTTTGCGAGTGTTAATCACCACTGAAAGAGTACAGAGTCAAAGAACAACGTGAGATTTTCTATTATCTTAGACCGTCTTCTATCCTGATGAAGAACCGTCCTGGCCTAGATTTTCAAGAAATCGTAATTGCAACTTCGTCTTTTCTTCAAACTTTTTATTTTTTTTTTTTTCCGTCCCTTTGTCGTCATGAATATTTTATCTGGATATTTTCTTTTCAATTTCAACCGTTCTCCGTTTCATTGGAGAGTTGTTTATAATCTGGAAAGCTTATGTTAATGAGGCAACAAGCGAGGATGCTGCTGCTATCTCTTTTATGCAGAAGCTGAGATAAAAGGTTTTCGAATTTTCGCGTTTGTATTCCGATAACCTTTTTATCCCGTGTTTGGGACAGTTTTAAGAGGACAAAAGGTTGGAAAGTTGAAAAGAACTGTCAGATTTTACGCAGGATGAAAAGGTAGAGGAAACGAGCGACTGGAAACGAGAAAAGAAAGGATGGAGGAAATGGCAAACAGGAAATGGAGAACGAGAAACTGAAATTGCAATGGAATAGTAATAGTAACACTTTTGGATGTGTTTATGCAAAAAACAAAAATTCTTACATGGAAATTATTTATTTTACATTATTGATTCATAATAGTTTTGCTATATGTCAAAGAATGTGCAAGTAATGTAAAGATTTTTTAATGTTTTTAAATGATTTTTTTTTAATAAAAGGAAATAAGATTGAGATATATAATATTATATCATATTTGGTTTCGTTTTAATCACCGATGATGAATAAGCATATTTTTACAAAAAAAAAAAATTAAAATCATGAGAATTTAACATTTCTTTAAAAGTTATTATTTTATTTTATCAATCAAAAAGTATCGAATTACACAATTGATTGATTTCGAAGCTCTTATCTTTAATAAATTTAGATGATTATTCTCATTAATAATACTAATATTTGATGTCATTGATCGACCACGTAGTTATTTTATATTCATATTCAAGCGTAGAGCAAGAATAAAATAAAATTAAAAAAATCAGTTATTGAATATACTGTATTTTCTTATAAAATGTATGCACAAATTTAAATCTTTTAAGGATGGATGAAATCGAAGCTAATTTTTTTGGTTACTACATTAAAAGAATTAATTGAAAAAGTAACAAAAAAAGAGAATATAGTATGAAATAATCATTATAATAAAGAGAAATTTTGAAAAGATAAAGGAAAAGGAAAAGAGAATAATCAAGTATAAAATTTTAACTTTGAATGTTTAATAATTTTAGAGATACAAACTAATAAAAAACTTCCATTAATATACATTGAATTTTATCTATATTTACATATCTGTAATAGTAAATATGTCAACAAACAAGTATATTTGTTGATTCCATAAACTACAATTATGTATCTAAAATATATAGTATAATATATGGATAATATATATTTATCATACTACTATCTACTCATAGACTATCTATACAAAATTCAAAGAATAGAAAATAAAATAGAAAACAATTGTGATAATGTATTCTCCTTCTACAGAAATTTGCTACAAGAAAATTGATCTATTTTAACATATATTTTAGAAGAGGTAACATATTGCTATTGCTTTCTAAATAATTACCAAATTAGTGAAAGTTAGAAATATATATTTGTATTTAAGTAACAAAGAAATTTACAAAATTTAATATAAACTAAGTGGCAAACTTAGTTAGAATCTGATGATGAACTTTGGGAATTGGAATTGGGGCTAATTAAGTTCCAAGGAATATTTGTGAATAGTGTGATAACCTTATTAATTTTTGCATGAGTGGAATACGAAGGATACATATATTCAGATTATACGGTATGCTTGGTGCATAATGAGAAGATAACACGAGAGAACGGACGGAGAATATAAACCATTCGAGATGGCATTAATTATCGCAATTTTCACACTTGATTTTCGCGAAGCTGGTATCATTCTAAAATTCTGTAAGAGTGATAATAAAAAAAAATCTATCCGAATCATTTTCCATAATTTCTTCGCTTTTTTGTTTTTGCTTTGGACTTTCAATCATTTTCTCCCTCTGGTAAATCACTTTTACAATCAATTGTTTTTTTCTTCATTCCTCTTCTGGACGAAGAACACGAAGATGTTACTTCAATCCTTTCGATTTCTTCTTTCGCTATATTTCTTAACTCGATTGTTCTCTAATTTATGAAAAATTAGATAAAAGATAAATAAATAATAAATATTTATCTTCATTTCGAGATATGAGGATTCGCGTTCAAAAATTGTGATAAGAAGAAAATTGTATTAAATCGTATTTAAATGCATCGTATTAAAATACATTATTTATTCGATACATGATATGTTAATAATATATTTAACATTTTTAAAGAACATTTTTAAAGAATCATTTATATAAGTTAAAATAATATAAGTTATATAAGTTAAAAAAACTGGTAAAAATATCAATGATGCTTTAATTAAATTATATAGCTATTATAAATTATTATTTATAAATTATTTAAATTAATAAGCAATTGAAGATGGAATGTATCTATTAAGTATTAATACGTTTACATATTTATTTATGTCTTTTTTTAAATTATACATTATTTTTTTTTTATTTTTCAAGTATTTTTCAAATATTTTTAATAGTTTTCAAATATTAATGCTATTTATTTTTGACATGAAAACTAAATTTTTATCAACATTTCTAAAAGTATTGATCTCACTTAATTGATACATTAATATCTTGTGCACGTGATCCATAATGAAATTGTATATGCTTCCTATATTTTCCAACAAAACAAAACTAATCTAACCTAATCTAACTATCTTAGAATTATATATATTATAGAATTACAATTCTATTCAAATGTATACTTAACTACTAAAATTGAAATAAATGTAATGCAATGTGAAAAATTTTTTTCTTTCCATAATTTTTGGACAAATTGCATGTAATTCTTATCTCTTTATAATATATATATAGGATTAGAATCATTAAAATTAATCTTTTTTTAAATTTATGATTATCAAATAAATATTCATTTAAATTTATTTAAATTATAAATTGTACTTATTCTTCGGATCACATTAAAAACGATATCGAAATACACATAGGTTTTTCAATTCTTGTTTAATCCCAATTTATTATGTTTCCTTCTTGCTAATTCTCTAGGAAACGAGTTACACATTTTTTCCTAAGGAAAGAAAGAATTTAAATAAAATTTATTTCCCAATTTCTGTTTTAATTGATTGTTTTATTCCACAGATTCACTTTATCCTTGTATAGAATGTTACTTTCAATTGAAATATCTCACAAGGGATCAAAGAAAAGAAATTTCTACAAAAGTTGTTCGATATAAAGATATATATTGTGTGATAGTAACAGTTTTTCTCTAAATGAACGAGTAAAGATCACGTAAAGGTTAACTTTTTTTTCTTAAATGATCATGTAACATTTAATATACATTTAATATAATTTATTATTCTTTTTTAATTTTTTATACAATCGTTAGTTTATGAAAAAAAAATCTTAGATTTATATCGAAATATCATTCATTTAAGAAATATTTTAACTTAAAGTTCGTAAAATTGGATCAGAATAAATTTGAATATTAAATAGAATAAAATTTTTAATTTTTAATTGATTGATCAAAAATCACGATAAAAAAAAATCGTTAATTAAAAATCGTTAATTAAATTGATGTAATCGATTAATAAAATTCAGTTATTGTTAAAAAAAATTAATTATCAAAAAATATATTGATTTAATCTATAAATAATTAAATTATAATAATTATAATCATTGATGAAAGAAATAAATAAATTATGAATTGTTGATTTATAAATATAATCTTATTAAAATTTCAATTAAATCATTATTAACATTATTTTTACTTTTACTGTATTTATCGAATTTGGAGATTTTATACAATTGAAATAAAAATATAATATAATTTAATTACTAACAATTAAAGTAATAATCTAATCGTTTAATCCTTGAAATTATTCTGAAACAGATTTAGCTAATAATACATTTTAATCATTGTTATAATTCATTAAAGTAAACATAATAATCATAGTCATCAAACAAGCAATTATCACAATAATCTAATAATCTTGTACAACATTTATAATTTGTGATTAACTAACAAATCTCTAATCAAATTGGAATAATTATAAATATGTATATTCTATTATAGTCGAAAAATTTTGAAGATATTTGACTCGAGAAAATGAAGAATAATGATAATTTATAATGTGAAAAAATAAAATCTTTTTTTTATAAAAATTGAAATTTTTGTAAAAAGTGAAAAGTGTTTTTTTTATTAGAATAAAGAAATCAAATAAATAATAATTTTTTGTATTTTTATATAAATATTATTATATTCGATAAAAATGAATTGCACGAAATAAAAATTATTTTTTGCGAAAATTTTTTATCTAATTATTCCTTCGTTTATATCTGAATCATAAACATATAAAATATAAATTTCAATAATTTCAATATTATTCGTAATTTTTTCAAATTTATAATAAATGTATTTGATTTGTATTTGATATATTCTTAATTATATTCTTCTTGAGTATATTCTTGATTTTAATTATACAAACCACAAATACTTTCAAAACAAAATTCCATTAAAAATATAAATATATTAAAATAAATTAAAATAATATTAAAATAAATAAGACATTATATAAAGTAATATTCGCACCTCTTTGAAAAGTTAATTTTACAGAAATAAATATAAAAATTGATATAAAATACAAAAATATCGGTTAAGATTTGCTTATTAAATTACAAACAATTGAAATTGAACAAAGCAAGCTTATTCTATCTCTCTCACATTCTCACTTTATTTCATTCTCGCTTCATGTAACGTAAACTTAAATTGTTCATAACTTAATAAATAAACTTTACTAAAAAATTTTTATATTTTTTAGATTTTACATTCTAAAATAGAATTGTCGATATGTTATTATATGTATTTCGATATCTTATATATAATTCTTGATACATGCATCGTTAATTATCATTTATGAGTGGAAATTAAAATTTTTATCTTTCTTTATTATTAAGGCATATAAATTACAATAAAAATAGATACATTTTATTGGAAAGTTATATTGTAATCTATTACAGCCATTTCTATGTTATTAATATCTTATATTCGATATTTTATAAATATTTTATATCGAAAATTCAACAAAATATCGTTATTTGTTGTATTTATTTTTATTTTCTATTATCGATATTTTCATGAATTATCAATAACATAAATATTATCGATATTTGTCGATAATAATATCGATAGCCATAACTATCAAATCGATTCAAAGATATCTTCCAAATACATAACCTATATATATATATATCTTTGAAACATGTAAAATACTTATTTATTATTTCATAAATCGTACAGTTATGTAAAATTATTATTTTATTACACTTACCGATTTTATTATTTTTGTTTCTCTTTTTCCCATTTGTCGATCTCCTTTTCTCTAAATATGGCGATTATCGCGTTCTTTCAAGCAATTTGCTTCTTCATTTTATCATCGTAATCAGGATTCTCTTTGTCCCATAACGCCAGCAAATTCTGCATTACGTTATAAATTTATCGTTGTCGAACATAATAACACTTTTCATCTCGAGTATCGTATTCGTTTCTCTGGGAATGAACGATTCAATTCGCTGTCGCGTGAATGTTGTATCCCTTTACACAATGATTCTGTATCGCAATTCGCGCATGCGATACGTGCCCGATCATCCTTTCACACGGCGATTTATGTATAGCGTTGTTCACGTGTGTGATACGCGTCCAACCAGTAAGATACTTCGAGGTATGAAATGGTTATGGAAATTTTTCATAGGTTAGGTTATTTATTATGTGAAACGTGCAATTTTTTTTTTAAAAAGATTTTCACATTATTTTAGTTTCGATAAGAACGGATAGAAAGATGATATTGGAAATAAAATTTTAATTTGAAAATTTTTTTTATCATAAAAATATACATATTTTGTTCATCAGTGTCAGGAAAATTTTCCATTAGTGTAATATGTATTGTTATTTAGTTAATTATCATTTTACGAAAAATTTTATAAAAATGATATGATATTGCATTATTAAAATTAGATTTATTTATTTTATAGAATCTCTTTTATAATGTGTCTTATAATACAATTATCAAATTATTAATTATTAAATTATTATGTACGAAATTATCTTTTTTTTGAAAGTTAATCAAGAATAGAATTGAAAATATGTAAATGATATTTGTCTTATTAAGAAAAATATTTTTATGTTTTTAAAAATAGATTTGAATATTTTTTTAAAAGTGTTTCTATAATTTAAAAAAATATTTAGCGTGAATTTATTGAAATCAAGGACGAAACTAATATTTTTAAATGTAAAACAAATTGTTATAATAAATATTAATAGTACAAAACTAATGGAGTTTTTTAAATGTTAAATATATACTTTTGGTTATAATTACAAATATAAAATATATTTTAATAATTATTTAATAATAATAATTTATGTCGTTATTATATAAGTAATAATTCTTATAGTAGATATATTAAATACTATATATAATTCTTGATCGAATTTCAAATAAATAATTTCGAAATAATAACTTAATCATGAACGCGTTTATTATTTATACAGATTCTTAATTAAAATATATATTTATTGTTCCAAAAGAATATTTTTTAAAAAAGTTTCCAATAATAAAATTTCGTTCCATAAAAATTACATATATATATAAACAAAATATAAAAATATATCATACTTGTATGATGGATACAGAATATATTCCTTTTGAAAGGCTAATACCAAACATAGACCAAAACAAACATAAAAGTATACACAAATATCGGTTGGAACTTAATTGCGTTAGAGAAGGAGACAGAGCGAGATAACTCTATCTCTGTCGCACTGCTACCTCTATCTCTTATAACGTAATAAATAACTCTCAATATTTTACATTTCTTTTGATCTCTCTCTCTCTCTCTTTTTTTTTGAATCAATTATATATCCAAAGATACATCACGAATACATTAACACACTGTAGACAAATTCAGTGGGGACCATTCAGAAGGTCGCTACAATGGCATTCAATATCCTCGGTCAGTCGACGACTTTGTGTAGCAGCTAACAAAATATATGTAGAAGAAATCAATGTGTTATTCACGTGAGAGCTATCGTTTTATATATATTGCTACAGAAATTACATGACCTAGAATAACGTTGCCAAAAAAGTGCCATTTGAGAGAAATATTTTAAAGATTATATATTTTAAGCGACATGATACTGGTATTTGCATAATTATTATTCATTCAGAGGTTGTTCTAGTTAGACATAGAAAGTAATTAAAAAATACGGAAATCAGAGACAACTATTAATAAAAAAACACGATAATCAAGTATTTAATATTCAGTTTGCGAATTTTATCAATCTTTAAATTAAATTCAAAGTTACTTGAAAATAAAACTTTGGAGAAAAAATGTGATATCAATTTTTTTTCTTTATTTTTTTTTTATGTAAAATCAACTCTTACATTGTAAATCAATTTATTAGTATTACAATGACTGTCCCAGTTTGTATTTAATAGTCAAAGAGAATTTAGAGTTTTCATTCATCTTTGAAAAAAATACATTCAAAGATATATTTTTTAATTTTCAGGAAGATATTCAATGATTGATCAAGTCCCCATGTTTAAAATGATATTGCATTTTGTATCGGTATATTTATTTATTGTATTGTATTATTACAAAAAAATTTTCTGCCAATTTTCTGAATATAAACACAATGATCAATAGGCTAATGATAATAATAAAGAAGTCTACAGAGACTGAAACATATTACAATGCAGGTATTAATTCAAAGGAAAGGTTTAAAACAGTTTACATATATTGAAACACATTGTAAAATTAGTGATGGATTTAAAACGATCTATAGATTAAAACATGTTACAGAAAGCTATGGATTTAAGACAGATAAAAACACATTGTGATATAGATATCAATTCAAACAATAGATTTAAAATGGTCTCGACACACTGAAATATGTTACGATACAGGCATCGATGGGTTTAACAACTGATGGGTTTAAAACGATTTATAGATATTGAAACACATTTTAAATGGGTTTGAGAATAGTGTATAGATATCAAAACATATTTCGATATAGAAAATGATGAATTTAAAGCAGTTTACAACGGTTTACAACGAAATGCCTTATAATGTATCAATATAATAATATTCTTCCTCAGATATTGAAACATTTTATGATAAAAGAAGTGATGGATTTAAAGCAATAATAAATATTGAAACACATTTCAGTATAAGAAGTGATTTTAAGCAATTTATAGATGTTGAAATACGTTCTGATGCTCTAATATCGACACAAGTGATGGGTTTAAAGTAGTCTATAGATATCGAAACATTTTGTGATAAAGGAAATGATTGGCTTATAAAGCGATATATAAGTATTGAAACATATTTCGATTTAGGAAGTAGGTTTAATGCATAAATTATTTAACATCGACAAGTGATGGATTAAAGCAGTGTACAAATATTGAATATTATTTTATTAAAAGAAAATGATGGATTTTAAAGCGGTTCACATTGAAATATATTGTGAAATGAATTACGTTCAAAGTATCAAGCGTTTAATCATTTAATGAATCTATAAATATTGAAATATATTGTGATCCATTGAAGCAATGGATCGATAGTTAATATCAATACTACAAGCATTGTACGAGGAATGATTGTAAACTCATTTCTTGACTATGTCGTTTTAAACGCATCGCTTAAATTACATCACGTTTTCAGTATTTGTTCACCGCTTTAAACCCATCACTTCCTTCATCGCGATATGTTTCAACATCTAAAGATTGCTTTAAATATTTGCATTACAATAAGTTTCAAAGTTTGTTTACTTAAAATCGCTATTCTAAATCTCACGAGAATTATTAGATCGCTTTTATAAAATCTCTCGCGATATATGAATCAGATAAGATGAGCAATCGGTAGATAATTTATCCTACGTTTAAACGTTCAAACGATTCAATTCTCGTAAAATTCAGAGTCGTGATTTCGATTTCGCAAATTCTCAATCGATCCATTGCCAACTTTTTTCGAAATAGTGATTCGAATCTCAACTTAGAAACGATTCGAAGTTTTCAAGATTATGGAGATTAAAATCACCTCGAATATAATTTATAACCTAGAAGTTTCGAAGATCTTCATAAATTTTGCTAGACTTGGAAATCTTTATAACTTTAAGAATTTTTTTATTTTTTATTTTTATATAATATTTCTTGTATATATAGTATTCAATTGTATTAAATTGAAAAGAATATCGAATAAAAAAATTATTAACAAAGTTTTACAATGTATGTAAAATCTTATTTGATTTAACTTTTTTTCTTTTATTCCTTTCTATATTCGATTTATTACACTCGATTTTATTACACGAGAAATGCTATTGAAACTCTCAAGTCTCCTCTTTCACGTGGCAATACTTGTAGTACAGATTTATAAGAGATATGCATGGGATAAAATATAAGAGATCTCTTTCAGATAGTAATACTTGCTCAATCAAATTTATATGATAAATTCTGATTATATTCAGAGTGTTAATATATTCGTGAAATACCTTTGGAGATATCTCTTTTTTAAAGACTAAAGCAAATACAAAAATATTGGTTAAGACTTTTTTTATTAAATTATAAACAATTTAAGTTTGCTTTATTTAATACTAGCGCCACCATTAGCTACCAGTATGTGCTTACATATTTATTTACATATTTATTTATGTCTTTCTTTAATTATTCATTTCAATATTTTTATTTTTCAAATATTAAAATTATTCTATAAGCACGAAACACGTTGTGTTCATTTTTGATGTGAAAATTATCAAAAATTATCAAATCTCCGAAAATGTTCTACGAATATATTGATATTTTGTATATGATTCGAAATATTTTAGATTTCATGACTGACCAATGTTAAAAACAAATAATTCATAAATCGCATTATAATTTTATTAAAGGAATAAAAAATCAAAACTGTGTATTAATATATTCGTGGAATATCTTTTTAAAGATTAAAACAAACATAAAAATGTCGATTAAGATTTATTAAGTTATAATATAATTTAAATTTAAATAAAATTAGATGGAAATAAAGTGATCTTTTTCATATTATCGTTTCTGCTTTATTTAATTTAATATTACTAATGATACGATGCATAATTATTAACTACTATTGTAAAATCTAATGTACTAACATTTACTTATTTATCTATGTATTTTTTTAATTATTTATTTTTACTTCTTCATATCTCAAATATAAAAATTTGTGCAATTTGTCAAATTTTTTTAATCTAGTTACACAACATATATTCATTTCTTTAAATATCGCTAATTTCTTTTGTATCCAATCTAAAGATTTCTTCAATTACTTTATCATCCAATTTACGATCCATTTCGTCCAAATTCTTATATTTCTCACCAAACACGAAAAAACTATATTTTTTTCTCATTCTTGACGCGCAAAATCGAACCTGAATCAACATCAATCAAAAGTGTTCCACGAATGTATTAACAATCTGTATATGGAATCGAAGCGATTCGAAGCGTTTCAGATCCCGTCACTAGAAGTTGTCGAAATGTAGAAACAAATGGCGGCATTCACACGATAGCTGCACGTGTCGGTTGTACGTTGAACAAGGAACAGTGCTGCGAAATTAGATACTGGATGAGAATATCTGTTGATCGAATACATATGTGAATCGTTGTGTGGAAGATTGGTTGTATCGTTGCATATATACGTGAAATCCCTTGTGAAACATCTCTTTAAAGAGAATGTCGTGGGAAATAGGTTCTTCACGCCTTCACTGTGATTTACGTATGATCAAAGTTACTGGATAAAATACTGTGAACTGCGCAATAACGGACCAATTGGAATCGATTGTTTTCTAATGGATAGGAATTAAAGGGATCGGTTTCTGAAGAATGGACGAATATACAGGGTGTTCTCAAAAGAAAGCAGAAATTCAGAAATTTGGAAAAAAGTTCTTTGCGCCGTGATTTATATGAATATTTTGAAATGCACTAAAGTGGAAACTTTTTATTATTAATTCGTCGAATAATGGACGAATATAAGGTGTTAAAAAAATGATTTAGAGATTTATTACATCGATTGTGATTAAAAAAATTTTGTTTATTATCATTATTGATTTGTTATTAACTTTTTAGATATTTATCAGAAGATGTTCCGTTCTATTTCCGTTCTATTTTCGTCACGCATGTTTGGCATATTTTTTCAGAAAAATTGTCTCAAAAATTCCAGCTTAAAATGAATAAGTTGAAAAAGCTACGTTATTGACTTTATTTTAGTTTTTTTATTCAGTAATAGATATATATTTATTCTGCGTGCCATATTTTTTTTTAATACTTTGTAAAATCAATTATTTTTATAAGAATTAACGACAAAGAGAAATTCTCGAATTAAAACAATAAATAAATAAAAATTTCACTTTTATTGAAGTGATGGACAGAAAATAAAGGTTTCATGATGGAACGAATATTGAATTTTGGATGAATGTCGAAGTATTTTCTTGCCAAAAAAAATGTAAATATTTGATGAATATATGAAGATGAATAAATAATAGAGATTTTTCATTGTATACAGATGCTAAAAAATAGAAGATCTTTATCTTTAGTCATAAAAATTTTGTTTTTATTTAAATATTTTAAAAAATATTGAAGCAAAGTGAATTTTTATTATATATTCGATTTATATTATATTATATATATATTATATTTTTATATTATATTATATATTCGAAACGCTTGATAAATTTATGTTATGATAACTATAATAACACTTTTTAAAATGAAATTTAACGTGAATTTGATATTTCGTTAATTTTATAATATAATTTAAAAATTATTTTTTATTATTAATGAATGAACAATCAAGCATTTATTTTTTTAGATAAAAATTCACGTATGATTGCTGTTTGATGGATAGATGGATGTTGTTAACAAAGCGTCGCTGTATTTTATTGTATTTCTATGATGATTCATAATAATATATTGTCGTTTTAATTTTATATATGTGATATTATATTTGAAATATATGAAATATATGCTTATGAATATATATGCATTTACAAAATATCAAAAATAATTGATAAATTCTAAAAAGCATATGAATATTGTTATGTATTTTTCAGACACACTATATATATATATATATGTATAGTTGAGACATGAATGATTAATATACAACAATATAAATTATTATTATTAAAACGATTTTTTATATAAATTTTTAATTTTGAAAATATATATTTAATAACATCTAATTTGATTTTTAAATTTTTTAAATAATTAAAAATCTGGAATTTAGATGTTTAAATCTGAAAAAAAATATTTAAAATGGGAAAAATATTTATGAAAACTTTCAGAAACTGAGAAAATATATTATGAAGTAATGAAAAACGTTAAATAGTCAAAATGATAAAATTAATAATAAAGTAAATAAAGTAAATATATATATTTTTTCACATAGAAATAAAATGGGATATTATTTAAAATCATGTATAAGTTTTGCTTTAATTTTAAAATCTTTATTTTTTTCCATTAATATTAATTTTTTACATTTACTGTAACTTATAAAAATCACAAATAAAACAATTGTTATCATTCTTAATATTTTTACAAATTTTAATTTCAATAATTTTTTAAATTATTATCCAATCATCTTTTGATTTTTTTTTCTTTTGAATGCATACATAATAATTCATAAATAATTTAATTTTTGTTTTTCCTATCTTATAGTCTTGAAAAGTTTTTTTTTTAATATTTCCTTGCTAATTTTCTTTTCGAGTATCTCTGAAGTATGAAGTGAAGTGTGAATAGCAGCATTTTTTCGCTTCTTTAATTCCGCTTTTCATTACTTCCTTTCATTATTTTGTTCTTGGAGAATTGGCTTCGATAATTTTGATAAAACTAAAAAAAAAAGTTTGATTTCATTGTTTTTGAAGATTGAAGGTTTTCCACAAGTAGGTCAGAAAAAAAATTGAATTACACGATTATATTTGATATCTTATGCTTATCATTATTCAGGAGATTTCAAAAATTTATATAAATCAACGGAAAAATATGCGAAATGTTATGATAAACATAATTGACAAAAAAAAATTTGATGAAAAATTATATACAGATTTGAATTTTTAAAAAAACAAATTTGATTAATATGGAGAAGATATTAGAAAATAGGAATAAAAAATGTATAATAGATTGATAGAGGAGAATGATGCAAATGAAAAAAAAAAGGAGAAAAAATAAAATGAAAATGAAAAGATGCGTGTGGAGATATGTTGATATAAGAATTAAAATTTACATATAAAAAAAATGTAAATCTATTCCATGAACGAAGGATCGAATACTATGAATACATAACCTATAAAATGTTGTAAACAAGTGATAGATAATATTTTCAAGAAAGATTAATTTTATTATTCTCGAATATACTGTATAAAAATTTTCAATGGATTATCAATATTATTTCATCTGCTCTTCTGAAATATTTCTCTATAAATTATTGTTATTGTATTACATATTTCGATAGATATATTAAAAAGCTATTGCAAATTAAATGAATATATATGTTAAAAATACAATTTATATACGTATATATTTGTTAGCTATTATCTATTATTATGTATTATCTTTCGTAAAAATTCTTTCATAAAAAAGAAATTTCCTAATTCTTTGCATAAAAATTCTGCAGAAATAAATATATATTCTATCAAATGAATTGTACAATTAATGAACAGTAGTACTTTTTAAGAAGATAAAGAAGAAAGAAAATTTTTTATTTCAATTTCTGGTATTTATTTCAAAGTTGAAACATCTTGTATTTTATTGAAACAAAACAAATTTGAATTGCATCAATTCATTCATTCAAATTCAACTATTCAATAAGTAGATTAGAAAGAAATAATTCTAACCTCTCGCTGTTACATCGAAGTCTCGAAACACTTTAGAAATATTAGAAAGAAATCGATTTCCCAAATAAGTGGCAAAATAAAGTAAGGTAGGGTCGACTAAGGTAATTGAAGTTTTCACGCGATTTCAGCAACTCCTGATTTCAATCGAACATTGATAACCCAGAGTGGCTACTGCTAAACTAGAAACTTTAGTAACTTTGTGTGGATACAGTAAATAGAGCAACAAGAAAGAGATTTCTAGATGTCACTAGAGTTCAAGCCTGCTTTCTCTGAGAACAGCAAAGTTTAGATATCGTGAGTTTCGACCTGAAATCGATTTCAATCGAGTTCTCCAACCGCAAAAACTTGACTTGGACCATTCGAATAACATGCAATCGATCAAAGTAATTTTCTTTTCCCTTTCGATACTCTTGCGGAAGGATTGGATTAAGATGACGGCTAGAAAGAAATAAATTGAAAAAATAAATGAATTGAAAACGATTATTGTTTAGGTTAGATTATTCTAAATTGATTCGTTTGTAATTAAAAATCAATTATAAATTTTTACTGACTACAATTATTAAATTAGAATTTAATAATTGAATGGAATTAATATTTTGTAATTTTATTTGGATTTAAAATTTGTGTCTATAAAACAGCATATTGAAGAAGAATATAAGATATAGTTTTATAAAAAATATTTAAACTTAAGATTATTTTTGCACGAATTATTTTAATTGCAAAGATATAGAATCTTATTATAATAATTTTTTCTTATTATTATTTTTTATATTTTTTTTTATCTTGTACTTGTAAAGATTATCTTGTACAAGATTTATCTTGTATTCTAAACGATTGAATAAATATCATTTATAATTCGATTTCTTTTGATAAATAGGAAATTATATTTGAAATGCTATTATTTTTATCATCAACAATCAGAATATTACTTGAAAAATATCATGATTTATTATTACTACCTCTTTTTGATTTCATTCAATATAAATTTAAATTATTAAAATTAAATTTAAATATAAATTGTAATTAAATAATAACATTTTTATATATTAACTTTTGTTTTGGTTTTTGATAATTATATATATAATTTATAAGATTCTTGGGATTTATTATTTTAATTTCTATATGGTGAATTGTTATAAGTGTTATATCATATATTTATTTGATAAAAAAATTAATTTTATTAATTAAAATTAAAAATAATAATAAATAATTCTATACTTATTTAAATTTATTAATTTTAATTCCATCCAATTTTATTTAAAGAAAATGATGAAAAAAAATGTAAAAAATATATTGTTGTGAATAATATATTAATAAATAGATATTTAATTAATTATTTATAAAATAAAATTATTAATAAGAAATCAATAATAAATTTTATTAATTAGATTGAATTTAATTTATTAATTTATTATTAATTTATTCTTAAATACAAATACAAATTAGATATACAATTAAAATGAATATTATTAATTCAATTGTCTCTTCAAGTTTATTATATATATACTTGAATAATTAATAATAAGAAATATCATTCTAATTTATAATAAGATTTATAGAAAGTTTATAGCATTGGAAATTTTTAATTTTATTAAAATATCTGGATCTTATTAGTAATATGAATATTTTAAGTAATCAATAATAATACTTATATATTCATATCTATTATTTTAACGATATATTTATTCTATATCTATATTATATATGTATATATCCATTCTTGTTATAAATATAGAATTCTTATATTCTTATATACTGAATAATGTCTTACAACAAATAAAAATTTAAAAAAAATATTTCTTTTCAATTTAAGAAATACAAATCATAATTTTACATGAATATTTTGATTAAAGTTAGTCAGTTAAGAATAATAAATTATTAATTATTAAAAACTGAATTTATTTAAATTTAAATAATTGACGTTAAATTTATTTTATATATTATATGATACATAAATATCATTATATTTATTAATCTTATTTATATAATTTCCAATTTTAATGAGATTTTTTTTTGAAAATTAAAACATACGAATGATCATTTTCTCAAATGATTTATTTCAATGATGTCTTCTGTCTATATTTCTTCATAGAATAACTCGAAAGTAATGATTGAATATTTTCTTTTAAATTTTGAAGAAACAAATGTATTTTCTTTCAAATTTAAAGACTTTTTGCATTTTACATTTAGAAAAGAAAGTGTCCATAAAATCTTGAACGATCGATCAATCTCATTCTTCACTTTTTTCACCGATTCTTGAATAATCTCTTTCGAAGCTTTAGATAGGTATGCTTAAAAAGCTTATCGTCTGAATGAATCGTCGAGCAAGAAAGAAAGAATGGAATTTAATAGTGGTACATTTTACACAGAAGCTTGAAGCATGAATCGATAGTTCGATCAATATTTCTTTCTTTACCGTCTCTTGAAAATTTAATCATCTCTCGTTTTTCATCTTTCAAATCGATTTTAATGATGTAAAGAACAATAGCTTCGAATCAATTATCCAGAGTGGAAATGAGATAGAAATTAGCGTTACTTTTTATTAATGGCGAAAATTTAATATTAAGAAGAAATTCAAATTAAAAATGTATGATGTTCAAAGAAACTTTTATTCATGAGATATTCATGGAAATTGAATAGTAATAAATTGTGAAATTATTAAATTGAAAATATTTATTTATTTTTTTTTAATAAAATTAGACATTTAATTTATGTCTCTGTGAATTAAAAATATTTCCTATATTACTTGATTTTTTTATAATAATTGTTGAATGATCTAAATATAAAAATAAGAAACTTCAATAAATTATAATCAAAATAATTTTACACGCAATATGAAAAAAATAAAACTAAGAGTATAACGAATAAGTGTAATTAATTTACATAACTATCTTTATTGAATACAAAAAAAAAGAAAAATTTTAGAAAAATTAACGAGCAACGTTTGTCACGAAGAAACAAGGATATATAAAAAAAAACAATGTAACACGTGTTAAAATAAATAAGTGTTAATGCGTCATTAATTAAAAATGGCAGCAGAAATTCCCTCAGAAATGAATATTTTATAACTGGTTCGGATTGCGAACCATTATCAAGAATAAAGCTTTGCAACTTTTAGAAATCTTTTAGAAATTCCTGCCTTTTCTGAGAATCACTTTTCTAAAATCCTATTGACGATTTCTTATTCGATCTGTGAATAATTCATTCCGAAGTGAACCAACCCCAATGGTAAGCTCACTAGAAAAAGGAATATCGTGAAGAATCGAAGGGATGGATTAACTTGCTGCTCTTTTATTCGGCTTTACGAGACAAATCCACTTCTCGTCTCGTGAACTGACTGACAAAGAACAGTATTGATGACAAAATTTTGCGGAATTTTCTTTTGCAGAATGGTATTCGATTGATAACGAAAATTTTAAATTTTATACTTCTTTTATGTACTTGATTAAAAAGGTATGTCATGTTACAGAAATGTAAATTAAAAATTCTCCAAGAGACTAATATGGCTTTTAAGAGAAATTAAGAAAGTATTCAAATTATTAATTATTATTATGCTAGTATTACTAATAATACTTACTAATAATAATTCATTATTATTATTCTTATTATTTATATTCAATCTGATATAATTTATTTTTATATAATTAATTTCAAACAAATGATTTCTTTAATCATTTCTTTTATATTCTTATATTCTTTCACAAAAATATAGTGTGAAATAACTTTTTATCTTGCAAAATTAAACTGTTTATAATTTAGTAAAGCCAAAAATCGCAAAATCTACATTGATTGAGTATTTTTTGCTCCTCTTGATAAATATTATTAAATTCTGTTAATTATATCATCCTTATTTTAATATTATCTACTTAAATTATACCTCAAAATAATAAAAAGATGACGCATCTATTCGTCATAATACAAAAAAATTGCTTTTTATGACAAATATAAAGTTGAATCATTTTTTTTTTTACGATACTGTATATAGAATAGTACATTTTTCGCGCGAAATACGCAGTCGAGAAACGAAACTTTACTTTGATCGTCAAAGCATCGAGTCGAATCAGTAATATGGTAAAATTTTCCATACGAAATTTTCTCTCGGGTTGTTTTCTTTTCCCGTATGCTATTTTGAACACGGTCTGTTTACGAAATGCGAACTGGATACGCGAGTCGCTTGAAATATCGACAAATCGTCAGTTCAATTTCTATGTGAATGTGATATTTCGCATCGATGCAATTTTAACAGAGGATTATTGCTCTATTTTATCGACGCGTATAAATGCTAATCAGAATTTTTTATTTTTTTCTCTTATTTTCTCATTTCTTCTTTTTTATTTTTATTCTTTTTTTGATTGATCGGTTGTAAACGAGACAAATGAATTAATATGAATATTTGTATAAATGCATATTATTTTATTAAACGAAGAAATAAAACTATAAGAAATTATGTTTTGTTATTATTTAATTATTATGTATCATACATAAGATATCTCGTGTGACTTTAACATTTTCATTTCATTATTGGTAGAGAAAAATGATTTGAAAATTAAATAGTGTTAGAAAAAATATTATAATATTACTACTTCTTTTTGTGAGTGGATATTGTAAAGAATATATGAAATTTGTTTTTTTGAATGAAATTATATATTTTTTAATAAACAAATATTAATTCATGTATGGTTAAAATTATTTGATGAATTATTGATTTAATTGATGTATAAAAAAAAAAAATAAAGAATTCAGAGCACAGCAACTTAATATTTCTTTTTTTCTCTCTCTCTCTGTCTTTTTCTTTCGCTTTTTAATTTTACTCTTACTCTCATTACAGTCGCATAGTTTACGTTTCTCTTACTCTCATCACAGTCACAATAATGCTTGTCTAAATTTAAGTAAATTAACGTTGAAATTCCATGGAGCAGGTAGTAACTTCCAAGAAATTGTCTCAAGTTCGAACTCCTAAACAAGAAAAGAAAATAAATATAATGAAAGTAAATAGAAAAAGAGACAGTTTATCGGTCAGTAATTAAGCAAGGTTAAAGTTACGTCATTGGAATTTAGGCAAGCATCGTGATCGTGGAGATAAAAATGGAAACAAAAACAAAAACGGTAGAAAAAGTTCAATATATTTAAAATTAAAAAGTAAAATAAAAAAAATACAAATAATTTATTATTGATATTTATAAATAAAATAATCATAAATAAAATCGCCAAAAATTTTTTTCCGTGAATTTCTCTTCGGTTCGAAAAAAAGTTTTAAAAGCAGGATGCTTTTAAGATTAAATCGAAAATTCGAATTCGAAGATTTAATAAGAAAGTCTCGGTGAGATTAGGTATAAGATAGCAATTCGATATCAACTTGAAAAGAAGAACACGGAAACCGTATTTCTAGTTTTCGTCAAACTTTCTTCTTCGATAACCTTCCGTTGTTTCCTCCTTACTTCATCCTCCGTCTCTGGAATTCAATTTCGTTACTTTTCCTTTCTTCCGTTCTGTGGATGAACATTCGCAAACACTGTTCATCTCTTTCCATCGAACTTTTCTCTCGGCATTGAATTGAAGTAACTTGATGCTCGATCTCACCGCAAATTCGATCCAATGTATTAAAAAACTTGAAAACGTGCCCGCCATTCATATATATTGCTCGTGTACATACATATATATTTGTTTTCATTGCGCGTGAAATCGATTTAACATATGACGTTATATACGTAAATATTATTTATTTGATACAACGTCTGTTATTATATTGCAAATATGATACATCTGAGAAATTATTTAGTGAAAGTATAAGCTTTGTTTTTCTTTTTTTTTTTTTTTAGTATTATAATAAAGTATCGATTATTCAAGTTAAAGTTGTGAGTATCGATTATCGATAACTTATCGATATCTTATTATATAATTTTGATATATCGATAATGTAAAATCATGATGTTAATTAAGAAAATTAATCATAATTGTAATTAATTCAATACTCATAAGATAAGATACTTTAAATTATGATTGAATTAGTGATTAATTTATTATCATATATTAATAATAATAATATATATTTTATGTAAAAATATGTATACTTATTTACATTATTTTGATATGTAAAACAAATTGCTTATTTACTTTAATATGCATCATTTATTAAACATTTTCATAATTTAAAAATAATATACCGTGTGTCTTTGATATATTTATTAATTATTGTTAGATATGAAAATAATTCATCACCAAAAATTGAAGATGAAAGCAATATATTATATCAGAGAAACATTTTCTTTTATCAATTATAATCGTTAACTAAATTAAAAAAAATTAAACTTTTTTAAACTAGATATTAACTATTTTTACTATTGCCAGATGGCATTCCAATCATTTATTGAATCCGTTATTAATCTATTAACCGATTGGTCGATAATATCAAGCATTTGCTATATCTGTATTATATGTGTATATTATGTATCATATAAAAATATTACTAGATCAGTCTCTGTGAAGATTATTTTCAACTCTTTTGTAAAGATTCGATCAATGATTATGATTATTATGATTACTTTCAATATCAATACTTTCAATAATAATGATTAAATAACAATTGATTCTGATTTTCGATTACTTTTCGCTTATCCATTGCATTATACTCTTGAAAATTTCTTTATAACTAGAAATAATATGCTTCATCGCTATTAATATATCAAATGGGTTCCAGCTTTCTATCTCCATATATCCATCAGTTTATACTTTCAGTAAAAGAAAAATAATAATATTTCATAAAACTTGTGCCCTATTTGGCCGCTTGCCGATCATTTTGCTGTTCTCAACAAGAGATGTAAATAAAAAAAAAAGATAGGGCAAGAATATAAACAGTTTCACCTTGACCATTTCAGTTGTTTGATTTATGAATTATTTATACTTTACGAATTGCTACGTGCTCATTTATATAAACCCTTTGTTCGTATAGAATATACGTGCACATTTTTATATTTGTTAATGTATCTTTTAAATTATTAAAATTATTTATAAAAAATATATAAAATAAAATTTTTTTTATTTTAATCTTAGATGTAAATAATTTTGCTATATGTATTTCTCTTTTTTAAATAATTTTAATTTTAATAAAATAAATTTAGGCATATAAATAATATTTTAATTTAGAAATTTTCAATGCAAATATATATATATATACAAATGTATCGTTTGTAATAAATTTTAAATGATTTGTTTATTCTAATGTTTCACTATTGTTTAACTAATATTTTTCCTCAGTCGCTTCTTATCTTAACGATATTATCGACATATCATTATATCGATATATATATCGATTAATCAATAATAATGGATTTCTACGATATTGTTTCACGAGACGATTTTTTTATATAAATTAGACAAAGATCAACAGATAATTTTTGCATACAATTTTTTTTTATTTACAAAATATCAAATAAATAAATTTTTAAAAATATTTATCAGAAAGAAAATTAGACAGTTCAGTTCGTGTATATCAAATTTAAAAAAATTGAAAATCAGTGGCATAGTTTATTTCCACCTCGTATCATTTACACTACATTTTTCACCAGGATTATTCCTATCGAATTCTTATCTCGTCCTCCTTACGAGTGTTTCGTGTTTTTCTTTTTATGCTGGATATTTCGCACGAATCGAACAAAACACGTAATGTAACGAAAACAAAAAGAAACGAAGAGAAGGAAAGAGAAAGAGTTCCTTTGACAGGAATTTTCTCGTAAATTGTATTTTGCGTTTCTTTGTTTGCCATCCTGTCCGACGGCGAAGGAATGCAAATTATACAACAGTGCCTTTTTTTAGAAGGTAGATGGTATGAATGAGGCATGTGTGATTATTTTTTTTTCATGTTTTAAACTAAAAGTTTCTCTAAATATTTTGTAAAATATTATCACTTTATATTTCGCAAGTACATTATGTTTTTTAATCTCTTTTAATAGTAATGCAATATGCACTAGAATTTTTATTTATGCGAACATCCGTTATATAAACGTTCTATTAATTATTATTAATTATTGTTAATTATCTAAATATTTTATTATAGACATGAATAATACATTTTCCATTAGAGTATGTAAACATACAAAGAATTTATTTTTTTTTTTTTTAGGAAAAGAATAAAATTCATTTATTAAAGCATGAAATAAAAGTAGTAATGAAAATGTCTTATTTTATTTCGAAGCATTTGTAGAATTTAAAAAAAAAGAATTTTCTAATTTTAAAAGTTTAAAACCCAAAAACAATATAATATCATAGAAATAATGATAGAATCATATAATTCTGAAGAAATTATATATATCCTATAAATTATAATTTATCCTAAACAAATTTGGAAAATAGATTTGATTTTTTTGAAAATGAAAATGTTCTATTATGCATATACTTATATATATATATATGATTTCTTATATATATATATATATATATATATATATAAATTAAAATAATTCTTTAATTTTCTTTTTTAAACAAAAATATCATTCATTTCTTCAACTTTTTCCTATTTGATGCTATCACTATTATGAGACTATGTACTCTGTAAATTGTCTCATAATCATAGATGTAATAGACTATGAATACAAGTTAAAATATACATACAAAATTAAATAAATAGAATTATAATAGAGATCTGTTTCTTACTTTAATATATATCAAATGTGATTATTTTAAGTAATTTTCAAATTATTTTGAAACTATTCAAGAAATAATTTATTTTTAAAATAATTATTTCATAAAATATCTCATATATGTATGTTATATATGTATGTATGTTTTAATTAATTAAATGATTTAATTAACATTGTAAATAAATTATTTAAATTATTTCCTATTATTAATTAATTTCTTAATATTGTATTATTGTTGACTAATGCTATTATTACTACGTTATACTATTGCTATACTATTATTCAATATCTTTTATACATCATATGTATTTTGTATATTTTTGTACAATTCCAATTTTTCATAAATTCATAAACTTCTTCATTTTCTAAATTATATTAAAAAATTGCATTTTTTAAACTTACTTGTTATAACTTGTTATAAATTTATTAATAATAAGTAAAATCATATACCATCAATTTCAAAAATTACGAATAATTCATAATCTTATTTCTCTTATTATGTTTTTTATCTGTAATAATATTTATCACGTTACTATACGTTTAATATGTGTGCTATTTGATTTTTGTAGATAAAAGTTCCCTCGTGTTTCAGCTTATTCTCGGATTTGAGAAGCCTGGCGGGCACGACCCTTATGAATCTCTTGGCAGCTCTCTTCATGGTTCAACTACTCTTCATAGTTGGAGTGGGTGGCGTTCAGGTAAGTTTCGACAGCTTTTTCCAAAGGAAGAATTCTTCCTCTTCTCCCTTTCTTTTAATTTTTGCTGCTTGTTAGATATAAATAGATCTATTCGAAAATTTAGCATTACATAAATGATTTTTTATGCAATTTTAGAATAATTTTTAAACGATATCAAATTTAAATTTTTAAATATCATGTATAGTTTATGAAATATTTTATACGAGAAGTAAATCGATTTATTTGTAGTAAAATGATTTATTTGTCATTTTATAAAATATTATTTGTATTTTTTTATTCAAATTAATTTTTATTAAATATATAATGTTTCAAATATTTATATATTATTAATGTGTATAATTATTATTATTATATTATATTATTACTAATTTATAAAAATAAAACTTATCAAAGTAATATTAATTAATTATTTATTCTGAATGTTTATCGAAAAATAAATTTTTCATCATATTAATTCTTCAATTACGCATTTGGCCAAATAAAAAACATAATATCGATTAAAAAAATATTATACATATTGAATAATGATTAACATTATTTGAAATAATTATTTTTTAATTATTATTTCAAGTAAATTTTGTCCAAAACTATTTTTGTCATATTAATTTAAATCGCGAATTATATTTTAATAAAAGAATATACCTAGCCATATCATCGTCTTTTTCTTAACACAACATAAAACTCTCGTGTAAATTGTAAAGAGGTTTTTACCCGTCACGCGTGTCAGGTTAATTAGCGCGGATTTACCGTCTCTCGGTAAAAAAGGGAAAAAAGAAATCGAACGAGAAAAGAAAACGGTTCGAGGCGATGGATAGATTACCGAGAGAGCACGAAGGTTTTTCTTTTAGCGAGATAAAAAAAAAAAAAAAGGACGTTTACACGTAACGTCCGAGAACTCAGTTGAAGGAAAAGTGAATAGAAATCGGGCAAATCGCAAAGGGAATGTCATTGCACGAGAAGAGAGGGAATTTTAAAAGCTGTTAAAAGCGGTCTCGCGAGTGCACGTAGCCTGGAATCATCGTAGTAATACTCTAGAGTCAAACAAAAGCTACGGAATTCTGTTCAACGTGTGACTTCTCAGCTGCTAAGCTCTCTAATGAAAACAGCACCGCAAAGGACATACAACTTTTTCCAGAAACAACTAGTATACGCCTCTCTGTTTCTTTTGCTTTATCGCAAAAATATTTCTCTCTTTCGGTTGAAAAAACATAGCCACGTCATTAGGGGAGTAGTAGCATGTAGCATAAAAGAGGTTGGTAGTTTGATGATATCTCGAGTTAGTGTTGGTGTAGATATGTGTGTATGTATGTATCTATTACACTTATACTTATTTTTTGTTGCTTACCTCTAGCTTCGTAATTGTAAATATATGTATACCATTGTTTCTAGACCAGAGTTCATAAAATGTTTTTGTTTCTTTTAAATCTAAGAGTTTTTGAATGTGAAGAAATAAAATGTTGGGATTATTAATGCAAAAGGTAGGAAAAAGATGTTTAATCTATATATATATATAGATAATATACATAAATAATATACAGATAATAGTGAAATCTTTAAAAATACCAGTAACTATTGGTAGCCAATTTATTATTTTTTTTACTTTTTAAATATTCGAATTATTAAATTTTTTTGCATAAAAAATAATTAAAATTAAAATATATATATTTTGTTAATTCTTAAAATTGATTTGAACTAAATGTTTGTCATAGTGTTATAATAATTAAAATAAAAATTATAATGAACTTTTATGGCAACCATTGTTTTTTATTAATGTTTCTTTATTTATGAATTCTTCTGTTCTACTGAATCTCTGTTTCTAAGACTTGGTATACATGTACACAATACATGTATAAGTTATATTTAATGTAGATTAATAAAGTCGTTAATTTATCATTATATTAGAGAGCATTTAATATCCAATTAAAGAATTTAATCTCTTGATTTATATAAAATATTCTGATTTATACAGAATATTCTGAAGCTCACGTTTAACAAATGAGATATTTTAAAGTTTATAACAAAATGAAAATAAATTAATTTTAATTGAAAAATTATCAATTTATGAGAATCCAAAATCGTTCAATCAAATTGAATCGAAAATTTTTTCAGGATCAAATTTGTTTCCTGAAAATAACTCACATATTGAAAAATGTGAGAGAGAGATTCTTTAAAATATCGAGAATTTCAAGAAATTTGAACTACATTTCAAAATCAGATTTCTGTTAGATCGAAATAAATAGATTTTTTTTTCATTTTTAGAAAAATTTTATTCAAATTTTTCATTTTATAACATCAATATTTTCAAAATATAGATGTGAAATTTTTGAAAAGGAAACATTATAATGAAAAGGAGCATTATTTAAATTAAATATTTAAATTAAAAAATTATTTAAAAAATGGAACTTATATGGAATAGATATTTTATATATTTTATTTAATAAAAATATTAGAAATATATGTAAACAAATTATCTTAAAATATTTATTAAAAAAGATTTCATAAAATAAACAAAATTATTAGATACTAATTTTATTTAACAATATATCATATCATTAATATGTTTATGATAGATATGATGTAATATTATTAATATTATTATTAATAATATTATTCATTGTCATTCAATAAAAGTACATTTACATTTAATTAAAATTATATTAAATTACATAAATAAAATTACATTTAATTAAATAAATATATTTAGTTATCAATATATTTAATTATATATGTATTCAACATTTGTTATAATAATAAAAGACATTTTAATATATATAAATAATATTTGTTTTTGTAAATAAATCTTTATAAATTATTTCAAAATGTTTATTAGAAAATAAAATAAAATTCTGTAAGATAAATAAAATTATCAAATTATTAAAAAATAAATAATTTTATTTAACAATAAAATATCATAATACATTAATAAGAAACATTATAATTATTAAAAAAAAATTATTAGAAAAAAATTATTATTTAATATTTTTGTTTATTCTTAAATAATATTTAAGAATATTTTAATATTTTATTTATTTTAATATTTTATTTATGATAATGGAGAAACTTTTTTAATATAAATGGATAAAATATTTCTGTAAAAAAAAAATTCTTATTTTTACATTTCATAAATTTTTATAAAACTAAAACATTATTTTTAAGAAATTTTTTTTATCTGTTCTTCATCAAAACTTGTAATGTGAAAACTTTTTTAAAAAAAATTTCATGGTCCATGTTATAAATAAAATCTTGATTGCCATTTTAATATAAGCCATGGAATGTCATGAATCCAGAGATTTTAATTAATATTCCTAGATGGAAAAGAAAAAAAATTATATCGTAGTAATATTATATTACACAAAATATTATACTATTTTTAAAATTAAAGTAGTTAAAACTAGTATAATAAATTACAATTTAAATAATATACACATATAATTTAAATAATATAAAAATATCCTTTTTATTCTAAACAAATAGAATTTTAAGTTTACAAACAAAAAATTGTAAATCATTTATGAAAATTATTTATATTATTCATATAATTTATAAATAATAAGTAAATATTTAAGACAAGAATAGTTTTTTTTAATTTTTTTATATCTTTTGATTTCAATATTATGTTGATTTTAATTTATTATTAATAAAATATGAAATTCCATAATATAATTTCATTTTCTGTTAATTGGACTTACATTATGATGATTATATTATTTTTATAGCTAATTTTTCCCGATTATCTTCTGTTTCCTGCCAATCTTTATATCCTAACATTCCTAATCAGATAGATACCAATTCTTACACTGAATGAATTTTTCTATTAATTTCGAGAATATGATAAGATTACAAGATTTGAAACAAATTAAAAATAATTATTATTTCACAAGTATTTTTAATTTATATATTTATCTATAACATCGTTTTTCGTATTTGTTTTTAAATATCGATGAATTTATAATATAAAAGTAAAGAAAATAGAAATTACAATATATATATATATATACTTAATTATATATACTTAATAACATAATTAAAATATGAATTAAAGACAAATAAATATAAAAGGTATATTTAAAAATTTATTAAACTATCTTCATATTAAATCTGATTAAAATTAGAAATAAACTTTTCTCATTAATAAAAAATAATTATACAATTTTAATTTTAACTTTTTCGTTCCATCTTAAATTATATACATATTTATGCTGTCTTTTAATTAAAATTAAATCCTATCTATTTTAAAATTGAAAAATCTGAGAAATTTAATTTCAAAAAATTAAATTTTATTTAATTTAAAATTTTGTCATTTTCTTTTTCATCTTTTTTTAACCTCTTCATATTGTAAGATTAAAGACATCGTTACAATTACTTTCAAAGCAATGATGGTCAAGTAAAATATTAGAAATGCTTCAAATTTTTTGCTTTCATTATTAAAAAATTCTATTGAAGAGTTCTTCGATAAATTTTATTTATTTATTTTTTATACTTAGAATAATTCTAATTTAAAAGAACTAAATATATGTAAAAATGAATTAGATTTTATTATTTCTAAATACCTTTAAGAATTTAAAAAACATTTTTCAAATTTCCTTTCCAATTTGGTGTTACTTGCACTTACTTCTACTTGCACTACATTCCACGATTCTTTAGCTTTCGCCTCCGTTAAAACTTCTATTCTTTCGAATGCCGAACACGGCAAACGATCCCAGATCCAATCGAGATTCGAGGCAAAAGTTGACCCGAATCTAACTCGAAGCTAATGCAAACGAAATTCGTTGAATTTAATCCGAGCAAGCAAAGCGGATTTACCACGTTCGTTCGGAATCACATTTTCGAACGAGAATTCTCAAGCAGCATCGTAATTATTTCACTGAATGTAGAGTGAACATCGAAGTCGTGTTGTAAATATATCGGATAAAAAAAAAGATTATTGAAAACTGGGGATTTTCATGCAAATACAAATATTTTTCTTGCGTGTGTTTTGTTGCATATTTTGCATAAACAACATAAATGAGTGCGTTCCATATTTTTTATAGAAAAAATTAGAAGAAATATCGATACGATGATAAAAAAATAAATATACAAGATATTAAATATTCGTGAAACAGTTTTAAAGGAAAATTAAATAATTGGATAACTGGATAATTTCAATCTTGACATCAAAAATGAACAAAATATGTTTTTATATGTTTATAGAAAAAAAAATAATTTTAATACTTAAAATATGAAAAAATAAAGAATAATAAATGATTAAAGAAATAAATAAGTAAATATGTATATATTTATATACAAGTATATTAATAAGTTAATGGTTACATAGCGCTAATGTCGCATCATGGTATTAAGTTACAATTTGTGTTTACGTTTAAAGAATGATGAAACAAGATGAAGACAGTAAAACAACGAAGATGAAGTTATTTTATATTTTTGCTTATTAACTTAAATAACCTTCAAGCAATATTTTTGTATATTTTATATTTGTTTCATTCTCTAGAATTAATTTTCATAAAAAATTTTATGAATATTTTAATATCCTTATATATTTCATTACATTTTATGAAGCATTATAAATTCATTTTCATGATCCCTTAATTTAATCATATATTGTTTGTTTATATCTTAAGTAATATAACATATATGGATATTTTTTATATATTAATTGAATATTTTTAACAGCACAAAAAAACTATAAAGTAAAATCCAAATCTTGTCTAACAATGTCAATGAATTGGTTTATTCATCTATTGTAATGATTTTATTAATAAAAAAGTTATAAAATTAATTTTAGATGATTTATGACATTTTAAAAAATTTGTCCATCAAATTTTCATTTTACCATTTAAAATATTACTATGGAAGACAATTTTTGTTTATTATTAAAAGTCATAAATTTTGTTCTTATATTTCAATGTTGTTAATATGTAATAGTATTTGTCGCAGTGAAAAATCAATTTTTATGAAAATGAGGAATGGCCGTTTTTCTTGTATAATTGCTATCAATTGATCCAATTAAGCATAATATTTTTTACCATTATCCGTATGATAAAAATTCATAACAAAGCACTCCTTTGTAATTCCAAACAGACAACAAAATCTTTTTAATCGTCCTCGCAAACGAACTTGTTATACAATCTAATTGTAATGTGAAAGCTTCCTTTTAACGTTGTGTGTCTGGTGTATTTCTTTTTTATCTTTGCTCGTATAATACATGAAAAATATATTTTTATAATTTATTCGTTGTAATTATACATTTAAATTAATTTATTAAAAATTATGGATAAAAATTTTAATAGAATATCCTATTTCAATAATCTCATCTTTTGTTACAATTCAATTTATATTATTAATGAAATTTTACAATATTATTTTGATAATATTAATAAATTTTGTTTCATATTTTTATACATAATTTAATTTTTACAAATTATGTTTTATTTAATGTTCTTAAAATTAATCAAATTGATAAAAAAAATATTAACTTACCAAAATTTTCTTGCACAATTCAGATTTATATTATTAAAGTTTTGTAAATTATTCTAATAATAGTAACAAATTAAGTTTAAATTTTAATTTCAAATCATCTAATTGTATTATTGAATGTACTTAAAATTAATAAAAAAAAATTATAAATTGAAATTTATAACTTATCAAATTACAACAAATATTATTAATTGTAAATTATTGTGTAAGAAAATCCAAAATTTAGTTTTCAAGAAATTTTTTTTTTATTGAAATGAAATTACTATTTAAGGTTACAAATAATTTTACTTCTCTAATTTTGTTTCTTTTTGTTTTAATACTGAAATATGATATAAATTATGATATAATTGAAAATTGAAGTAAATCCATTTTTTTTTAGGCACAGTGAATTAAAAAATGTAGGAAAGTGAAATTATTAATATCCTACTTCATATTTAAATAATTACAAATTACAAACTTAATTATCATAAATATTTAATTTTAATCATTTTGTACTTTACAATAACTGAAATAATTTTATTTTTACGTATTTTATTAAAATGAAATTTTTATATATTTTTTTTTTATTTTAAAAATATAGTATCTTAATCTTTTACTTTAAAAAATATGTATATCTTAAAAAAATTAAATTAAAATATATGAAATTTAATCAAAAGGAAATCAGGTTATATTTATAAAAATTTTATCAACTGATTTAAATTTGATTTCTGTCTTAATAATCCTTTTCTCATTAATACAGTGATTATGTGTTTAAATGATAAATCTTCATAATAAATAAATTCTTTATAATTTCAAATAGAATTTTTAATGTCAACACTTATTACATGACTTAATATATGTTTACAGTAAATTTTCTCTATTCTATTTCATTTTAACTTAATCACTGACTGGTATTATTGGTATTATTTCTGAAAAAAAAAATAATATAATCTTGCTAATATAAAAATTGAAATTAAAATAATAAATTATTAAATTTTTTAAATAAATAATGTATATTAAAATATATTAAAATTAATGAGATTGATAATAAAGGAAATATGAAGTATATATATTGAATGACATATTATAATTATAATAAAATCTCGATAACTAGAATCTCAAGTGTAGAACTGATATCTTCGAGTTATATAGATTTCGATTCATCGAAGTTTTATCAACTTTTATCTTTTCATAAAAGATGTCTAACAAAGGAAAATTTAACATAGAAAAATTATACAAGTATTAAAACTTTTTCAATTGCAAAGATTCAAGGAAAGAAAAATTCATGAAAATCTTTTATCTTTTGAGTAATTGGAGCAATTATAACAATTGAAAGAACAATATAAGAATGATCAATTATTGATAATTTGAAATTATAATTATTTTAAATTGTAAAGTCACTGATGATAAAAGTTATAGAGTTAAAATATAATATATGTAAATTAGTTGATTTATAAGAAATTTATATTTTGATTTACAAAGATTTTTATGGAATAAAAGAAAATGAACAAAATTATAATCTTAGTTACTTTCGAGCTTTAATTGTATTTATTATCATGAAAATAAAATCAAAATTTAAAGAAAATGAATTTTAATATTTCAATTTAACAATTTCTAATAAAAACGCATAAGAATATCACATTAAAATTTCGAATTAGAAGTTTGTTATTTAAAAACATACTTGTAAAACTCTGTTATTAAATAATATCAAAAAATATAATTAATTTCTATATTAATAATTAAACAATTATAATTTTTTCAATTATATCATTATTATAACGATATATGAAATGTAGAAAAAAGAAGTTGACAAATAAAACTGAATTGGTATTCCTTATATAATTTCAAAGAACTTTATGAAAATTTTCTTTTCAATTTTATCAATGAATTATTAACATTAATTTAATAATAAATTTTTTTTTATTAATAGACAAGATACATATATGATGTCGACTGATAGTGTTGGGTATATACCGCCTGCGAGTCATTGCATTTGACACATATTTATTCAAGTTTCAACTTATAGTATATAACGATCTTATAGTAAATGATTTATAATAAAATCCGATACTTTTACTTTTGTGTTTATTTTGATCTCTAGAATTGATTCAAAAATATATTAACTCATAAATATATTAACAGTTTGTATACTATTACTAATATACTCTAATGTAATCTTGTATAAAAAATAAAGCTGAATTGATTCAAAAATATATTAACTCATAAATATATTAACAGTTTGTATACTATTACTAATATACTCTAATATAGTCTTGTATAAAAAATAAAGCTGTTTTTTTGTTCCAAATCCTTCAATCTCCTAAACAAAATGTTACCAAATGCAAAATCGTAGTTTCTAATTTAACTAATTTTATGTCTAATAATCTAGTTACATTTCTATGTTAAGGAAACATCTCGTAAACCAATCAGCATTAAGAAATTTTTAGTTAATTCTCGGGAATATTATCGTTTATTACTCGATCGTGCAAACTAATGTCACGTCGATAAAAATCAACGTTCGAGAAGAACTCGGGTTTGACGATACGTGATCTCTTTTTTGCGAAAGGAAAGAATACTCGTGAGTATGAAAAAAATTGATTACAAATTTACAAAGATTTAATTACATGCGCACGATTTACGATATATTTTTTTCATAGACATTGAAAAAGTATATAATCCTCGGTCCACAAATTGAAAAGAGCGGAGATTAAAAAGAAAAAAAATTCCAATTATTCTTTTATCCGTACTTTGAATAACGAGCTCAGTCGGTATTAAACCGAAATGAAAATAATTGTAATTAAAAAATATTAACCATACTCGATTCAGAAAAGATAATTAGGTAGAGAAAAAAATAGAATAAAATGAAATACCAAAGATACTTTTTTTTTTTTTACTAACAGAAAATCAGAAAAAAAATATTAGAATATAAAGTTTAAAATGGATAATCAAAAAAAAAATTTTTTATTGCAAACAATATTTTCAATGGAAATAAGATTTTACCTATGGGATAAAATGGATATAATTATTTTAAAAATTTCTTTAAAAGAATAATTTAAAGAAAAATTTTAGAAAATAGGATACAATATAGAATACAATATAGAATACAATATAAATTGCATTATTAATAAGAAGTAATTTTTAACATTTGCTTAAAGCAAATTGTATATAAAATTATAAATAAAAGGTAAATAAAAGTATATTAGAAAATGCTTAATCTTTATAAAAAAAACTTTATTTTAATTATTTCCGAAAATCTAAAAAATTTAGAAAATTAGGGATAATAAAGATTTTTTCCACTGAGAGAAAATAAATGTATAATTTTTATTTTTTCATTCTACTTTAATATTGATCATTTAATTCTAGTAACGTCTAGTGGAAAAATTATGAAACGATATTGCAGAAAGCTGTGTTGTACTAATTGACAACATTACCTTACACCTATTGACTAGTACTGTTATTATTGATATGAAAAAAAAATAAATGTAGTAATTTCATGTAAATACATGTTAATGTGAGTATAAAATAAAAATTGTGAAGAAATTAGAAATAAAATTTAGAAAGAAATCAGATGTATATTATATGTTATTTTAAATTTAAATTAAATCAAATATAACACTGCAAACTCAATATAAATACATTTATTAGATTGCAAATATTTATGCAAAATTTAAAAAAATATCTACAGATTACATATGATATGCAGGAAAATAAAATAAAATATTCAAAATATATCTTAATAATTAATAATTATTATAATTAATAATAATAATTATCTAATAATTCTTATTATATTATAATCTAATTCCTAATAATATTTAATTTGAAAACTTTATTATTATCAAAAAATATTAATATTTCACAAGACTGTACCTAGCTAAAGAAGTTCATTTTTATTAGAATTTTTTTTTTCTTTTTTCATTTAGCGTGTACTATTTACGCTAAGAGTAATGAACTCTTTTTTTATCACGCTGTATATCATGCATAATAATAAAAGGTACCAGATACTATGCTTCTTCATTGATTTCTTCTCGATACCAACGATTAGAGGAAATTTTTAGACGAAGAGCAAATCGATAAAGGTTGAACGAGTAATTAGGTACTTCTAACCAATCGAGACCTACGATTGACCTGACCCATGAAGGATGTCGATTATCTGTCTTTCATTTCACGCGCACACTCTCGATCTTCGATATTAAACTGAATGAGATTCTAGTCAAGTTAAAGTTAACTGTATATATACAGTTTAATTGGAAGCATATTAAGAAAATTGTATTTTACGAAAAAACCATTTATATCGTGAATATTGATGAGAAGATCACTGAATACAAAAAACTCGAATATATTTCGTAACATTTGTGTTGTAACATCGATACTCTATTATACTCTTGAGATGTGACTATTGATTATGTTAAGGTAAACAAATAAAAGAAAATAGATATCGTATAAGGGTGGAGTTGAAGAACACCTTTCATAATACACAAACTCGTTTATTTCATGGAAATAAAAGAAGAAATGTTATTAGAGTTGCAGATTTGTATCAAACAAAAATATTATGCATTTATTACTTAAGTTTGCAACGTTACACTTAAACTTAATGGCACTATATGAATTTGAATGAATTTAACCGAATTTGAACGAATTAAGAAAAGACAGATGTATTGTCTAATTAAACAATTTCATTTTGTGCAAATTTAAAAGTTTAAAAAATAATATATCTTATAAATTATCGATATTTTATTGATTCTTAACGATATATTAAGATAATTTAAAATATTGTTAGATAAGATATGTAGAAACACAAAAAAAATGCAATCAATTGTAAGAAAATTATTTAACACTTATTTCTTTCTATGTGAAGTTATCATATATCATATATCTAAGTCTAGTGTGCAGTTTTATTTTTCTATTTGAATTTGTATTGAAAACATTAATTTTTCACTTCAATCTCTCAATATTAAAATATTCAATTCTTACGAGTTATTATTTAACGTAATTGTAACGCTCACGCCATCTATTGAGTAACTTTGTATGCAAGTGTAACACTATTACATAGTTTTCTTTTTGTATCTTTACTCTTTGTGACATCGACGCCAGGTGTTGTATATCAGTAAAAAAAAAAATCTTAACTGTGTGTAAAGAAATCTATGTCAAAGAACTTTTTATTGATAAAATCCTAACAATTCTAACAAATGTGTTGAAAATAATATGTAAGTATAATATTAATCAAAATAATTTCAATGTATCGTTATATAATAGTAATAATGAATATGCATGTATATAAATATGAACTGATAAAAAAATACAAAATATAAGATACAGAATATAAGATTATAATAATACAATAAATTAGATTAAAACTTCAAAAAAATTTCATAATAATTTTATGTTTAAAATTATCTTATTAAAAAATAAAGTTTTCATATTTTTGATTACAGAATATATTTTCTTTCAATATTTTTATATATTTAATTGCTGTTATTTTATCATGAATAATTACTGAGTTGATTTTTCTCGAATATTTATATTTTTAATTTTCAAATTCGAAACATTTCGAAGTTACGATCAAGTTTTTTAAAATCTTTTCTTATTTTTCTTCATAAATGAATAAGTGTTAATTTATTATCATATAATATTTCAAACTCTATATAATGTTTTCTTAAGAATTTATCAGTTTGTTAAACTATTATGAAATTTGTGAATTTCAATCATTCAAAAGGAATCAACTTATTTTCCAAGATTGTATGTGATATATTTATAACCTATATATATAATCTAAAATTTATATGTACATAAATTATTTGATAAAAGAATAAAATAACAAAATTACAACTTCAATTATCTAATATTAATATGTTATCTATAATAAATTTAAATAAACGTAAATATATTCTATATGACTTTATTAGGATTAAAACGCGGTCTATTTCATTCGCTTATGTTCGCTTTAATACTATAATATCGATATATCGACTATCAATAACATTCCGATATTATCAATATTTATCGATAATTACATCTTTACTTCATCCTTTTTGCTTTTCTTTTTTATTTTCTTTCATATTTATTTATTTTCTTTCTCGTTCAATTTATTTCTCTTATCTTTGTTCATAGATGTTATACCATATATTTTACGTTATCTTTCATTCATCTACATTGTTTCATATGAAATTAGGGCAAACAGTTAAATTAGCTAAACGATTTAAGTTCTCCACGGGACCGTTATTTCATTTTTGACTTAACATTTTGCAATTACGATAACAATTCTGTTAAATTTTCTAACAAGTTAAATGTTGCAAAATTCATCTATTATTAATAAGTTATACTAATAATAAATTATGATTATTTATAAATGATATTTATAAACGATATAATTCATCATTAATTGTATCATTTGAAATATTATTATATTAGAAATTCAATTTCATTTGCTAAGAATTATTTTGTATCGTAAAATTTGAACGTAAAATCAAATTATTATGGTTATAATTTATTATAAAGCATTAAACAAATAATATCCAACTTTGACAAACTGTAAAAATGTTTTATACGATAATATCCAATTATAAGTAATTTAACAATAAATTAAGATTAGATAATAAAAGCAATTATATATATAAAAAAATAATTTAATTTTAAAATTAATATTATACCCATTATACTTTTTATCCAACATCAATTACTTAATTGAATTACTATATATTTTATTCACTATAAAACCTTTTAGTTAAATTTCTGAAAATATAAATTACATAAATTAATATTTGAAATCTTTTTAATTAAAAAGAGAATATTTTTTTGAAAAAGTTAAAAACTGAATAAATAACATATGAATATTATGTATTACAGGTTAAAAATAAATATAAATGTTATTTTTTATTAAAAATAGCATCTTAAGAAGATATTAGCTATGATCTTATTATATTTAAAAAGATTTCTAATAATCTTAATTAAATCTCATTTGAAATAAGAAATATTTCTATAAAAATATTTTCTTAATAATTTGAAATAATTTGAAATAATACTATTTATTTAAAATATTTTATTTATAATAAAAAATCTTTAAAAAATATTATTTTAAATAATTGTTTAATTTTTATAAACATGTAATAAACAGATATTTAAATTATATATTTTTTCATAAATGAGAAATTGAAATAAATATTTTCTTTTAGGATTTGAAACAGTTATCAAACTTTTTCATTTCTAATTATGAACTGTGAAACTTTTATAAAAAAAGTTCTTACATTATAAGGTTTGATGAAAACAAATAAAAAAATCCTTGAAAATTAAAATTTAAAACTTCTAATAAAAAAAACTTATATTAAACTAATATTAAAAATAAAAATTTTTCTATTGAAGATATTTAAAGATATTTTGTTCATCAATATTAAAAAAGTATAATACGTAATATAATAATACATATTAATAATATATTTTATTTGTTAAATAAAATTAAAATCTAATTTGATATAAAAACTAAAAAATTTTTTCTAATAAAAAATAAAATTCTACAACTTCTTTTCATAGTATTTTTATTATACAAATTCTAAAATTTTTGTTTTATTAAGAATAAAAAAAATTTCTATTGATAATGTTACCATGAAAATTTCACAAGAATAGATTTATTCAAAATATATAAATCCGAACAGAATATTTTTGGAAACGAAAGAAAATTGTTTATTTTAATCTTTATTTTTTTTATTCTTACATGCAATAAAATATTTGAATATTATTTTAACTCGATTAAGTATATAATTATTATTATATTTAAAATTTGTACTCATATTATTAATATTTACTTAAAAATTCAATTAACTAATGAAAAAATATAAAAGATCATTCTTTTATAAAAACAAAAAACAAATATGTTTTTCTTCTATACTTTTCATTTTATTTATTCTTAATGAATAATATTATTCAATAAATTTTATTTTTTTTTTCTTTTTTTTTGTATTCTTCGATAAACAATTCAATAAATTTCAATGTAAATTGAATTGTTAAGTTCAATAGATTTTAATGTATTGAATATAAATTTACAAAGCATTTTTTTTCAGAACTTACAATTTAAAAAACTTGAAAAATTGAAAACAATTTTTTAATTTTAGAAGCACAATTTTAATTTATGTCATTTTACATAATAATTATTTAATAATTATTTAATATAATATATAATAAATAAATAACATAGTAATTAATGTAATATAATAATTATTCAGTTATTTTTTACATGAAATCATTCTTATAAATTGTTCTGAAGAAAATGCTTATTAAGTTATTAATATCTAAAGATATTTAAATAATGATCAAAATTAAATGTTGGATGAAAACATACTAATTTTTGTTGATATTTTTCAATTTATTTTAAAAATTAGAAATTCTAAACAGAAAATTTGTTATTCAATGCAAATTCTGATATGTTGTGCAGCAAGGAAAGAAACCACTATTATTGAATATTATACTGCCATCACGCATTTTCAAACTATTTTGTTTTTATATTGATAATAAAAATGATTTTATAATTTCTCGATCTTTTTCTCTGTTCTATCATCTAATATGATTAAATCTTCTTCTAGATCGACTTGAATAAATAAATGAATAAATAAATTGAGATAAATTGAAATAAATTAAAAATTATCAGCAAAAACGAATGCTTTTTGGACGTTCTTTTAACTTTTATCATTATTTAAATGTTTTAGCTGTTTATAATTTTATTTATATCACTTTAGTTGGAAGGATTAATAAAATAACAGAAGAAACTTTTATTAATACCTTATATATGTGATGTAATACCTTATATTATAATATAAGGTATGTAATACCTTATATTACGATGCCTTAAATATAGTAAAAATTAATAAAACTAGATTAATATCATTGCAAAAGCATAGAACAATTTCAAAGTTGAAAAATTGGCTTCTCCTTTTAAAATAGATTTTTTAAAAAATTATGGATTCTGGGAAAAAATATATTCATATTTAATACATTAGAATCAATAAGAAATATTTGTTGATGGTTACAAAATAAAATACTTGTTAAATAATTTAATAATCAATAATATTTGAAATAATTAATATAAGTTTTGACAAACATAAAAATTATTGTAAATAAATATTTTTCTATATATTTATTACTGTAAATAAATTTTCAAATATTATTTCACATCAACAAAATTGTTTTGACAATTATTTACAATATTTTTTTGCATAAAATATATGTAGCACTAATTTCTGCAGAATTTTACAGAATATCTCAAAAAAATTACAGAGTATCTCAAAAATATGGGTGACACGAAAAAATATTTTTAGAAAAAGTTTATAGGCTTACAAAAGAAATGTATGATTTCGATTTATATTTGAGCTTACGATGATCCTGTGAGGATTTCGTTTAATTTTTGAAATAGACATTTATATTTTTTTTTATTACATATTCTTGTAGTTGATGTTTTTAAAAGTTTCCTATTTATCATATGTCAATTTCGAAATATGAATTTTTTTTCTTTTATAAATCTAATAGCTTTTGCATAAAAATATTTTTTTTTTATATTTTTTGTGTAGAAAAAATGAAATTATTTTTATATGAACTCTATTTATATTAAAATATTATATAAAAGTTTTTTTTTCTTCTTTTTTATTATATACCAGATTTTTATATTTTCCACAAAGTTTCATCTTTTCTTTTTTCCAAAAGAACAATTGTGATGGATCATACTTATATATTTCAATGATATTTTAGTTTTCATATATAGCCTTCCTGGAATTTTTATTTTATTCTTTCAAAATGACTTACAGTAATATCTCAAGATAACAATCGCAGGATCAGCACTGGAATATATTAGTTATGCGAGGAGATAAGTATTCTGAGATTTATCAGTATCTTTTTTCCTGATTTCGTTCATAGAAAACGAAAAAGAAAAATATATTTTATGATAAAAGAACATAAATTAAATTAATAAACTATAAATTAAAATTTTCTCTTATATATATATACCAGTATTAATATATTCATGAGATATCTTTAAAAAGTCGATTCTAAAAGTCAAAATAAACACAAAAATATAATAATAATGTAAAATTAATTTATTAATAACATTAGAAAAAAATTATTAAATATTAACAAAATATATCTTTATCATGCTTATAAATAGAGATAATAAATAATCAAAACAATGCTCAAAAAGATAATTAAATAAATATAATATATTGTTAATGGTCACGTGGCGCTATCACCTCAATAGTCAAAATATTAAATTATAATAAGTTAAATGAAATGAAACATAAAAAGAAATAGAATGAAACGTAAAGTTATTTCATTATTTCCATTTTGTTACATCAAATTTATAATAAATTTTTAATAAATAAGCCTTATCCGATATTTTTATTTTTGTTAAGTTATAAAATTGATTTTTCAGAGTTGTTTAAAAATATATAAATATATTAACTATATATTCTATATAAATATTATTCAAAAATTTATATTACAATTGTATAAAAATATACCAATAAATTAGAGCTTCTATAGAAAATAAATCATCAATTTTCATCCTATGATTTCAAGAATGTTTCACATTATTCTTTCCATCTAACTTTTTAGTTTTTCGATCAATCTGAGAAAAAACAAATTTGTATGCTAAATTAATAAAATTTAAACGAAACAATCTATTCAGATAGTTTTGAAGATTAAAAGAGGATAAAGGGGAAGAAAAAAAGTTATATAAACTATATATACAAAAAAGTTTGGAAGGACGTGCAAGCGTGGTTTAAAAATTTATCAAGTTTTTCGAATATATCTGAAAACTTTATCCGGAAACATGCATTATTTACGAGCAACCGAGGTGAAACTTATCTTGTTTTATCAACCATATTTGCTTAAAGAATACAAATACATGTCTTCGAGTTTCGAAGAAAGAATTTTAATAGTGGTTGTATTTGACATATATAAATTTAATAGGAAACGTATCCTGAATTTAATGTTAAAGTAGATGTTATTAATTTTTATTTTTCCGTATATTTACTAATTAAAATTTGAGAATCAAATCTTATTAAATCCAAATTTTTTTAAGAATAATTGATAAGAAAATTTTGTTTTGTCAATTATTAATCCTCAATTACCATAATTAACATATAACTTTTTAAATCTTATTTCATACTAAAATTTAAAGAAGCATTTTATTTTTATATCATTTTTTTATAAAAACATTATTTATAATAATTTGTATAATATAAATAATAATACAATATAATAATACAATAATTTTTTCATTTCAGAATGCTTATTGAATAAAATTTGTTTCAAAATATACTATACTATTTTTTTTCTAGATAAAATTATTAATGATAAAAAAATAGATAAAAAAATTGAATGATAAAAAATTTAATAATAGGAACATATATTTTTTTTGTTTTCTTTTTTTTTATTTTTGTAAAGAAAATGAATTATATTAATATTTAAAAAATATTTCAAAGAATAAAAATATATTTATTATAATAATCATTTAAAAGTTTTTTTTTATCAATTTTGATGAAATATATGAAACAATTTTTTTTTTTACATATTAGTATCATTTAATTTTTTAAAAATTAACAAAAAACTTGTTAAACTTGAGTTACAAATTTCATTTTTATATATATAATTTGTTTTGATGATATTTTTATAGTTGTGTAATTTGATATGTCAGTCACCTTGTGCTATTTGGCATTTAATCTTTAAAATAAAATTGTATTAAAATTTGTTTATTGATATCTTTCTTTTTTCTCATTTTGTGATGGCGACTATCTTGATAGGGCATTAGCTCAGTATTGAGTCTATTGTAGTTAGTGTAATTAGTAATCTCGAAATCAAAATTAAAAGAAAAAAAATAATTTGGCCCATGGGGGGATCGAACCCGCGACCTTCGCGTTATTAGCACGACGCTCTAACCAACTGAGCTAATGGGCCACGCTTCTTTGCGATACCTAATGTAACTAAAGAATGTCATAATCATTTTTTCACTAATCTTTTATTTTTTTTTTTCATTATATTATTAAAATATTATATTATGAGCAATAAATGGTTATTGTAAAAGTAAAATTTAAGTATATCTTTTTAATATTTAAATCTTGTAGTAAAATTTTAAGAATAACAGAAATGCATTTAATAATTAATTAAAGTATTATATATTGCGTATTAAATAATATTAAATAGAGAAAAATTAAATTTAATAACTTATATCTTTTAACATAAAAGCTATATTTATATAATTATATCCATTTATATATTTATAATATATTAAAATATATTATAACTATCCAATTATTATATCCAAACTATTATAACTATTCAGAATGAAAAAACACGTAACTAATCATAACTTTTTTATACTTTCAATTTTAAAAAAACTATTTACTATTTACTATTTATTACTAAAAACTATTTAAAAACTAAATTATATTGAAAACTATGATTTTAAATAAAAAATAGAAAAACGAGTATGTCTTTACAATATTAACATTGAAAAAGTTCATGAATATATAAATTTTTTTTCAAAAAACTAAATAATATTAATAAAATATAACTTTCTTTTTTATTTATTAAAATTCACGATTTTCAAACTGAAATTTCTGAAGTACCAAATATTAAAAACTTATGTTTATATATCTTTTGTAATTTTAATTATCAAAATAAAAATATTGAATTAATTTAATAAATCTTCTAAATATATAAAAATATAATCATCAATCAGCAAATACAAAGATGAAAAATGATATTTTTAGCATATTTTGAAAGAATTAAATTAATGATTCTAGAAGTCAAAAAAAACATACAAAGATATTGAATTGATATGCAAAAAAATTAAGTTATACGCAATTAAAATTTTTATAAGATGAAGTGAGACAGAAAAGGATAATTCTATATCTGTCACAATTTTATTTTATCTCGTTCACTTTTTTTTCTCATAAATTTTAATTTTTCATAATTTAGTATTATATATAGTATAAATAAATATCAATCAACATTTTTATATAACTTTTATATTTATTTAGTCTAGAATCGATTATTTATTCTAAAAATATTCCACAGACATATTAATATCTTTATGTAAAATATATTTACAGCATTATGTAAAAACATAAGAATGAATAAAATATTTATAAATACATATATTTAATTGTTTAACGCTTAATTAATTAATTTTTCATTTGTTAACAAAGATATGAAATATAATTTTTATTTATATTATAATATTATATCATAAATTAAAATGTTATTCAAATTGTTCATAATTAAAATTTCATAAAAAGTTTACTATTAAAATTTATATAAATGAAATTCATATAAATTTTCTTTTTCTTTTCTTTTAATAATTTTCTTCATATGTATTAATTATTTACATTAATGCGAATATTAAATATTTTTTTTAATTAAATAATAATAATATCATCATAATATTCATATGTATATTTTAAATATTTCCTGACACATTGGTATTATCATATTATCATATAACATATAATATAATATTATCATATTATCTGTTAAGAAACATTGATTTATTCAAATATTTATATTTTATTCATACATATTCATATAAATATTTGAATTTTACAAATATCCACATGCATCCATATGCTCTGATGTTACAATTCTAATTTCATGCATTGTTTACTTATTAATATTGCTCGCATTTTATGTTGACTAAATGATAGAAAACATATATTTAATCATAAATATTCCATAACTATAAACTAATTATCTATTAAATTAATTATCAATATCATGTTATTAATATTCAAAAATACAAAAAAAAATATTATTTAAATAAATAAAGTATAAAAATAAATTTATTATTTACTATGTTCATTACATGTATAAAAAATTAATATTATAATGCAGCTAATCATCTATATCGATCTATATGGATTTTTCATCTTATAATATGATTAAGTGAATTAGAAGAACATATGCAATTAATCAAAAAATATACAGATATGAATACTTATTTGTTTCAAAATAATTCCATATATAATATAATAAATAAAATTATAATAATGTTTGTTTTAGCATGTATTATCAATATCTCCATCGATTCTTAAAAATGGAAAACTTCATAGCAAATTTCAAATGTATTGAATGAGATTTGAACAAAATTTGATTTAATCGATTATTTATCTGACTCTTATTATTTATTACGTTTATTTCCACTTTTCTATAGTCAGGAGATATAGTCAAATAAAAATTCACAGATATTATCTATAATCATAATTGTACTGAAAGTTCCAACCAGAATTCTCTAAAAGAAACAATATGTTATTTTCTTTATCATTAAAAGTGACTCATTGATTTTCACATGAAAATAATACACGATGTCATATTATCTTCACTGGCAAAGGCACATCACGTGACATAATGCGACGCTTGGATTCGATGAAAATCTAGTCATATGACGCATAGATATATAAACTTCACTTACTGTGAGGATAATGTGACATGTATTTCTCCTCGTGCGAAAATTTGCGGCAAGGGAATTGAGTCACTTTTAGAGAATAGCATGTTCTTGATTCTGATTGTGGATGCTAAAATAAATATTACTGTATATTATAGATTTATAATATATTGCAGCGGATATTCAAAAAATATTGGAAATTTATTATATAAATGTATTTTTAAAAATGAAATGTTATACAAAATGAAGTATATAAAGAACGATTATGATTCTTTAAATTATACAGAATGGAAAATCAACTGAATGTTATTAAATGAATGTCTAAATAATGACATACATATAATATATTTAACATAAAAAATATATATTTATATTATAAAATTTATATTATAATTATACTTATTTCAAAAAAAAATATCTGCAATAGCTTCGAAGAAAATATTTTACATTTATGTATCTCATTCTTTACTTTAACTGATTAAAAATTATCTTTATATAATCTTTATAAAAAAAAGAAAAATTTAAGTACTATTTAACAAATTATTTATTTATCATAAAATATCCAAAAAAGTTTTTAAAAAGTTGAGAAACACTGGTTTAGACCAAGGTCACAAAAACGGATATTACGACGACTTCTTTTTAACTTTTATTATTACGTTATATTGCAACGTTATAGAAATGGACATACTATGTATGCTATTCTCTTTTATGCGTTATATAGTAACATTTCGATAAACATTAAAAAGTTTTTTCGAAGTTAACCTTGCCGACTTGCACTCTCTCATTTTTGATCTGAATATATCGATTTTTTTGGAAATATCTTTAAATTATTAACTTCTTATACAAATGTTATTAAATATATTCGTGGAACATCTTCGAAGGATTCATTTTTAGAAGCAAAAACAAATGTAAAAGTTAGTATATAAAAATATTGATGAGTTACGAGCAATTTTAACTTGCATTATATGAAGTGAGATGAAAATAGAATGTAATTATGGAGACATAATGGAGACGGAGCGTTTTCTATTTCTACTTTACTTCGTCTAACGGAAATTCAATTCCTTAATAAGTAAACTTGACCGATATTTTTGTATACCAACTTTTGTATTTGTTTTGATTTCTGTCTTGTCTTGAATCAACTTTTCAAAGATATTTTATGGAAAATAAATACATCTTTAAAAAGAAATTGTATTTCTTATTTAATTAAATGACTTTAATTACAGAAAAAAATTATTCAGAATATTCTTCTTGATAATATATCTTAAAATCTATAGAATGTATACATAAAAAACCATGTATACAAAATATCTAAAATAGACATAACGTGCATTATGATATTTAAGGAACAAAGTAAATCTACATTTACTTATATTTAGGTTCCATTTTTTTTCATAAAAATTTAATTTTATATAAAAATCTATAATCTATTTATAACTTAATAAATAAATCTATTAATTTTTATGTTTGTTTTGAGTCTATAGAATCCAAGAATCCTTCCAAAAAATATATTCCACTCTATAATAAAAGTAATTTATTTTAACTATATTCCAAAACTTTATAAACATATATATATCTTCCCAAAAATATTATTATAATTGGATATCTTCCCAAAATTATTATAAATGAATTACTGATTCGATCATGATTCAAAAATATAATGATCCCATGAATAATGATTACTAGATTAATCATGACTTAATTACAACAATTAATTATCATGATCATAATTGACTATAATAAATTAATCATGATTGATAGCATGATTTTGTATAATCTTCAATCATTAATTAGATTGTGTTTCATTTAAGTGAAATTTATATGAATAATAGATCTTTATATTTATTTATCATATATCAAGACAAATGAATGAAGACAAATGACAAATGACAATCAAGGATATTAACAGGATGATCGTTTACGTGATCGTTTACATGATAAACCGTTGGACGTTCTAGTCACGATCTACAACGCTAATAGGATTTGAACCCCGTTATTTGTTGAAATTGTGAATGCATCGTGACCAAACTTCTAATGTTAACAAATTCCTCGTCTGCATTATCTAATTATAATTTGATTTAAATTTATCAACAAGGGATTTATATTTTAAGGATTGAAAATATTATATATACAGTGAAGAACACAAATTTACGTACGTAAAGCTCGATTATAAAAGAACACAATTAAAAATACAAGTTATTAAAAAAAAATATTTATTTTTTATATTGATTTACAGTTTTGTATATATATATATATTAATATTTAATATTATTAATATTTTTATTTCTTATTTACTTATTTCTAATTATACTTATACTTATTTCTAATTATGTGAACAATTAATAAATCAAATGATATTTGTAATTAAAAAAAATAATTTTTTCATAGAAATTTTATTTCTATTTCTTTTAATTCGCGAGTAACACAAAATTGAAAAATACAATTTCATTCACTGATAGTGAATTTAAAATAGCAAAAAAAATTGCATAATAAATATATATATATATTTTACATAATAATTCTAAAATTAATTTTTTAAATTTCTGAATTGGATATCTTTTTAATATTTCTATGTTATAAAAAACATCATTTTGAACAACATAATCGATCAATCTTAATTTTATTAGCAATAAATTTTTGATATCATTAAGTTCTATTTACTTTTTAGGAATACAATTTTTAGGAAAGTTATATAAATTATATAATATTTATTATATAATATTATATAATATATTTTAATTAAAAATATAAATACATTACACAAAGATAAATCTGAAATTGATATGAAAAAAATGAAATAGAAGACATTGGTTCGAAATATATAAAAGAAAAGTGCAATCAAAATGAGACGTAATCACACACTATTGAAAATTCGATAAAAGTCAATCTCTTTGGTCAGTGTAGAAAAAATGAAAAAGAAATTCCTTTGTTACTACATTTTTGCAGCTGAAATTAATGATCCAACTTTCTAATTCTTTTCTTCTATTTCTCTCGTATTTCAATTTCTACCTATTCAGTGATGATAATTATTCAACAAATTGAAAGAAATACAGATGAATAATAAAGAAAAAGTTTCTTTCCTTTGAAGAAAGAAATTTGATATTTTATTTTTTGTATATTTAACAACATAACAAAATATCTTTATAAAAATAATATTTATCCATTAATAATGATTATTACTATATTCAAAATTATTAATTTTCATATTCAAAAATTAATATGTTGTCGTTTTGTAGAAAAATATAATAATAATTCGAATATTTAAAAAATAATAAAAATAGGAATAAACAAATAATTAACGAAATAATATAAATAAATATATAATAAATATATAAGTATATTGTATATTAGGATTGCATTATTGTGTCAAATGAAATGAGACAAACATGGTAGAAAAAAATGATATAGTATAAAATAAATTAATAAGTCAATGATCTTAATAATTTGTTTTCTCATTTAAATTATTGATAAAAATTTAAATAAAATTAAAAAAGACTAAAACTTAAGTGAAAAACGTATTAAAATATAATAATTTGCATGTAAAACGTGGTCGCTTGTTCAAGATAAATGCAATTGCTTGCAATCGCTCTTTCTTTCACTACTTTTGATTGATTTGAATTTCAAATTGACATTTCCACAATTCTAATGTAAACTGTGATGGAAAATTGTATTAAAACTATAGACTTGTCTTTGAAGTTTCCAATAACAGATGTTTTAATGAGAATATAGGAATTAATATAAACAGGTTTCTTTTATTTTTAAAAAAATTCTATTATAGATAATAGAAAATAAGAGAGTATTTCTTTAAAATTTTTTTTCTAGAAAAAAACTTTATCATTTAGAACTTTTTTTAAAAAGTATTTTATAGAAATATTTTATATTCTGCATAATGAAACTTTCTTGGAGACAAGTTATTTTGCAAAAGTTTATTGGTTAAAAAAATTTCTTAGAAGAAAGAATAAAATTACTAGATATTAGACTAAATTATTAGATATTAATTTATAAATATAAAAATTATTAATATGTTTACATAGAATATAAGATATAATAATTTTCATGATAAGATTGTAAAACTATTAACTGGAATAATACAGTAATATCCAGTTAACTGTGACATTTTTTTACTTGCTTAACTGCCTCGAAATTCCTATTCCTAGAACTAACTCTATATTCTAAAGTAAGTAAAACAAAACACAAACATGAATAATAAAGATCTTTCTATCTCTATTTATAAAAAATGTTCTTCTCTTTTATTTTCTACAAGACCTTAAAACAAGCGAAATCGAGGAAAATCAAAAAGTTAATCTAATTTACCTTTTTGAATAACTGACACGTTTCAATTTCAATCTTACGATAATTAATAAAAAATTAATAGATACATTTTTATCTTTATCTTTTTTTTCAGTTCGATTGCTTATTTTTATCTGTTCTATTATTATTTTTTCAAGAGAATAATATGATAATTTTATTTTAAAGAAGTTCCACGTGTAGAAGAATTTATAAAAAAATTCCACAACTTATCTTGAATAGATATTATCCTGATCAAATATCTATATTCATTTGAAATGTAAAATTCATAGTGTCGATTCAGAATCGATCCAAGTTTTTAATATTTAGTCAATGTCAGTAACATGGATAATCCTAAGCTTAGATTGGCTAGTATTGAAAGATTCGAGTTCTTCCAGCTTTGTGCTATTTTATTCCGTTTTCATTCGATACTTCAAAAGGATTTACTTTTTCAAAAAAGCCTTTCATTTCACTATTGCATCTTTAAGCCATATTCAAAGTGATATATCTGAAAATATTTTCTCTCTCCTTCTCCCTTCCTCCTCCTCCTTTCTCTCTCTCTCTGTATTGCATAGCTTATGATTCTATAATATAGATTTATTGATCTATATATTATTATAAAAAATAAAAAATCATATAATATTTTTGTAAAAAATAATCGTAATATAATCAATGTATTGTGAAAATTTTGTTTAATTTTTTTTATTTTTATTTTATTATATTCTATGAAAAGTTCTATTATAAACAATATATAAATCAAAGAATATGTAATACATTTAAATTGATTCTAACATTTTTTATAATTTTTATTAAAAGACTATATTGTTTTCATTTTTGCAAGACTGCAAATTAATTAAAAAATTTTTTTTTAAATTATTTACTTTTACAATACACGTTAAATCCAGTTTAATTGTTGATTTCTTTTTTGTCTCTATTTTTTTTCCACATTTAATATTAATATTATTTAGCTACCTCTTAAATAGAAAATTAGAAGAATTTAAATTACAAATTAAATTTTAAGAACAAGATAATTATTTAAAAATTTAGTTTCTTTACCAATGACTTTGAAATGAAGATTCATTATTCATTTTGAATAATTTTTTTCTTTATATATTAGTCCCTTAATTTTAATTTTGAAATATTCACAAAAAATTTTGTTAAACTTAGATTATGAATACATTTTATTTTGAAATGTTTAAGTAAAAGTAAAAGTAATTATATTCCTATTTAATTTTAAAATAATTTTCTTTTTTTTTTTTTTTTATTATTTCCTCTTTCGTATTTGCAATCCATTAAAGAATATAAATCTAATTTAATTTTTTTAAAAATAATAAAAGAGAAAAATGGATGGATTATAGATTAAGTTTTTAATTAATTAAAAAATTAGATTTAATAATGTAATTAAAAACTTTACCAATTTATAATAATTATTATATACATTTTAAAGTTTATATAATTTCATTATGATTAAATTTTTTAACTTTTTAACAATTTCAATATTTTGCCATCTTCAATATTTGCCATCTTAGAAATTAAATTAATATTTTAAAATCATTCAGATAATAAATAAACTAAACTTTTAAATAATTACCAAAATATAAAACTGAGAAAATATATTATTATTATTTTTTTTTCTCTATTCTAATTAATATAAAATGAATTTTTTTATTTATATTTGATTTAAATTTATAAACATATATGAACTTCATTCTATAAAATAACACTGATAAAAAATTGTAGCGATATCGTTGTAAGACTAAAGTTAAAACAATCAACATATATAAAATAGAATTATGATTATCGATTTTGAATATGTTATGAATATTTTATTAATGGATTTTAATATATCGATAATATTATTAAAATATCATTAATGATATAGTTCATATTTTTTCTTTATTAAAGCTCTTAAAAAATATTATTTAATAATATTAATAATAATATTTGTATACATCTAAGTAAAAATAAATAGACATTATCAAAAAATTATATTGTAATCACGATATTTTGATCATATCAAAAATACAATGAAATATCTTTATCCATGGATAATTATTAACAATTTTTCTAATAATAATTTTAAATAAGAAAAAATAGAAATTTTAATTATTTTTATATTTATATTATATTTTTCAATTATCGATATTTTAATCGATATTATCGATAACAATCATCACAACTCTAACTTTTCTCCCTTATATAAGTTATTAATCATGTATAAATAAAATCAGAAAATATTATTTAAAAAAGAAAAATACAATATAACAATCATAATAAAATAATACCTAATTTAATTATTAATAAATCATCCAATCCCAATACCAATAACGAAAACGATTAAAGATTCAATATTTCTACAATTAAATTAATCATGATGAATTATCAAATTAATATTGACGCTAATAAATGGACTTCGATGTTGTTACCAGCACATCTGTGTTAAATATAATATAGTTTCATATTTCGAAATTAATTTGTCGGTGAATAATGATAAACGATTGGAATGTTCGTTATTCGAAGAAGAACGATGGCCAAACGAGAAGTAAATATAAATATGCAATTCATCAGCACGTGTAATTGCAGAATCAGAACGTTTATCGATAAAATTTTCATTTACAATTAGAGGAAGAGAGCATTGTGCACTAGCATCCATGCAATAGGGTCAAAAGTACACGACTGAAAAAATTTAATGAATCCGTTTAAATCCGATTTTCGCGGTGAATTTGCACGATCCAAACCAATCGCATCGAAAATATGGCTTCCACATAAAATGCTAATTACGCGTATTTTTCGATTAAATTCCGTCAAATCGAAGATATTATTGTTTTACGTTTGACCTTTATTATTCTTTTTAATTATTAATAATTAATTTCGTGACCTACATCGAGTCATATTTTCATTGTTATTATTATGTCAATTATTAAATTTATTATTTTTATTATAAATTTGAAATTATATAGAATGTCACATTTTGATTTAGAAAGAATTAAATAAAATACCATTATTTATTGTTATCGATAATAATGTGTTATTAATAATTCGATATAATATCGTTAGATATTAGATAATAGATAAATAATTAAAATTTTAATTTTTTCTCATTCAGATAAGATATTACAAATTAATGATTATCTATAGATTAATATTTGAATTTTTAATTTTTTTAAAATATCAATAATATATATAGAAATGACTGTAAACTACAATATACTTTTTCAATAAAGTTTATTTATTTTTAATGCAACTTGTTACAGATAACATTTTTATATATTTTAATAATTTTGAATAATAAAAAGTAAGAAACTCCAACTATTTCTATTTATTAATCTAATAATATCTTAATAATATTATCGATATATCAAAAAATAAGATATCGATAAACGATAATCACAATGAAATATCTAGGAAACTAAGCTTTATTGAAAAAGTTTTTATAAAGAAATGTTTTAATCAAAAGTTATAGAATTCAGTAGATATTGATCTTGTCTTCATATTGAATCAAGATTAATCTGCATCACAATTAATTTGATTTTTTTTTAAATAAAAATCTTTATTTTTTTTTTGTAACGAAATAAAATGTAAATAAATAATAATTATAGAAAAAAATTTATTTAAATTTCAATTAAATTAATTTCAATAAATATCTAAAGAAGAATTAAAATTGATATTATAACCTAACCTCTGGACATTAAGCACAAACACACATAATATTTCATAAGATCGTATTACACATATAGCATAAACAATTCTCGAAGACAAGAAGATAGCCCACATCGTAACGTCGGAATATTAATGTCCGAAATGGGACAACTGTCCTTCGAAACCGTTTATCCGATATTGCGCGAACATCTCTCTGATATTGACACTCGATATCCGCTTGACTACAAACTTTACATGGTAACATAACCTATTAAGCGTAATATCCAATTTATTCAACACCCGTACTGGTCAACAATATATACCATCAACGATATTCCCCTTTGACATTTCCTTTACCATTTCTCCTTATCATATCCCACTCATTTATTCATCACTGAATCTTCCACGAAAATGTACAAGAGTAAAGGTTAGATTAAGTTAGGTTATAGAATTACGAAGCAGTGGTAACAACGATATCTCAGAGATATCCGAATACAAACTGAGTAATAGCATTCGAATAACGATGGTGGTTTGGAAACATAGCTAATTTAATAGCAAAGCATAGATGAACGTTGTCTTTATTATATAGTATACTTGTTCAAGGCTTTGTGCAATCGATCGATATCAATTAGTGAAATAAAAATGATCAAAGAGTAATATTACGATTTCTAAAACTGGAAAATATTTTTAACAAATGTTTTACGAAATAACATTTTAACAGATATTTTAGAATATAAAACCATGTTTATTAATATTAATAAATTATATTTTTGAAAATTAACGTATGAGATTCAAAAGAATAAATCTATTTTAGTAAAATTCAAATTCATAGACTTTTTTCTAACTCTTTATAACACCATTTATTGCATTTACAAAAGAAAAATCTAATAGTTACGAATGATTTAAATAGAACAAAGGAATATCGCAATTAAAAAAAAAAAAACTTGTAGATTAGGCATTTTTTTCGATATTCAATAATTTTTAAATATATTGTAAAAATAAATATTTGAAAAAACTTTTTTCTCTCACGAAAATATCGAATTCTCTTAGTTTCAGAGATATTTGTAAAAAATTACTATTACATTGAAATTCAGTTATACGTTCATGTAAGTACATCAGTATGCGATCGACGTTTATCTATTGTTTTCATGAATACATCGCTGGTGTTCGAAATGTTTGACGAGTGAACCAATCAAAAAGTACTTTCTCATCGATTTTGATTGGTTGAAATATCTCAATCCCAATCTATAACAAATTTGGGCATTTAGTGAATCGTTCAGATATAAAATAGAAAATATAATATTTAAATATAAAACATATAAAATATAAAAATAAAATATATAAAACAATCTTTGAGTGATCGAAATTATAATGATATTGTTAATAAAGCTATAACAATAGATAAATACGATTTTGATATATTATAATATATTATTATTATAATTAATCATTTTAATTTTATCAAAATATTATATATTATCTTTAGAATTTACATATTATGAAAAATCTATTTTTATTGAAAAGTTTTATTTATGTAGAGGTTATAATAAATTATACATAGAAAAAATTTTTTTAATGGATAATATCTTTGAGTATGTAAAATCAATTTTTAAATTATCATTTTTTCATGTTTTGCGTGCTATTTTAATTGATATATTTTTTTTATAATAGAACATTAAAACTTGAATATTTTATAATTTAATATTTTACTTTATCTTATACAAACCTATTAAAAAAGTTATATTTTTTTATTAAAAGTTATAAAATAAAAATAGTAGTAAAACTTTAAAAATTGATTTCATTGAAAATAATATTCCATTAATAAAAAAATTATTCTATATATAATATTCTATATATAATCCATCATATCCAATATATTTCATATAAAATAGAATAATTACTTTGATAAATTTATTAATTAAATTTATATGAATATACTTATTGATTGTACACATATATAATTACATACATAATTTAAATTATATTACTAATATATCTCCTTAATACTTAATTATCTCATTATTTATTCGAAAATTATTTCTATTTGGATATCTCATAATTTCACATACTTGGAAAATTTGTTCTATCCGAATCTCCCAGATATACTCATTTTAATGTCCGTAGATACAAATAGAATTTTGCAAATTCAATTGAAAGAGTCAGAATATAAGCATTAGTGAGATATTAATCATGAATCACAAACAATCATCTTATTTTTTGACATTTTTTGACAATTTATAAATAAGCAAAGAAGAAAAAAATGCGTGTAAACAAATAAGATATCGATTCTCGACATACATGAATTCAAGCAATAAGCCACGCAACTGGTGACTGGGACTCTTCCCACTCACTAGACTCTCTCGCTACATTTTTGTGGAATGGGATAAGAAGTAAGAAGAGATAGGATATTCTACTAACTAAGATTCTATAATATATTTAACATATCAAATATCAATAAACGAAACTCGTAATTAGTGCACATGAAAGAGGCAATGACTATTGACTATTGGCTGGCATTAAAGAATGAATTCGTGAAAAACATCATCATCATTATAGTTTATATTTTTGTCTATTTATTTTCTTTATTTATTTATTTATATTTCTATTTGTTGTATTACCTATTGTATTAGTTTTGTTATTGTGCATTTATATTTAATTTTATATTTATAGTATAAATTTATATTTATTATATATAATATTTATTATATATTATAAATATATAATAAAAATATATATATATATATATAAATATATAAAAATTAGCAATAACGATGGATTCTTAAATGGACAAAAAACTAAAAGCTTATATATATATAAAGCTTTATTCACGAAAATAGCAAACATTACGAAAATTCTTCAAATAAAAATAACGAACGCTTATTCGTTTTTTCTCTTTTTTGAGGGCGCCACAATAACAAAGGATCACGAGAAATTGGTCGTTAAAGCGAGAAAAATCCCTCGAGAGAAAAAATGCGTCAAATGAGGAGACAAAACCTCATTCTAGGGATGTCTCTACAGCACATATCTCTTACGTAGAAATATTGGTCGATTTTTTTTGGTAACTGATTCTCCAGCTGAGCCTTAACTCGTTATTTCGACAATTTATGCGATCATATCGCAACTTACGAGTTGACTACTAAATAAATCAGATCCTCCTTCTTGAATCGTTCTCTCTCTCTCTCTCTCTGTCTGTCTCTCTCTCTCTCTCTCTCTCTCTCTCTCTCTCTCTCTCTCTCTCTCTCTCTCTCTCTCTCTCTCTATCGACAAGTTAAAAAATCAAATTTAGAATTATTTTTCGTTATTAATTTTTCGCTTTATCAACCATTTTTTAAGATTACATAAATATATAATTAATACTGGAAATTAATTTCGATTAATTGAAATTTTGCAAATTGGATTTATTCAAAAACGAAACTTCAATCAAAAAAATTGTATTCTTTTTTTTTAATTTATTTTTATACATAAAAATCTTTTACACTAATCTTTATCATCAATTACACGTTGATCTTATATAGTTTTGTTTTTATGAATATATATTTGCTATATATTATTTGCTATTATAAATATTATATTTTTAAAATTTTTTTTACACATAGAAAATTTAAAAATTATTAAATTAATAATATTATATAATATCTACATTTTAGTTTTTTCAATTATGAAATATAAGTATAAATTTAAATATAAATTTAAATATAATTTAAATTAAATTTAAATTAAATTTAAATATAAGTATAAATTAGAATATATCTTAAATTCTCTAAAAAAAAAGATAAAACTTATATTAATTCCATAGTTTAAAATAATTATTAAATTTTTTCATAAATTCTATTTATGATATAGCCCATAGAACTTTTTTAAAAAAGTTCTCGCATTATAAATCCCCATGAAAATAAATGAAAAAAATTCTCAAAAATAAATATATATTTTACTTTAAATAGAATTAAATATAAAAATATAAATATTAAATATAAAAAAAAAATTTTTTTTTATTACGGATTTTTTGTTTATCAATATTAAACAAATTTTCAAAACCCAAAGAAACTTTTTTATTTCGATATATCTAATATATCCTGAATATAATAAAAAATATACAAAAAATATAAAATTGCCTTCTTATTATTATAATACAAATCTTCCGATATATAAAAAAATTTTCTTTACAATTTAAAAAAAATTTAAAATAAGTCGTAAAACGAGAAGAAAAAGAAAAATGTGAGATCTCGAAATATGTTCGTAGGATTCGGAGCTATGCATTTCCCTGGGGTTGAGTTTGCAGTATCTTCGAATGACGGTGGTTTGTTGGCTGGCTGCGATGTGTCATCATCTTTATGCCACGGTCGCATCGATTCCACGGCGTGACGATCCACCGACTTACCTCAAGTACAGCATCTTCGCCTGGGGTGCACCATTTCTCAATCTCGCCGTTGCCATTTTTCTACAGATTCGCGAGGCGAGCAATATTTGGAACATTGTGGATCTCACGCCTTTTAATTGCTGGTAAATTTTACTCTTTTATTTTTTTTTGCTTTTTTTTGGATGAATTTCGTTTTATTATGTTGTAAAAATTTTTTTTCTTTTTTCCTTTTATTTACAACAATCCTTATCAATTTTTGTCTTTTTCAGATAAATAAAGGAGTAGTTGAAAATATTTAATTTTGTACAATTAATTTAAATTTTTATGGAATATTCATAGTATTATATATAAATATTATGATATAAATATTGTAAGTTAGATATAATTTTAATTAAATCTTGAGATTCAATTAATTTAAATTTTCTTTAACAGAATATTCAATATATACTAATATATAAATATTATAATATACAAATGTTAAATGTGATTGTATTGAAGAAAAAGAATTGTTTTTTATTATAAATTCATCAATATTTGTATTGAGAAAAAATTTTTCATGAAAATTTTCAGAAATATATGGAAATTCATTAAAAATAATTGATTATTAAATATGCTGAATTTTTGAAATGCTGTTATAAATGTCAAATATAAAAATATATTAAAGTAGTCTGATAAAATAAAAGGTATATAGTAATTGAAACTGTCTTATACATTATCAAAGAGAACACAATGAAAAAAATAAAATTATTATAGAAAAAAAATCAGTTTGACTATTACAAATTCTGGAAAAATTTTTTACTATAAAATAAATATAAATATATACAAAGAAATAAATATTTTCTATCTAATATTTTTTGACATTTTTCATTTATGTTTTTACTATTAACATTGAAATTATTAATAAAAGTTTTATTTTTTCTTTATTTTTTTACTTTATTATTATTTATTTCAAACCTGTTTAACATTCTTATACGTTTCATATTTATTTTATAGCATTATATATATATATATAATTTTGAAAAAATACTATCATATTGACATGTTTTTCATCGATATTTAATATATTAATTTCATTTTTGATAGATTATGATATTTATTTTAAATTATTTTTAACTTCCTATTTTTTATTTTTTAATAAAAAAATGATTTTTAAATTATGAATGTTATAACATATGTATATATAAATAATAGTATGAATAAATATTTAATTCTTATAATGGATCCGAAAAATGCTTGCAAATAAAATGTCAATTGCAAATAAAATTCTATATATATATGTATTTTTTTATTGGTTTTTAACATAATAGAAAAATAATTAACATGCCTTCAAAGCATTATACATATGATTAAAAATTTTATTTTTTCGAATTTGTTTGGTACAAGCATATTTTTTAGACTTATATAAAGATTTCACAAATTGACTAAAAAAATTTAATTAATATAATTCTTAAAATGATTTCAAATATTTTTTTCCTATAAGAATTTTCTTTACGGTTTTGTTGATAAATTATAAAAACATTGGGTAATCATAGAGCGCATAGATTTGTGTAGTATCGGTTATGTACAATCGATGAATAATCAGATTCGAAACAAATCGAAACAATATATCAAAGCAAGTGTGCAAAATAATTATTGGGCAAAAGTTATATCGAATTATATCTTATTTATCATAATAATGATAAATAATAATTAAATAATTAGTTTTTATTTCAAAAAAAATAAAAAAATAAAATAGTTTTTATTTAAAAAAAATCGAATTTATTCAAAATAAATAATTATACGAAAAATTCTACAAAAAAAACGAATTAAAAAGCTTTTCTAACAGATAAATAATATATATTTGAAATAAAAAAATAAACAATAAGTTACAATCTGTATTGAATTAAAAATAATTTACCAAATAATTAAATTAAATTTATTTATTTAACTGAAAATTCAACTCGAACTAAATATATCACTTAAAATATATCACTATATTCCATCACTGGATCAATATTATTAATTGGACGAATTAATTTATGATAAATTAGCACAAATCTGATTACAAATAATTCATCATCAAAAAATAACAGGAAAATCATATATTATTGCGTGCTTATCGTTCACTTCACTGTACAATCACTAATAACACCCATCACTTGTAATCCAATAATAGGATTTAGTTAAAAGAACTGAATTTATATTTCTCGAATTATTTCCATGATAGAGAAATTGATAACTCAAGAAGGATTAAAATGTTACTTTGCCTTACTTTATAATTAAAAATAATAAAAATAAAATAATATTAATAATAAAATTATGTAATTATTTTAGGTAATTCTAAAAGAATTTTATTACGTTATATTACATATATTATATTACATTATTCCAATATCCAAAATATACCATATAACAATACATTAATCATAAGATTGTCGGACGAAGACTAATTTTCAAAGCTTGACAGCCTATTTTTCATACTTTGATTTCAGAATAATAGAGAGGGAAAAGCTAAATTAATGAGAAACTACGCGATTGGTACACCGCCTATCGGAATACACGTAAAATACAGAAATATAGTAAATTGTGGCTTTTTCCAAACATGATTTTTATCGTTATTGTATTGTCATGACATTAAATTTAGTATTGCAATATGTTATTATATATATATATATATATATATATATATATATTATAAAAATTATGTTTAATATCGTGTGAAAATATATTTTAACGGTTTCGGTAGACGGCATCGTGTAATTTTCTTTCTAGTTAGTTTTTTCCCCTATATTATTCGCAAATTAGTGATTAATATCAAATCGGGTCTTGAAACTTAATTCAATTTTTCATTGATTTCATTAATATAATATTTATAATAATATATTTCTATATTATTGGTATCATAGTAAATCGACATTTATTTTGTGAATATAACAAATATTTGGTGACGATGTAGAAATAAATTCGCATTTTATTAATTTTGATACGATTTTTTTTATGTTTATTGACATCAGTTGACAATTTGAAAAATAATTTGATTGGCCTTTCAAAACGATTCGGCCTAACTATATATATTTGATATTACCGAATAATTTTGCCAATTGATAAATCTGATACAATTTAATAATTTACATAATTTATGTATATACTAAGTAATACAACATATTTTGTAAATATTAATAATTAAGTAAATATTTTAATATATGTTTCAACTATAAAAATATACAATCGATTTATAATTTAAAATAAACGATATTTCGATATTTTTACATTACCAACTTTTATTTTATTTTAAAATCAATAAAATTTTTTTTCAAAATTTCTATCTATTTATTAATATTTATATATATTATAATAATATATAATTTATATATAATATAATTTTTGATTCTTAAATTTAAAACAAATATTGATTTTATCATATTTTATCATATAAAGAAAAATGCAAAGCGATACACGTATCTATTCATATTTTTCTTATTTTTTTATATATCAAGTTTTATGAAATTCAAATTAATAATTCAATGTAGGTGAATATATGTATGAATATATGTATTATGGGAATTTCTTATTCTTGGTGTACGATCGCATCATAAACTTTTCTGAAAAATGTAAAAGATGAAAAAGAATTTTTCTCATATTTAGTTTTTTTTTATATGCGTCCAAATAAATATACATTTTGGATTTTGTTATATTTTTCCATTTTATAATTTTTATATTTTTTCCTTCGATTTTTGATATATTTAATATCTTTAATTATTCTTAAAATATTTAAAATATTAAATATTATATTTTAAATATTAAAATATTTAAAAAATGTTAATATTCATTTTTATAAAAAATGAAAAACTGAATCGATTGAGCCAATGTATGATTGTATAATATAAAAAAAAATTTTATATTATATAAAAATTATATCAAATTGTACCCAATTATTCAAATTATTGTCTGAAAATTTTTTTGATATGATTAACATTTTCGAAATTATTTCAATTAATAATTTGAAATTCAATTGACAAAAAGTAAAAGAGAATGAAAAATGAAGGACAAAACAAATATTCTTATGATACATATATATTTATATTCATTTATATAATATATATATTCGCATAATTGCTGAATATTTACAAATATATACAGAATACGATTATAACATGATTATGATAATACTAATTTTGATAATTGGTTCGAAAATTTGTTACAGGTTTATGGGAACGAAGGCAACAATTTACACGTATGGTTTGCCAGTCTTCCTGCTGCTTCTTTCCGCCGGTTATTATTTAATCAAAGCTGCAATTGTGTCCAGGTATATCAATTTTCGTAAACTCATTTCGTTTCATTTGTTGTGTTGATCCATAAATCTGTTCACGAGAAAAAAAAAATCAAATTGAGAAATAAACGAAAAAAGAAGGGAATGCATTGTGTATTCATTGGTTACTGTACGCTTGTTCGATTTTCATCGCGAGTGACTATGTATAATTCAGTGGAACAAATCGAATCTTCGCTCGGGTTGATTTACTATTAATCTTTCGACAAGCTCGGATATCTATCGATTTATGGATTGGCTCGATAAATGTGATACAAATTATTATTTCTCTTTGGCAACAAGGAATTTTAATTTAACTTAGAATAATTATGGAAAAGATGCAGCTGTATCTTACTAACAGGATTCAAGAAAATTTGAAGAAGCGATAAAGAACGATATTCAATTATTTTTTGATAATTTTTATAATTTATAAATCTTTTTTTTTTTTTTTTGATTAAATTGTTACTGTAAATAAAAAATTTGAAGATAAATGGAACATCCATTTATATCATTTAATATATATTACGTTTTGAAAAGAATGTATCAAAAAACTATATACATTATATTATAAAAAATATTAATTAAAAAACATTCAAAATGTCTGTATCAGGATATTATATTGAATACAATTCAAACTGTTAAAATGATTGATTTCCATTTTGATGAAGCATATTTTAATCAATCTTTTGTTACAGATGATGATATTCTGCATAATTTTTTTACAATAATCCTTAAATTTCACCACCAATTATTATTGAAAAACTCAATATTGATAGATCGAATTTGGCATTTAAAAAATTGAGTATATATTGAAGTGATATGTGGGTGCCATATTTGTTTATCAGAGCGAACAAATTGAATCGAGTTTCTGTCACTGTTTCCTTGTTTGGCTGATTAAATAACGTTTTTTGAATTGATCAATGATAATAAACTTTTGTCTGCAACTATATTCTATGATGATTGAATGATTGAAATTAACAATAGGTTAATCTTTTCAGAAATTATTTATCTAATACTGTTTAAATAATTATGAAAAGTGTTAAATATTATTGAAGAGAAATAACTGAATACGATAAAGTATTTAAGTATTTAAGTATTTAATATATTATGAGAAAATTATAAATTAATTTAGTAAGTTTGTTTCGTATATTTTATTAATGATTTATTATTTATATATAAACATATAAATATTAATAAAAATAATAAGTAATAAGTAATAAGTATAATTGAATATAAATAAATAGTAAAAGTATTTAATTATAATTTATATAATATAATAATAAGCAATACTTTTTGCTAATTAATGAAATATATTTATATTCATATTAGTACTGTCTAGATAAAAGTCGATTCGATCAAGTTTGCGAATTTTTATTAAAATTCTATATAGTAGGACGTTATCTAAACTAATTAGAGAACAAATTTGTTCGAACAAACAGGGATTAAATTTTGAAATTTAATATAACACGAAACAATTAAAGATTAAGTAATTTTTTAATAATGGATATTGTTTTATTATATAAAAGAATATATGTATATCTAATATAAGAAACAATTAGAAAAAAATTATAGAAAGAATATAAATTAAATTAAATCATATCTTAATTAACAATTTGAATATCCAAATTTTGAATAATCCATATTCTTATTATATTTTATACATATATTCTCTTTGACATATTGCAAAAATATTTTAAATTTACCATGTTATCATGTTATATTGGATTTTTAACTATTATAATAATAGAAATGAACGTGAAGCAGATATAATTAGAGCTGAAAAAAATTCAAAATAAGTTAATATAAATATTAAAAAATCGAAATATTTCTATAAACAAGTAATAATTTGAAAATATTATTTTATTTAACGTTAAACCACAGCCAAATATAATTTATTTACTATGTAATTCGGATTTGATGTAAATCAAATATTTATCTTCCGATTAATCGAAACGCAGTAAATATTAAAGATAACTGTGTACTATATGTTTAACTTCAGTACCGCTCCTAGAAATCGCGGAACCCGGATCAACTTGAGAATTTTAAGAAAAAAAAAACTTTAAGAAAAATCTATTTGCAAAATTATATATCATTTTTCAAGAAATAAAAATATTTTTATATTATCCATTTGAAAGATTTTCCTCAATATTGTAATATAATTGATCAATTAATAAAGTATTAAATATATATTTCAGAAAATTTAGTTTTATAATTGAATAAAATTCCATTACATTTCAACAAGATACTATTTTGATATAGTATTTCTGATCATTGTGTCACTTGTTTCAAGTAAATTGAAAATATATTTTTATATTTAATTACTTAAAAATTAATTTAATTTATATCTTCCTATCAATTATTTTTACATTGCATGTGTATCATATGTTTTAGTAATATATATAGATAATAATTTGAATCAATGATCATACCACGTAAATAAATAAATATTGGTTCTCGTTCTATCATCAAAGTCAAGCTATATTGAACACGTACTTAGATAGATGTCACTTGGAAACACCAAGTGTGTTTTGTTGGTTACTTTTTTATTTCTTCTCAATTTTACAACGTAGATTAATTAGTTCTTTCTTTTATTTTATATTTTTTCAATCATATTGATATAAACTATTTTTTAGTCTTAAATTAATTTATGTCTGATTATTGCTATCTATTTCTTCTATTCCATTTTATGCAAATTATATCAGTATGTTCTTGCTTAGTTAACATAAGAAATCCAAGTTACAAAACACGAAAAACTGATAATATTTCGTTATGCTTTATCATTTTGGTATTTCTAGAATATCAAAAATACGGCATCTTTTCTATAATTATTTTATCACATTTCGATCGAAATGTATTATATTTTCTTAATATCTTAACAAAACGTTCTTCGATTTTATTTGCACAGATACACATGCAGTATGCAGTTGGAAATAAAGCAACGCGAAAAGATGAAAAGAAGAAGAGCGTTGCAAATGATTCTATTTTTAAAAGTGTGTATGATAGTGGGTTTCGTAGCTGGATGCGGTGTTGCATCTAGAATCTGGAAAATACCTTTTCTTTGGGCTGTATTCTGCACTGCACATTCTCTTCAGGTAATTAATAATTGTTTAATAATAAATAATATAAATTACAAATGAAATTTCTCACAATTCGAAATTCCCGCTTGACTTGTTTTATTCTATATGGCATTGCAGTATAAATGGTGTAATAGTATTTAAAAAATATATATATTTCGCGTAAATATCAATAATTTTATTTAAATTGTATAGTAAATATAATTGAAAATGATTTTCAAGAAAATATGAAATTCAAAGAATTATAATGTATTTTAATATATTATACATTTTTAATTAATTCAAAAAGCAATTAAAATATTTTTTCAGAAAAAATGTGAAAATAAAAAAACTTATTGTAATTCATTGAATATAATTTTTATATCTTCTTAAAATAAAATAATTTAAATGATAAAAAAACAATATAATTGCATCATGATGCCAAATATCTGAGATTATTTTAATTATACAAATATTTAAAATATATTAAATATTTTTATTTAAATATACAATTGGATAATTTAAATTCAAAAACAGTCATTTTATTTGCAATAATTTAATAATATATCCATAATTTATCAAATTATCAATTTTAAACATAGTAGAGCATTAATTTATTTTTAATATCACAATTATAATATTTTAAATATTTAATAATCTTTTCATAATTCTTTTCTTCTTCTAACTAATTATAAATCATACAATAATTTTAAAAAGAAAATATTTAAACTATTATATTTTTCTTGAATTAAAAATTTATTTTCAAATTTATATGTTGGAAAGAAATTATGTAGTGAACTATTACTTAAATACATTTTTTGAATAAATAATATTATAATATTATTTAATTTAATTAAATTCGATTTTAATAATATTTTTATTATTATTTAGTGTTGTTAAAAAAATTTAATTAAAATAGATTTATTAAGTTTATTAAAAATATTTCCTTGCAATTAATGTCATATTACATTTAAGTGATATATTAATATCAATTTACAATTTTAATATTTATTTGCTCATATCCTGAAATATATTATTAAATATTCTGTAACTTATGGAAGTTATATGGAGATATATAAAAAAAGTTTTTAGAATTCTTATTAATTTAAAAAAATATTTATTTTCTTCTCAATATCTTTTTTAAATAAATTTTTCATATATTTAATGTTTATATTTTTTCTTATCATCAAAAAACTTCAAAAGCACACTTTTTAACATAGTTTATCCAACAATTTTATTTTTATAAAATCTTCTTTAAAAAAAATTTTATTTTTTTTTTTTTTTTTGAATATAAAATATTGAAGAATCAAATCTCGTATTTCGCTTCAAAAAAAATAATCTTCAAACGAATTTTTACAAAACTATATTTTTCGAAGTATTTTATATTTCTATATATCATGTAAAAATTTGTTCAAAAATTGCAATTATCCCATCATTGAAGATTTAGATCTTTTATAATAAAAATATGCTTTATTACACAGTCTAAAATGCATTCACTTAAAGTAATTTCTCAAAGAGGGCGCTTTGGAGCATACGTGAAAGATGGTTGGAAATTGGGGCACGCGAGTTTCAAGGCAAACGGTTGGTAAATGCGAAACATCTGTACCATAACGAAACCGAATTATTCATACGAAACGAAGCCAAAACTACTGTTGAAACTGATGCTGTTTCACTGCTGGTACTTTACTTATTCCGTTGGAGAAAGGGTGCAAAAAAGCCTCAAGAATATCTCCTACGAAAGGAAATCGTAAAATTTTCATAACGAACCAAATCTTATTTCTGCTTGGTATGTAACGTTTCAGTCGAAAATTTCACGTGATGAAACGAAGAAACGGAATAAAAGCAAACTACAAACATCTCTTTAAAAAGATTGATTCATATGAATTTCATTGTTATGTTGTGCATAACTTTTGTTTCGAAAGAAGTATATTTTTGCTGGTTGATAAAATTATAAAATTGATATAAAATTAAAATCATAACATTTTCAGCTGAAAATTTCACATAATAATAAAAGAAACAAATTGAAAGCAAAAGTACAAACATCCCTTTAAAAAAAATTGATTTTTTTTATGAATTATATTATTATTTTATATAGTTAAATAATAAAATAAAATATAGTTTCATATAGTTAAATAATAATAACTATAAATAAGTTATATCTCTTTTCTGACTTTAAAGAAAAATATGTATATGTTCTGATTGAAGATTATAAAGAGTGTTTTATTTGATTGACGGTGAAAAATGTTTCAGATAAAACATTAAGTGCTATTAAAAGTGTTACATTAAGTGAAACATTAAGTGTTATTTTTCGTGAGAAAAGATTACATGTCAATTTTAATACAACATGCATCGATATAGCTCTATAAAGAAAATTTTCTATAAAAGAATATTAATTTAATAGAAATTATTAGAAAATATTTCAATTTGAATTTTCTAAGATATTAGTCTAAAAATTTAGAAGATATTTTAATTTGAATTTTATGAAATTTATTGTACGAGAGACAAATTTATCTTTCAAAAGATTTTTTGCCAAAAAATATCCTTATATACGTATTTATTCATTATGACCAGGATTGAAAAGAAATTTGAGACTAATTTTAAAATATTTTAAAAAATATTTAATTTGAAAGCGTTTTTATCTTTTTTTTCTGATTTATATTCTGTTTCTATGTATTTTCATGTATCCATTAGAAAAATTATATTTTCTTAACGAGATGTCAACGATTATCATCGACTATCATCGATTGTCACATTATGATTATCGAATGATTATCGAATATTTGTGTTATCGAAAAAAATATAATAAATGCAAATAAAAATATGAAATATATTTTATACAATTAATTTAAAATTCTGTCGATTGATAATGCTAATTGAGCATCACTCTCTAATTAATTATGTATAGTAACTTCCGGAAATATTCGAAAACGATTTTATACAGAAATTTATCTAATTCAAAAATCTTGATTTTAATAAAAATTTATATAAAATATAGTATAAGCTATATTTGAAATAATATTTTTATTAACAGAAAATTTCTTTGAGGAAATGAAATTTCTAAAGTTTTTTAGTACGTTTTTAATACTTTCATCTTTTGAATAGAATTTTCTAAAAATTTAAAAAAAAAATAAAATTTTAATTTATCTTATACTATCTTATATTATTATATTTAAAATACAAAAAAAATACTGGAAATTTAAACATTTCTTTAAAAGATATTCTGTTAACAGAAAATTATATCATATATAAATTACTGTACTTCAAAATTTCTCACAGAATAATAACTTTTAAATCATATTTTAAGATCATTAAAATCAATGAAATAGTAGTTTATCGATTCACCATATTTTAAGAAATAATTAATTCTTTATAAAATCTTAATATATAAAAAAAAATATATCTTAAAATTATTCAATAATTTTTACCACTAAATATTTATTATCATGCTCTATTTAATTGTTTATTTAATTGCTAGAGATATAAAATTTTAATTTATTTTATTTTACAATTAGTCGATGATAGAAAATTGTAGTTACTAAAAAAAACAAAGAGAAATTAAAAAGACCAAATATTTAAACAATTTATGTTTCATTTACTGTTATTAGTGTGAAATTATTCACTTTATTGGCTCCCAAGATTCCTCCTTTCAATAGTGAAGTCCACTCCCAAACATATATTCACTAAAAAAACTAGGAGCATAATGAATAAAGAAATTCATTTAATATTTTATTAAATAATATATTTTTGCCTTTCTCTTTTTGGTTAACTTTTTTGAATTGCATTTGGTTTTTTTTTATTTCTAGCTATTTTATTGTTTCCCTAGAGGGCATAGCCGAAGTAAATACTTACGTGACCACGCGATTCTTTGTTAAATTACTTTGTCCTGGCTAATATATTTAGATACATAAATTTCCATTGAAGATCATTTCATATTTTTCACTAAATCTAAGAAAATATATTATGACTTGATATATATATATATATATAATATTTGTATTAAGTGCTATGATATTCATATAATATTAAGTGCTATGATATATAAAATTTGTATTATCACATAATATTTATAAAAAAAATAATTTGATTAGAATATCTAGAATATCTCGCTCGAATATTTCTAATATAGTGATATTAAAAAAAATATTTCAGATAAAAAATGTATAGTACAGAGGGAAATATTGATGTTAATAATATTTTGAAATTAATAATTATCATGTGAAAATTAACTTCATTTTTTTTAAATAAAATAGAATCATATAATTTTTAATGCAACAACGATTCTCAATCTCTTTGTAAATCAGTATACTGACAAAACAAAAATTCCAATACTACAATGATATCATGTTTAAGGATTTGAAATTTTCTCAAAATTTTCTATACATTAAAAAAGTAAAACATCTGTTGCAATTTAATTAAAGAAAATAAGTGATATTTTTTAAAAGTCAATATTTTCATTGATTTCTAAAAAGATAATTTATAATTCATTTTAGTATATTGTTTCTTATGGCGTAATATTTTATAGATTATAATATAATTATTATAGCGAATGCAATGGTTTCACATAAAATAAGATAAATTTAATAATAAATAAAAAAGAATACTCATTTTAATTAACATAAGAACATACATAAATTTAATTTATTATATATTTAAAAATTATTCGTATTTGTTGTCGTTAATTATGGAATTTATTTTGATTTAATAAGAAAAATAATTCTTTATAGCATTCATTATATATATAATGTTAATGTATTCGTGGGAGAATCAGTTTTGGATCAATTTGATAAAAAACTGATAAATAATGATAAATACAAAAATATCATTTATTTAATTTATTATATTTTTAAGTTATAAACAATTGAAATTTGTGTTAGATGAAGATAAAATGAGATAACTTTATTTTTGATATTTTATTCTATCTGTCCGAAAAAATTTTTTTATTTTTTCATTTATAATTCTTCAATCCTTCAATTTAATATATCGTTAAAAATTCTGAGCAATGAATATTTATTCGATTTCTATAAAATCTATAAAATTAATGTTAAATTAATGTTATATTTTTTAATAATATTAAAATAAAATACAATTTTATACGTGATAGCCTTTAAAAATTAATTAGTAAATAAGTACTAATAATAATAATAAATATAATGATATGCAAATATTTTTTGTCATTTATACACAATCATACACACAAATATTTTATTAATATTTATTAATATTTTATATTATATAATTGCAAAACCAACTTATAATATCCTATAAAAAATCCAGAGATATCACTTTACATCTTTTGTCAGAAAGCTTGACACATGAGCAATATAAAATTATTATTCCCATTTATTTTTTAACAAAACTTTTATTCGTAAAGTTTCTTTGATTAAAATAAAATCATGATATAATTCAAATTATATTTATATATTTAATAAGTGATAATATAACTTTTTTCTTTATATCTTAAACGAATGTAATTTAAATTATATTATGTAGTATATATTTTTTATCTTATTTTATTCAAAAAAATCAAAAAGACAATGGTAAAAGTTTTATTAAGAAAAAAATCAAGAATAAAAAAATTTTAACTTTCCATTAGCATTGTCTCATCGATATATTTTTCGAATACCTCAACTCTCAGCCATCTTTCTCTTTTACTTATTTTCCTTTTTCACACGTTCGATAAAGAACGTAAACAAACTTCAGGCTCCAATCAAAACATATCAGAAGAAAGAATTAATATCTTTGATAGATATCACTATATTATGTGCTTTAGCCTCAAAATTTTTACCCAATATTCTATACTGCATTATATATCTTTTGCATGGTTGGTCCATCGATTGATCGACCCAGGGATTAGCTGTAGCGCTGTCCGTCGCGTGCAACTGCAGAGTTCTCAAAGTCTACGCCAGGAAGTCGTACAAACAACCAAAACAACAGGTAAATTTATCTCTCTCGAAAGTTGTTCCTTCTTGTTGTTCTTATCTTCGAAACGAGAACAACTCCCATGCTCCTCGTCCGTATCTAATCTCTGTTATCGATGCTTGCCAATATTTTCAACCGATTCGAGAAAACTACCATTCTTTTCTGCCATTTCTTACAAAAAGGAGACAGAAAGAAAGGAAGAAAGGAAATAAACCAAACTTTAAGGGATTGGAATAAGACAATTTTATTTTCAACAATTTAATTCAACAATTTTAATTTAAACTAATTAAAAATCAAATATTACATTTATAATAAGTTTAATCTATTTATATAATAATTTAAAATCAAAAATTTAAATAAAATTTTAATAAAAAAATTTTATATAACGATTGATAAATAGTGATCGCATATTTTGTCATGATATGTATGTGCAGACATCAAATTCTAAGAACAATGTAATAGCAATCTTTGTTTACAAATATCTCAAAAACTAAGCTCGATTCGATTATACGTATAAAAAAAAATATTGTTCAGAATTTCCTTCTCTATAATATATTTAAAAATCATTGAAATCGGAAAAGAGATAATTTTTCGATTTCATAATATCTATAGAAAAAAGTGCCGCATGAAATTGTTCATATGAAAATCGATGCTTTTACAGATTGCGCATTCTAGCAGCAGTATGCAACTGCTCGCACCTGCACCAGACCCGGTCTAAATTCACGGATCTTTAGACTACTTTTGGACGAAATCAACCAGAAAAGGATAGAAAATAAAAAAAAGCCCATCGAATCCAAGGATTCCCATTATTTTTTCACACAAATATATCTCTCGGCCTCTTTACAAAATATTCTCATAATTGTATATCTGTATTTAATTTTCGTTTCATACCATATTTCAGGGAAGAGTCGATTTTCCTCTTCATTTTCTTTCGTTTTGTTTTAACACTCGAAAAATACAAAACGTTCGAATTAAAATTACAGTGATTTCCAACCATTTCCTGCTCTCCTATTTTTTTAAAAGGTTAAGAAGAATCTCGGACGTTGGTAAGACAGGAAACTGCATGACAAAGCAGTCACAATTTATTTTAAATTAGCTTTCCGCTTTCCATTTTTCGCACTCAGAGTTTGTGAATATTTTTCGACTACAGATTAGATTTTTCCTATTGAAAAACTGTACAAAATACCACACTCCAATCCAACGAAATTCGAAAAATCAAATTTCACGGACCTGTTAGTGACTACAATAGACGCGAATCGCGAACAGATAACGTCGAGATAGTTGCGTCAACGAATTGGGTTAACGTAGTATCACGATTCTTAAATTTCGTGCATTTCGAATTTTAAATCGTAAAAAAAAAATGAGCAATATATCTCAAATTTATTTTGACGATATTTTTGCGAAACTATTATTGTGATTTTTTCTTGATAGATAATTCAAAAATATTAATTTGTTCCAAATTATACAAAATATCACGTACATTCACATATACCGTTCAAAAGTTTAGAAACAATCATATTTTTGCATTAAAATAAAAAAAAATATTTTATAAATATTATAAAAGGAACCATTCATAATAGATTTTATTAACATTGATAAATATTTTAAGTAAACAAAAATTAATAGATCGAATGCCTAAATTGTATTTTAAATTATATCTAAGATTTTTGTGTAGTATACATGTATTATTTTATTATTGAGCATTTTTTTGTAATAAATAAGTAATAAATAAGTTTAATACGATACTTTCGATGGTTTTATTTGAAATTCTTTTTATTGTTTCCAAACTTTTGGACAATAATGTACATATTATATTTTTGTTTAATATTTATTAAATATATTTTCCTATAAAGTACCAATTTTTTTCATTTTTTATAATTCATGGAAAAATTAATGAGCAATATTGAATGAATTTAATTCTTTGATATATGATTTAATTGAGGTTATTTTTTATATATAGATAATAAAATTAATTTAATTTTCTTTCGCACGTCAGTATTTATTATTATATTTTCATTAAATTTTTACTGTTTTTATTTTATTTTTATTTATGATCAGGGTTGCCACTTCTTCGATTTTCGATTTTTTTTGTTATCATAAATCTTTAGACTTTAGTTTTTTTGGAAGTTATATATCAAATTAATAAAAAAAATTATTAACTTTTTAATTATAAAAAGTTGTATTATTTTTAGTAATTTTAATTAATTTTGTAATAAAAAAGATATTAATTTATTTTACTTTATATTAAGATAATAATAACTTTATAGTAATATTTTAACTACTATAAAAAATACATTATGTTGTAATAATATTACTAATATATAATTTTATTATATACAAATTGTTGTTAATTACACATTTATATTTTGTTATATACGAAATTTTAATAATTCAATTTTAATAATATTTCAGTTTTATACTATAATAACTTTATTTGAAAGATAAACTTAAAAGAAATTTTTAACTAGATATTTTTTAATCAAAATCACGAAATAATTAAATTAGATAAATCATCATCATATTTTCAACAATTTATGCCGTGAAATTTGAATTATAAAATATAGAATATTTATTTATCTTTCTTACATTTCAATTTTTTATTTATTTAAATTTTTTTATTTATGCATATATATATAATTTGTAAAATTATGAGATCTTTGAAAAATATTGAGATTGATTTTAAAACAACTTGAAACTAAAATAAATATAAAATAAGCAATCAACATTTTTACATATTAATTTTTATTGCCTTAGAAATGTATTAGCATTCTGCATATAATTATACTTGTCTATTGTTCATTCAATAATAGTGTTTGCAATATTAACAAACAACACACTATATCGTTATACCATAAGAAATCATTTTGTTTTATCGTTGAAAATGTAAGGATCAAGTAAGTAAAATACTCATACATTAACTTTTTTAATATTGTCAATAGTAAATTTTTATTATTTTTTTAATTAATTTGGTTATACAATTACAAACTATGTATTATGATATTTTTATTATCGTATCTATTTTTTTTTTTTTTACATCGAAATAATACGAACTTTTTCTAAATTTACTTACTGAAATAAAATTATATATTTTTATAGTTGTATTTTTATATATCTACTTTTTAATTAATTATAAATATTATAATATATAATCCCTATTTATATAAATATATACAAAAAATTGCTTTATTAATCAAAAAAGTAGAGTATTTTTTTTATATAGCTTATCATTAATCAATAAATCATTAACAACCAAATCATTAACAATCAAAATAATAGATTTTATATTTTTTATTTTTAATTATTGAGAATATGTTTTTGTATATATTATATTGAAATATAATAATTATAAATATATCCATATATTTATTTTTATTTTAATTTTACATTAATTTAATTTTTTATATTATTATATTTATTATATTTAAAATACTTAAGAACTTATTATAGACCAATGGTTCTAATATTAATTTTATTAATTGGACAATATAAATACGAATATGATCAGTTATATTTATTATTTTTGCTGGAAATATCAATATTAATCAAAATCGGGGATTATTTCGTGATTTTGATTATAGAAACGCTTTCAACATATGCACGTCATCTGTCGTCTAAAGATGCAACTATCAATAAATTATTGACATCTTATTGATACTAATGTTATATCGATAATATCGTTAAAATATCATAACAGTAAATAATTGTAAAAAAATTATTTAAAATTTATTTTTTTTTATTAAAATTTATCATAAAATTATTAAAAAATTTATTAAAACATCACACAAATTTAAATTCTTGGATTGCAATTTCTGACCTCCAAATTTATTTAATTTTAATAATCTATTGATTCTTGTCATTTAAATACCTTTTATAAGAAATAGATATTAAAAAAGAAGATAATAATAATATAAAATTCTAGTTTTTGAGTATAAAACTCTAATTTTTCAAAAACCAATTATTTCAATTTGGTTTTAATTTGATATATTCTTTTCACTTTTGTAAGAATTTTTATAAGATGCAAAATTTTTAATTTGATAATTTTATCTCTATTTAGAAAGTGTATTTTTTCATTCAAGAAAATTTTATTACAGATAATAAAGAACTTAATTTTTAAATAAAATATGATTTCCATGAATACATTAGTTAATTTGATAATATTTAACTTTTTATTATTTTTTATTTATATTTATATTCAGATAATTATCACAAAAAAATATAAAAAATAAATATTATTTTATTAATATATAAATAAATAATAAATAAAAATACATTTCTTATTAAAAATTAAAAATAATTTTTCAGTATTTTTCAGTATTTAGGTTTTATTAGGTTCTTTAAATTATTTATGAATATGCACTATAAAAATAATATTCAAAGACAAAAATTAAATGATATAAATATTACATGTGTATTATATATATATAATATATATATAATATAATATATATATAATATATATATATATATATATATATATATATATATATATATATATATATATATATATATATATATATATATAAAATTTTATATTAATAAAAAACAGAATTATTCTTTATTTAAAATTTCTTTTTTTTTCTTTATTTAAAAAAAAATTAAAATATTACGATAATATAAATATCTCAAATAGATGATAAAAGCTATAGATACATAATAATATACACTTATAGATTTTTATCAAATTTTGATAAAAAAATATAAATTAAAAAAATTAAAAAGTAAAATTGTGCATAAAATATTGATATAAAAATAAAAAATTAAAATATTTAATAATATAATTTAAAAAAAATACTTATAATATATTTTACATGATACTTTTTAGAAATAGAAAAACAATATTACAGCCAAAATACATCAATATAAATTAAATTAAAAATTAATATATTAATAATAATAAAATTAATATATATTATTGAAATATATTTTATTCAACGATATCTTAACGATATTATTTATATATATCAATAATTTTATTGATAGTCATTCTCATCACATAAGCAAATAGATCATTTACAATTTAATCAATATTTATTTCTTTCGGTTAACTTTAATTTTTAATTTTATCGGATTAATATTAATTATTCAAGAAACACAACGCGAACCTTTACTCGTTATCAAAAGAACCAAGAAACATGAATACTTTATCGAGAATCAGCACGAAATAGGAATGAAACATCGAAAATCGATTTACCGTGAAAGGAATTCAAGCGCGATGCGTTGGATTGCGTTGGAGCGCGCGTTCTCAGCGGTTTTGCGGCTGGCATCCACTGAAATGCAATTAACACTTGGTAATCACCTATACGATCACATTAGTATATCTAACCACCAGCACTTTGTAAATGTAAACACATATAATTACAAGAAAATAAATATTTTCGAATCCTATGGAAATAAGGATATTTGTATCGATTACTGTGTCCTATTGTGTTGTTTCAGAGTTCTTGATAATATAAATAGTTTTATTTGTTTAATTTTTATCGTATAACGTTTAATGTATATGTTCAAAGTATAATTTGACGTTTCTTCTATTGGTAAAAATTTCTTTGTAAGTGAAATGATGATATAATTTTAAATGATGATAGAAAAAGTTTATAAATTAATTATCAGCCAGTATTATGGTGAAAAATTATTGTGTTTTAATTATGTATTTTCTTATAGAATATTATATATCATATATTATCAGATGCTATGCTACATATTAATAAAGTTATCTTTTACCATTTTGTGAAAAGCTTTTTGTGAAAAATATTGATATATCACGTAAATCTTAACCACTTATTGTATAATATAGTAATAAAAATAAATCTAAAATTGATTTTAATTATTGCAAAAAAATAAAAGTATTAAAATTATTTTTAAATTGATTGTTTTTCAATAATTTAAATATGTCTTATAAATATAATATATTCTTATAATTTAATAGCAAAACTATCTTGTCTTTTAATTATAATTTAGTGTCTCATTAGTGAAAATTTGCAATCTAAATTTGCATTTAAAAATAGTTGAAGATAATTGTTGTAATGTTAAGTTATAAAATAATAACGTTAATTTATAAAATAATATTAACCTTATAGAATAAAAAAATTCGATAAAGAATTTTATTGTCTTTTTTTTTATAGCTATCAAATAAAAATTCGATACAATGAATTTAATAGTTAAGAGCAAAGTGAAAAATACATCAAAAAGTATGATACAATTTAATAAATTTAATAAAAATCTTGTAATTTTTAATTATTTCTAGTATTTTTATATATAAATAAGAATATTTTTGTTCAATTAACTATTATAATTTAATATAATTTGATTTTATTAATAAATTTTAATTTTTTAATTAAAATTGTAACTAAAATTGTAATCTCCGTTATGATACAAGACGCAATATTTTTTATATTTTTTAATCTCAATAATTCGATCTCAATCAAAATTTTTATTAATAATTTGAATATTACTTGTCAATTACTTATTATTATTATTCATTAAATTATACTATTGAATTGGCATTCAATACTTGTTACAGTACTGTTTTTATATAATTGATATGAACAAAATATCTGTTCCTGTAATAGAAAATTTTTTTATAAAATATAAATTCTAACTAAAACTTTTATTTTCAAGAATATTTTTTCTTATCTATCTTCTTCTACTTATTCTTATTAAAACTTAATTCAATGTGAAAACTTTTTTTTTAAAAAAATTTCATTTTATAAATATAATCTATGAAAAATTATATAATTGTTTCGAACTTAACGTAATATATATTTTTTATTTGATGGAAAGAAAAAAATGTCTTATTTCTCGAGCTTACAATTTGTCGAGCATTTCTTAAGCTTTTTGACAAAATATGAAAAAAAAAAAAATTAAGCAAATGAAATCAAGCATCAAAAATTTCTAGAATTAAAAAAAATAAATTTCTTCCTAATCGAAATGAATAAAATTATAATTCTAAAAATTATAAAATTTATTACTAATATTAGAATTTATAATACGAAAAAAATAAGCAGAGATACAATAATCGATACAAATGTTTAATTGAATGTCATCTATGACTATTCACGTGAAATATAGCGTTATATTTTCGATACGATTTCCTCGATTTCTCGTTTTAATCACGCACGTTCCGTCCACCAATCACGAAAGCCGCTCGAGAAACGAGACTCATTTGTTAAACCAATTACCGATTTCGTTCCAACCACATCATCCCCCACCCTGCCGTTTCCCGATTCGAAATCAATGCTGTCACCGCTCTAATTGCAACGACAATTAATTTACGCGAGCTGGCCGCCGTTGTTTAGATAATTGCGCGAATTACATAGAACAGCAATACACAGAGAATGTGTCTAACGTCATACCGTCGACACGATTCAAAGTGCCTCGAAATCCAAACCCATCAAAGGTTTTGGTGCACCAACGTTGTTGTGGTAATTAGGAAATAACAGTGAATGAAAAGCAAACGCGATGAATTTGAACCAGAACGAAATTATCACCATGATAAAATTCACTTGAAAACATAAATGATCGGCAATTGATTGATATATTCATATTAATTAAAAGAGAATTTAAAGAAAATCGATGCATTTTAAAGATAAAAAATCATTTAAACGAAAATAAATAATATTTTTAATGATTCTTTTGTATATTTAAAAATTCAACATTATATTTTATATTTTATTATAATTTTGTTTTCGAATAATGTGGAATTCTCTACGTATAAAAAAATTGATACATGATAATGAAAGTAAAAAGAATGTAAAAACCAGACAGTTTATTTTACATAAACTTACAATTAAACATTTTTATATTTTTGTTTATATATAATACATTTTGGCATTATTTAAAACATTTGACGTTAAATATAATTTTTATTACAATATAAAATAATGAATTAGATATTTATTTAAGCAGCACTTTAATTTATAAAAATTTTTATCTTAATTCGTTTAGAAGTTAATTCGTCTATTATGGATTATGTAGAATTAGGTTAGTTTTTATACATGTACAAAGCCTCGAACATATCAAATCTCTCCAAATATAAAATTTTAAAATAATAATAAATTTGAAAATAAAAATTGGACTACGTATGTAATATGGAATGTATTCTTATGTAAAATAATAAATATTTCATAAAAATCAATACAGAGTAACAAAAACTTTATAAAAGTAGATTATATTGAGAGATAATATTGAGAGAAATATTTGAGTTCAGTTTCAAAACAACATTTGTTACTAGAAACTAAAATAATTGTTTCAAGCAACATATTGTCCATACTCGAATCAGTTTGTTTCTAATAGTGACAGTAGAAAACTTACTTTTTGTAGGTGTAGTATTTATTATTATTAATGGTAAAAAAAAAAAAAAAAGAAATGAAAAGTTGATTTGATCAAATTTAGACTATTAAAAATTCAAAGATATGCAATTTATGACATTGAAATATAATGATTTATCAAACAACATTATTTTTTTTTATCAAATATAGAATATTTACGTACTTCGCTTAGACTTGCAACTATCGATTATTGATATATCTTATCGATATCATTAGATATATATAATATCCTATATAATATCATTATATGCATATGTAAGATAAAAATGATTAAAGTTCTATTTAAAATTATAAAATTATAATTAAAGTTATATTTTTTCTTATTCAAAATTATTAAAAAATATTAGATTTAAAAATATTATCTTTAAATTTAAAATTAATAGGTTTCATTAAAAAATTATATTGTAGTCTACTTTAATCATTTCTATTCGTGTTATCGATAATTTGAAATTAGCATAGTTTAAATATATCGAAAATTCAATGAAATATCATTAATCTATAAGTAATTATTAAAAATATCTCTAACAATAATTTAAAATTAAAAAAAATAAAAATTTCAATTATTTTTATTCGTTATCGATAATAATAATCACAATTCTAATTTTAACATTGATTTTAAATCGAAAAACTGATATAAATTAGCATAGAATAACTATTAATTACATTAAAAATTTTACAATTAGGCTACGCGCTCCGTGATTGACCAGTGTTTTGCTAATAACTCGTTAACAAAACCGTAACGAAAGTTTTTGCAAAGGAAAATGTTGTTTGAAATTATCTCAAGAATCTCTAGTTTACGAATATTCCAGCATTTTTGAGATCAATTTTATATATTGAAATATTTTTTTTGTTATCACAAGTTATATTCTTATGTTCCCTATTTTTATTTAATTTTTACTATTTTCAATAAAAATATGCAATCGATTATTATAGCAATACAAAGAAAACATTCAACAAATAACAATTTTTTCAAAAAATATAAAATATAAACAAAATATTCCTTGTTACTTTAATGAAAATGCAATTTAATATTTCAATAGAAATATAACAATTCAATATAAGTAATTATTGCATGAAATTCTCATTCGTTATATTTTAACGATCCCCTAACTATGAGTTCCAGAACTTCTAACTTCTTTAGGGAGTGGGAAAATATAGAGTGGAGAAATGTGGAAACGAATTTGTCATTTTGTTCATTTAAATAAGAAATAAAAATTTCATTATTTTTTTTAAATTTCTTTCCTATTTTGATTTGTAATTTCAATTTTTGAAATGAATCACAATACTTTTGTGATTGGAATATAGTTTATTATAATTTCGCATAAATTTCTATTCAACTATTTAAGTATTTAAGTATTAAGTATTTCGATATTTTTCAATTATTTATCGTTCTATCTACCGTTTTCAATAGATGATCAAATCAAATTTACAATAGAGGAAATACATAAAAAAATAGAACTAAAATGAAAATTTATTTTCGAATTTGGAAATTTCAAACAAGTATATTTTTTATATATTACATATTATTGGAATAGTATACTTATTATATATATATATATATTTCTTATATATTTTTACATATTCGACATATTCTATGGGCTATATTTTAGAAAATGAGAATAAGTTTGCAACGATAAATGTAAAATTAATTAATCGAGCACTATTTTAATAGTTTCTTTATATATCATGAAGTCTCGTGAAGCACAGAGATGATTCTATATACAATAATAAGTCGAAAAAAAAAATTTTTTTTATTTGAAACTTCATGTTCGAGTCGAAATTTGAAAATTTTTCAAGGACAAACAAAACGACTAAGAAAATTTTTGTTTTCTGTAAACAAAAAATATAAAATTTGTTTTTATTTTCAAAATCAATTCTCCAAAGATAAATGTTAATATATTAACACTTTAAATATAATGCTTTACATTACATATGTAATAAATATAATTATACATAAGTATTTTATATCGTTTTTAAAAATAATGGATATACGTAATATAATATTTGACAATGTCTCTTTACTTTACACATTTTTGACACATTGTAAATTCAAATCTATATCTTTCTTTATCCCTTTCATTATAATTGTTTCATCGAAAATATTTTCTTAAAAAGAGGAGAGAAGAGGTTAAAAATTTCATTAATTCCAAACTTCCAAATATCTTTAAAGAAAATTAAAAAAATTTCATCATTTGAAAAATAATGATTTCTATGATTAACATCTTCTAATCAATATAAACTAATCAATGTGTTCTATATTATTAATTCAATCAATGAAGACACCGTGTTATCCTTCTTTGTCCACTTTAACCAGCTGACATTTAATTATTGAGAAGTGTTATAATATAGAAGCAATGCATCAAACAACATGCTCATTCACAATACGTCAACATGTTAAAAAGATTGATCCTTTATTCGAAACTCATTGTTATTATTTAATACGTTCTAAGGTAGATTATACATATCCCATTATTCATATTTATATGTTTTTTGACGATTTAAAAAAATTTAAATGTCGAAATAATTTTTCACTTACCTTTCTGTATGATCGTCTTCATTTTGAATAATGTTAATAAATTATAAAAAATAGGATGCAATGCAATCTCTTAAAAAAGTTCGAAACAGGATTCCGACCGAGAGATTTTAGTTCATCAAACATATTTATACGAATTATATTTATTGAAGATAACAAAAAAAATAATAGAACATTTAAAAAAACTGAATAAAGATATGAAACAAAATTAGATGACAATACTAACAACAGTCCGATTCGTAATAAATCGAAATAGTAACGCACTTTATAAATCAAACTAATTAGCCCATTAGGATTATCGAAAGAGCTAATTGACAATATCACCGGAAAATTTAATCGATGTTGAGATAAAGACGATATAAAAATATTTTTTAATTAAAAAAAAGTAATAAAAAGAATGAAGACACTTATTTAAATATTAACAACAAAATAGATATATATGAAACATTAAGTTGTAAGTATACTTACTTATCTACATATAAATTATAAGAAATATAAACATATTATCCAGAGAAATATCAAATTCATATTGTGAACAGACATAATGAGTAAAAATAATGAAGAAATTGAACAATTAATTAATCGAAAGTTTTTTTCATTTTTTTTTTTTTTCATTTCACGTGTACCGTAATCATTATAGATTTTTAATATCTATTGTAAGTTTTTAATTACTATATTTTTTTTCTTAATAATTTCATAACAAAATTCAAAATTTTTGTTAAAAAATTGTTGTACATCCAAATTGATATTATATATTAATTTCGTTATAAAATTTTTTTTTATACGCATGATAAAAAATTGATGACAAGAAAAATCGTGTCTTTATTATTTTTAGATGCGAATAGAATTTATATTATTAAATGAAATCAAATATAGTTGATTTCTTTTCCTACTAAGATACTCTGATTTTTCTCTTTTATTACAACATATTGTTATTTTCATCGTTTTTAAAGAAAAAAAATATTAATTCTAAGAATAATTTTACTTATTTGTTGTATCATATTTTTATACACATACACATATAAAATATAAATACAGTAGACTTTCTCTTATTCGGCCTCATATTAATCAGCCAACAATCACTAACATATCATAATTTCTATATGTTAATTTATTGATATTAATAAATTGTTATATCTAAATTACATAAATTTTTTATATATAAATAAGAAATATTATATGCATATATGTACATATATATATATATATATTTTTATTATATTTACAATTTATGATTAATTATCGGATTATTCGACTATTATTATATAATATTTGTTTATCAATCGTAAAAGTCGGTCAAGAGGAAGTCTACTATAAGTAAATATTTCAAGTTCGCGGTATGTATAAAGTGTGCCTATCTCGCCATCTGGTGAAGTAGAATGTAACTGTTTAAATAACAAAATTAATATTATCGACTGTCGATAATTGTGATTGCAAATAGAACGATATAGCAAAACTATATCGCGAATATAAATTCATTTATTTATTATGATGATTTTCGTTCTTTATAAACAAAATTCAACAATTGTATTCAAGAATATTTATGTTTTCGTAAATTAGTTTTAAAAAATAAATTTTATCAAAAGTAGTGTACTATTATACAAAATCATTGTTTTTTTGTACACATTTCTATCAATATTTATCGCTTCAACTTTGAAATAATTATTTAATTAAAATATAAATTAAAATATATATCAAAAATTAAATTCTATTTGATGAGACGCAATAAACTTACCCGTTTGTAGAAACGCATAACGTCTATTAGATTAAATATTTTTATATCTTAAAGAAATTTAAAAAATAAACTTATACATTTGTTGATAATGATTTTTTTTAATTATTTGATTTTTTTTTAGATATCTGCGAGATTTAATTACATCAAATTTCAATAAATATATTTTTTATTATGTTTTATTCTTTTATCATATTTCAAATTATAAATTTATTATATAAAAAATCGTAATATAAATTATTTTTTCAAAATATTTAAAACAATCAAATTTTATGTCATGAATACTCGCACATATCTAATATTTCGGATTGCATTATTCAAATAAGATCAAAAATTGCGCATATAAATGTATAGTAATAGGAAAATGTCGACTATAATGATTAATATACTGAATTTAAATTTTTAAACAGTATATCATTTTCAATCGATTAACTTTGATCAAAATATTTACGTAAAATATGATTTGTTTCTCAAACCAAAAAAAAAGTTTTTTAAATTCTCATTATAAGAGTTTCAAGCTTAATTCATCATAAGAATTCTATAATTTGTAACAAGAATAGATATACAGCTAAAATAGCAAATATATATGTATATGCATGTATGTGTGTGTGTATGTGTGCGCGCGCGTGTATGTGTACGTATATACACAGATATCGTAAAAATTCTAATATCGAACCTTGTAGACATCTTTTCTCACAAATGCTAATCATTTATATACTTATGTATAGATAAAATAAATGTACTATTTACTCTCGTAAGAAGGACTAAAAGTTTTAATTTATAACGTAATGTATGTTATAAAGTTTCATTTTTGATTGAATCAGCAAAAAATAGGTTTCAGCTATACTTCCTATATTTTCTATAACAGGATGCTCACGCTGGCACACGTCGTTCCAATCCTTCACGCTAGCACGTAGGAGATAAGATCAATTGCCACACACGAAGCTTAACCTTAACTATATACACGCGTATCGCATTTGATTTTAATCTCTCGCGAAAAGTAACGCTTTGACTCGTCATACTACTGATAAGAAAAAGAAAAAAATATATGGAATGGCAAATCCTATCTTCTCTTACGATATAATAATTATCAGAAGTAAGTAATTCAACTAAAATCACTTTCTTCTTTATTTTTTTTTCTTTTTCTTTCTTCGTTTACAAATTTCCAATATAAACAACCTTATTAAATTTTATCAAGTTAAAAAAATTTACTCGAAAAATTTCAAAAAATCTATTCAAATATCTTGCAACAAATATTAAGAAGAGAAAGAAATGGAGTTATTTTAAATTTCTAAAAGATATGCAAACGCGATTGAAACAAATTGTTTTCTTAATTGCACATACGTTCGAACGCTTGAGCGTTCAACGATTAGATTTATCATTCCATTTTTTTTTATATCTTATTAAAATCTGTGAACCTTTTAATTATAATTCATGAATATAATCTATCTGTACATTCACAACCGTTCAAATACACAATAATATCAACATATTTAATATTGGACCATTATAAATGAAAAAAGAGGGTGCTTAATAAAAAGATTTACACTCATTACACAATACCGACATTTCGTGAAATTCTATCATAAAAAAATACATATGCACAAGACTATCTTACAAATCTTTATTCTTCTTTCCATTTTTTTCCTATTCTTTTTTTTTTGTTTTTTTTTATTTTTTGTTTTTTTTTAATTCAAGAGATAGAAATAAAGTTAAAATATTAGTTACCAAATACGAAAGAAACTTAAAATGTTAAAATCGATGAACCGGTTGATATTAGTAACATTATGCGAGGAAGGAGACAATTGATATCACGCTACGACGCGTTTCTCAGAAATTTTATTTCTGTATTCCATGAAAAAAGAGAAATCGTTTCACCATAATTCTCATATATTCCATTTCATTCAGTCATTATTTATATAAGATAAGATATTACAGTAATTTGCTATGTACGAATTAATTTCAGCTACTTCCATATCAGATCTGACTCGAAGATTGATATTTAAAGACTCCGACCTCAGCTCTGATTTGAAAACAACTTGTCTATATAAGTCCATATTAAATATATTTTACAATAATATTATCATTGTACATGAACAACGTACGTTCTACACCTCATTTTTGCATCTTAAACTAATCAGTGCACAAAGAATAATTTTACTTTTTATCAAAGTAAAACTACATTAAAATAACTATTCTATGGTACCAATACTCAATACCATTAAATACATTAATTAAACATGTATTCATTCTGATAATGAATTTATAATATAGTTTGATCTTTCGTCTGCAAATTAAAAAGAAAAATAATGTTCATGTACACTGATTAGAATAATGATCGGCAAGAAGGTGTCAATTTGTTAAAATAGACGAGGGGACTGGATTTGTAACCCCAATGTGTGCGCCGCCCTGGTACCTGCTACAATAAAATCAATATTTTATAACAAAGTCATTCATTCCAAACAAGTATAATGTTTTGACAATGTTTTCTATGATTCAATTTGCTTTTCAATCATAGATTGACATTATTAAAATCTATAAAAATCTATACAAATTTCATACCATTCATTCATGTGTATTATTAAATAATTTTTTTTTAAATGTATTATGCACTCCCTTATATCAATTGAAAAAACTGAGAATATATGGAAAACTAATCTAAATAAAATCTCCTTTTTTTAAATCTTAATTAAATCTTAATTAATAAATTAATTAATAATAATACATATCATTATTAAATTGCATGATTATATCTCATAGTGTTACTTTGTATTTATTACTTTATAATAAATATAATTATTCATATTCACTTAAAAATTAGAATCCAAACAGACAAAAATAATTATATACTTTCCTTATATTTCTGTAATTACTTTAAAAAATACAATCCATACATTCTCATTTTTTTCTATTTGAATTTTATTTGACAAAAAATGTTAATGCTAATGAGACAAATCAAAGAAACAATTATAAAAAAAAATGCTTACATGAAGTTGATAAACAGGCAAAAGGAGGTTATTCCTTATTTTCTTCAGTAGTAGTGGTATTAGAGAGATTTTGAGACTCTGACGAAGATGAAGGTGGTGCCTCTGTTGTTGTGTCTGTTGCATCTTGACTCGAATCCGAGCTATCCTTTATGTCCTCCTCCTTTTTTTCTTCACTGATACTAGAACTCTTGCTTTCTTCTGCAAAATTCTCTGATTCTTCTGCAACTTTTTCCTCTTTGAAATTAGTATCAAGAGTCTTTTCAATAGCTTCTTTACTTTCTAATTTTGTAACACCTTTGTCTTCGCTGTCTGCCAATTTTTCTGTTTCCTCCTTATGTTCATCCACATCCATTTTCATAGATTCCTCTTCAGAGTGTTTTTCACTTTTATTATTAGCTGCTTCTTCATCCGTATTATTATCATTATTTTTTTCTTGCCTTTTAGGACGCCCGCGTCCACGACCAGTACCTTTTGTCGATGTATCCCTTTTTTCTTTTTTAGGTGGAGATGGTACAGGTGTTGATGAAGTTAGGCCTCGTGCTGAACTACGTGTGCGCCTTCTACCTTCAACTTCTCCAACAGATGCATTTAAATCCTGTAACAAAAAATTATTTATTAAATTTTATTCTTAATTCTAAATTAATAATATTGAATTTTTTTGAAAGTAATAATAATGAATTCTTACATTAAAGTATAACTATTATTAAATATTATATATATTAAAGTGTAACTATGATCAACATAATTGTGATGAGAATATTAATGAGTAAAACTACTTCACTATCTCCACGTTTAAATAAAATTTTTCTATTTTAAAAAAAAACAACAATAAAATTCATATTTTGTCTAATTGTTTAATTAAATAAAAATGTTTAAAATGAACTATAAAAATATATTAAAAAAAGGAAAATATTAATTCATAATTAAAATAATAATAAAAAATCAAACAACCGATCTGTGAAACATAAGTAACAATTCATAATTGGCGGCCACAACATGTATTAGCGGGAATTCTTCCCCTCCAAAGACTTGAGAGAACTTCCCCTCACCCCTACTCCAGCCCTTAGCATCCCCACTCTTTACACCCTTCTGTTCACGTAGCAATGTTTACGGGTAGGCTAAATGGAGGGAAATAACGAAGCGAAGGGATGAAACTTTGGTCACTTAAATTTTCAAAATACAACATTTAAACATTAAAAAAATAAACTTTTATTATGTGATTTAATAAAAAGATATGACTTAATAAATAAAATAAGAAAATGAAAGAAAAAAATAAACGAAAAAAACACGTGATGTACCTTTGTGACTCGTTCCCCTTCTTGAGCCAACCTTTCTAATGTAGAGAGTCTTTTCGTGCCTCCTCGTTTATTTTTCGTTGGACTTGGTTTCTCTTCTGCTGAATGATCCTGAAAATATTTTATTATTGCGTTTTAATAACTTTTAATGAATAGAAACATTTGAAAACTTATAATGTTCAATCGTAATTTAATGTAAAAATAGCATCAATAATACAAAAACGAATTATATCCGATTTAAAGATTATGTTAAACTAAAAGAAAAACACACAAATGTGATGATAATTACATTCGCGATAAGACTATCAAGGACCGTTGAACTACGAGAATATACGCTAAGTTTGTTTAAGTTTCCCGCCATTTTGCCAAGTCGATATGTATTTCTAGCGTCGTAGCCTCGAACAATGTTAAGAGAGAACAAGTTTTTGTAAGAAACCTCATGACATATGTGGAATCAAAATCTATTTCCCGCCTTTTTTTTAATAAGAGTTTATTGCATTAACTAGAATCTCCCTTCATCATAAGAATCACAAATAAAAAACATCCACCATCTTTGCCAATGAAGGACAAACGGCGCAGCTTTGAAAAATCACTGAGCCTGTGGTTACGCGCAATAAGGCACCCGTGTTTTTCAGCTGTATAGTTTCGTAGTTTGTATAATCACTTTCCAAATAACGTTCCTTCATTGTAATACACGCTATTCTATCGAATTTTCGAGAAACTAAGTATCTTCTTGTATTTGAGGGGCGCAACACGCCGCCTTAGCATGAAAACTCGGCTTGATGAAGATATTTCTCATGCTTCCCTCTGCTTACCTTTGATACATCCTCGATGTTGTTATCATTTTTGTTCTCCGCCTTAATCTCGGACATTTCTTCGTAACTGAATCACTCAAAAACACTGGAAAAACCGCAGTTTCTCAACAAGAATTTGTGCTGAGCCCGGTCGCACTGTTTATACGATAAGCAAAGATGGCGGTTAGCGTGGGTCACGTGACACATCGTCAAACGCAGAGCGGGAGTTCAGAGCGCCGCCTTGTGATTAACTGAGTAATTTGACACGTAGCGACGCAACACATATCGAACATTTTAAATTTAATCATTTAATTTCTATTTTGTTATTCTTTACTATTAAATTACTATTGATATCGTTTCATCGACTATTACAACGATAAATTTTTCTTTAAATTTTTCTTTGAAATGTAAAAGTAATTAAATATTATTAAAACGAAAAATATAAAATATATGTTGTTATACATTTTTTGTGATTATTATTGAAATACATTTTCTCGTATATTTATCGTATAATATAAAATATTTTTTAATTTATTTCTGAATGTAAATATAAAAGATGAAAAATTTTTAATAATTTTCTTATAGTCGATGATTTAATATCCAACATAAACTGCATTTATACGAATTTACTTATTAATAACTAACATTGATAAAGATATACATATAGATATACATATAGATATACAAGATATCAAAATAAAGCAATATCTTTTTTTTACTTCAAAAACTAATGAATACGTACAATGATATAAAATTAGATCATATCAGATTAACGTATACTATACGAATAAATGTTTATCGCTTCAGGATATAATAATTGAACATTTGATCATTGAAAAACATAAATGTTGAATGTAGTTTTCTTTTCATACAGTTTCTCATACGCCATTATCATTATTTAATATTTTAAATGATTATTATTTTAATTAATTATCACGATAATTACTTATAATAAAAGATATTACCAAACATATTAAATTTTTTTAAAATAGATATGTTCTTTAATACCAATTTAATGAGTTGGCATTCTTCTAAACCAAAATCTTGCTCTAAAATCATCGCTGCACGTTAAGAATGCTGGAGCTGTTGGAGAATGAACAATCAGTCTTACTGGACCATTATGTCCTAATGATAATAATTGTTTTCTAGATGCATTCCGAGAATTCCATGCACATAATGATGTTGTAGCTTCATCAGGAAACATTACATAATCTTCAGTGTGATTAAAAATAGCTTGGGCTTTATGTTCTTGTTTGCCTATTAAAAATTATTAATCAATTACAATACATTTTTTTATGATATTAAATTAACATCATTCATATGTACTTTTAATATATTTAATGTTTTCATATTTTACCTGTAGTTCCAGCACCTGTATATGCTATTAAACATCTGCTAGTAGACAATTCCCATAATTTAATTAAAGAATCTTTTCCTGATGATAATAAATACTAAAAACAAAATTGTAAGATTAATATTAATTACTTAATTTTTTATATTTTAAATATATCAAATATATATATTTCAAATATTACAAACCTTTCCATTTCTGGTAAATGTTACTGAACATACTTCATAGCCATCATGTGCTTTTACAAAGGTATTTATACACCGATTTGATACACCATCCCATAATTTAATACTTCCATCTTTACCTGCTGAAGCATAAGTTTTTGCATCAGGAGAATATTTAATACTAGTTATTCCAGCAGTATGTTGATGACTTGGTATACTACAGACGAAGCATTGTGCTGTATTAACATCATATAATCTCACTACTGAATGATTAGTTCCAACAACTAAAAAATCACCAGTAGGATGGAAAGATAAACATCGTATTTGATCTGCATCAGTAATAGTTCTGAATGCCTTTTTAACACTAGCTTTACTAAAATCAAATAGCTTAATAGAAAAGTCTCTGCTTCCAGACACAAGAATAGGTTCTCTTGGATGAAACTCTAAACAAGTTACTTCTTCTAAATGATCATAAAGTGTTCTTATAACTGGATGACCACCTGTTTGATCACCTGGTGCCATTTCATCTGGTGCAGATTTAGCTAACATTCTATCCACATCTAAAATTTTAATTGATGCATCTACTGATCCAGTTGCTATTAATTGACCATCTGCAGAAAATGCGCCAGCTCTGCAATTTCCTTTATGAGAAGTTACATAGGCAGTCTCATATTGTGCAGGTTCTGGAGCTTGAGTTTGAGCTTCTGTTTCAAATTCTAAATCTAAGCCAGGCCCCAAAGTATTGTCAAAAGTTGATGTGAAGGAAGATAAATTACTTGTATCTTTTTTAGAACGATCAGGTTCATGAGCTAGTCCAATTAACATTAAATGAAGTAAACGATCTGATGGAGGACATGGAGGTTCTGCTTGGATTATATTTGACAATTGCACAGCCAGTGTTTGATGTCCATCATAGAATAGTTGACTAAAACATTTATTATAAATTATTATTAATTTTCAATATAATCTTAAAAATAAAATTAAAAAAACATATTCGTAAATTTTATAATTTTTATAATTTAAAAAAACTTTTATTTTCAATATTTCAAAAGAGCAAAAGGTAATTGACATATATATAAAAAATAAAAATATGTAACCTTATCATAAGTCTATAAAGGAGTTCTCTGCTTTTTATAATATTCTTCGGATCCACTTCTGGTTCTTTCATAATGTATGAATTTTGTATTTACAATAAATCAAAGTATGTTACTTCTTTTCAATATAATGCATTAAATCTGTAGATAAAATATTTTATTAATCGAATTTAATATTTGAGGTTATATTTCTTCCGTATAATTAGTTTAATTATACGAAAAATTTCATTTATCATTGAATTTTTACATATCCAATTTAATAATTTTTTCCTAATTAATAAAAGATATTTATCAATAAAAGTATTCTTTTAAGAACAAATAGACAATAAAAAATAGTATGTAGAACTTGTCAGAATGGCCGATGTGCACGAATGTTCTAAATTGAAAGTAAATTTTCTAAGAGAGAAGAATAAGTCCATAGCAAAACGTAAGAAATTATTATCTTCTGATTATATTATTAAAAAAAGACAACCTTTTGATACAAAAAAGAAACGCGATAAAGATATATTTATTACCAATAAAACAAACTTTAAGGTAATTTTTGCTATAAGACTATTATAACCTTTATTTTTAATATTGTTAATTGTGTGTTAATAATTTTTATAATAAAACTTCATTTATACAAAATTCATCTTGTAACTTTTTATTATATTATTTACCTATCGAAATCTTATAAATTTAATTTATTAATTTAAATGTTGTAATTTATTCAATTTTTTGTTTAATTTTATATTTATATTAAATACATAATTTATTATACAGTTATTTATTCAAACTAAACAAAAATAATAAATTTAAAAATATTTTTTTATTCTCATTAATCTTTATTGATTATTTTTTATTTTCTACAATGCTCAATTTTCTATAAGGCTCAATTGAAAAAGTGTGAAAAACTCTTAAATAATGGCAATTTTGAAGTGATTATTCATGGTCTTGGTTCTACCATACAAAAAGCATGCAGTTTGGCTTTACAATTAAAGGAAATACATTATGGTGGTATAGAACTAGATATCAAGACATCTACAATATCTATTATTGGTATATAAATATTGCAAAATAATATATTCATGATATTGAACACTATAATAATAATTTTATATTTATTACAGATGATTTTGAACCTCTTGATGATAATATAGATTATGAAACAATTAATCGAAATAATTCAGCAATACATATTCGTGTTTATAGAAAATTTTCAATAAGTACCCTTAAATATCAAGAATGAAATATAATTTTTCAAAAAATATTGAAGATTTTTTAATAAACAATTTATTAAATAAAAAAAATTTATAATATGATAAATGAAAATCATATTAATAATATATAAAATCAAATTAATAATTATATCAGATTTAATCCCTTTAAAATGATATTTTCTTTACATGAATTAGTACATTGGCTGGGACTGACAATTTTTGAAATATGGATAAATTTAGTTTCATTAACAATCTTCACTGTGTTATTAGCTCTTAAGTTGGATGATAATTATTTCTTGGGTCATACAGGATGGTGGATAGTATTTTCACCACTTTTTGTTGCAGATGGTTTGAATACTTATTTTTGTGCAATTATTTTCATAAGAATGCATTTGGAAGGAATGACTAAAGCTGCTATTTTAAGAGCATTATGGAGTATTATATTATTACTTTTAATATTTGTGTTTAAATATCTTTTGTGTAAAAAACTATCAGGTCAAAGTCCTTTAGAATATTCAGAAGTTTTAAGTCCTATTTTTATTCTTTTGCAATTAATTGCAGTTAGAGCATGTCAACTTCATTGACTATTGCAGAATATTATTATCTATAAATACAAAATTCCAATAAAATATTCATCTTAACTATTATGTATGTAAATAATTTATATATATAATATAAATAATTATTACCAAACTGTTCAAATTATTCATGTCTTATTTCATTATCTTAGTAATAATATTGTTACAAAAATAAAGAAATTATAATGTGAATAATAGAATTGTATTTAAAAGTTTAATTTGATAAAAACAATATAAATATAATATTGTAATAAAGAATGATTTATTTATACTATTGTCTTTTAATCTATTTAATAATTAATAATATATTATATAAAAATATGCAATAATATAAACAATGTTATTAATAATAAAAATTTGAATTACAATTATTTTTTTATAATTATTAATATTTTTAGCAAACTTATTTAAATTTTAAATCAATTTTAATATTTTTAAATTTTAATTAGTGAACTATATAAAAAAATGTCGCAATATTTCAATATATAAATTAATAAATTTTTAAAATAAAATTATTTTATAATTTAAAAATAATTTAAATTTGAAAAATTTTTAAATAGTAATATATGATTATAATGATAATAATAAGCAATGAGACAGAATTAATTTTATAAATTTAGCAATATTCTATTTATATTTTAAAGATAAATAATGAACAAGCGTAAAGCTTAGAATGATCTGAATTCTCCCCCCAATCATCCTTTGTCTAAAATCAATATTTCTAGCGAGAGGGTGAGAGAAACGGATGGAATTGTGTTCGCGAATTAGAGAAGGGATGCTAATAGGACTGCTATAAGTAAAGCCTGTTGCTGCAGTCACATTTCAAAGTTCGATATTACGATAAGTTGCTCGCTCGAATTAAAAAAAGAATTTGATTGTCCATTATTACGTTTTAAATATTTGAAAAAAGTTAGTGATGTGCTGTGAATATCAATCTAAAGATTATGGATAAGCTGAGTAATTGGACCCGTGGTCAGTTTTTTTTTATATTTTTAATTTTTTTTATTTAGTGATTCTATAATTTATATTATTTATATTATTATATTATTATTTTATATTATTATTTAAAATATACAAATAATTTACTATTATAAACATTGAATTATAATAATAAAAAAAATTGCTGATTTTATAATCATTATGTAACAATAAACTTGATAATTTTATAATTTTACAATATTATATCAAATAATAATTCAATTATTTTCATTTTACTAATAGGTATGAATATATCATCAACATCACTATCTGGACAAAATTGTATTTCAAATTTATCAACACCTTCAATTTTAGATAAATTATTAATCATTACTCCATCATTGGTATCAATAAATCAAGAATTAAAATGGATTTTTTTTTTACATATGTATGGTTTTGCCTGTCTCTTTTTTGTACTTGCATTTTATACATTTTTATCTATTTTACACTTAAGGTATATATGAAATTATATTTTATTCTAATGATATAACATTACAAAAATATATAAATATTTTATATTTTTTTTAAAAGATCCCTTATATCAAACCGGCCTTTTATGTCTACAATAAATATGTTTTTATGTATATTTGGAGCATCAAGAGCAGCATGTCTTTTTATAGATCCATACAATCTTAAAGATATTATGCCCAAAATTATTGGATCTATAGTGTGGGATATTGGATTTCCATGTATAACATCTGCTTTTAGTCTTATACAATTGGCATTTTTACAATTAACTCAGGTAATTTTAATATTATGATAAAAATTAAATATTAATTAAAAATGATTTTATACATATTAATAAATTTTAATAAATAAATTTTAGCTCAAATTTGGTCCAGAAAAGATTCAGAAGGAATCTTGTCTTAGTTTAATCATAACAGGACATTTTTTTTTCATAATTGCTAGTGATATTGCTCTTATCTCTCACAATTGTTACATGGTAAAATATGTAGTCCAAATAGTGTTCCTTATCTGGAGTATTCTTTTGTATTTAATATTCCTACATGCAGGATATAAGCTAATTCATTTGCTGCAAACTGTACCAAATAGTATGTTAATGAGAGATTCCAATACACATCAGAAAGGTTTGTTTATACATATAAATTATTTTTATTTAAAACTGGACATATTAGTCAACAAGAAGTCATATTAATTCTATATTAAGTATTGTTTTAGGTATTATGCAATTAGCAATGTTAGCTCCTTATAATAATTTGGCATCATCTGTTGCTGCTGCTTTAGTACCTACTTTGCTCAATTCTAAAATTAAAGATGGAGAAATAATAGAATCTGCAACTTTTACAAATGAGTTGAATAAAAATTCTAAAGGTAAAGATAAAAATACAATCATAAATGTTGAATTTAAAAAATTTTTTTATTTTAATATCATAGATGGAATTACGAAATCTGAAAAAGAAGAACAAATCCTAAAAGATTGTGATAAATCTCCATGTAAAAGTATGTCATCTCAAGAAGAGAAAACTATTCCTGTATCAACAGTACCAGAAGTATATGTTAGACCTCCGACACCTACACCATCGACAACTAATTTACCTATAATAACAGTATCTAGTCCAAGTCGTAGAAGTTCTGTCGCTAGTAGACAAGATAGCGAAATGTCTAAATCTTCTCGTAGAAATTCAGAATGTAGTGTTAAATTCATAAATGAAGAGGATGGTTTTTCAATCGATAGTCGACGTAATTCTGATTTTAGCCCTAAAAATTCACCTGATATTGATAGAAGACGATCTCCGGATAGAATGTGCCGAAGATATTCTGAAAATGTAACACCTTTAGGTAGTATAAGAGATTTAAGACGATGTTCTGATTTTTCACACGAAAAGAATAGAAGTTCTCAATTTGCTGCTAAATTGAAAAGAAATAGCGATTTTGGAAATAGAACACCTAGACGAATGCTACCACCAACTGATCATAAATTGCCAAGAGTAGTAGATCTAAGTCCTACAGGTAGATAAAATTTAAAGAATTTAGTTTTATATATATATATATATATATATATATATATATATATTATAAATAAAACCATATCTAAATTACATTTCAGGTTCGAGACGTAATTCAGATGTTAGCAGTTTTATTTCCAGAGCCGAACTACGTAGAAATTCTGATATTTCCTTTCGACGTAATTCGGAATTCGTTCAAGTTAAGCCATTAGATTTAAATCGTCGAAGTAGTGATATTAGCATTAGAAGCTTGAGTAGAAGTCCAACTCATAGTCGTAATATAGTTCCTGAAAAAATAGAAATACATGAAAAATCTGAATCTGATTCGGATCAACCTGATTGTAATGAAAAAGCAGCTTTAATGGCAGAAAAAAGTAAAGATAAAGATAATGATGGAAAATCACGAAAAAAAAATTTATCTTGGAAAAATGAAAAAGAAAAAAAAGATATTGAAGATATTACTGTTGAGACTAATTTGCTTCCTGAAAATACTAAAGTTGACGGCAAAGTTGCGGTATTTCTAATATAATTATCTAATATAATTTAATTATATTAATTAATACATTTAATTATATTTATTTAAAAAATTATGTACAATTTAACAAAACTTAATACGAAACTTAAAACAAAATTTAATATTCTTATTCTAATAAATTTCTATTATATTATTTTAATAATTGAATATTTATTTTCAGAATAATGATTTCACACTTCATTCAATATTAAATCATATTGCATACGTAAATAGAACCAAATCCGATACTCCTTTACATGTGTTAGAAGCAAATACTGCGGCAGTTAGAAGATCACAAATTCAAAAAGTATTGAATGTAACATATATAACCGCGATTTTAGGGATCATTTTATGTATTACAGATGTAGCACGTATTTTTGGACCATATGGTAATTTAAAATAAAATATATAATTATCATTTAAGTTTATTATATATATAACAATATATAAAAAAAAATATTTTTAGAAAATTTTTTTTAAATTTAGGACTTTTAGCTGAGACTGTGAAATATGGATCAGAACCAATTATTACACAGTATCCTAAACCATGGCCCTGGTTTATGTTTCAAACTTTTTGCAGAAGTTTAGAATTGATTATGGGTTGGGCAATGGCAAGTATTACTAAGCAACCATCAGTAAGCCCACGACATCAATATTTAAGCAGTTACCCTAATTATAATTTACATATGAAAAGAGGTAATAATCCTTACATTTGAAGCAATATATTACTAAATCAAAAATCAAAGAATTGAAATGCCAAAACAAATATTTTTAAAATATTTTTAAATATATTTTTAAAATATTAAATTTTATTTAAATTGTTATTCCACAATTTACAAAAAAATATTTATTATATTGTTTTTACAATTATTAAAATCTTTACATTTATGATTAATAAAAAAGCATGAAATATATAATTCTATTATATATTTCTTTCTTAAATTTAAATTTAATAAAATATAATTAAATAGTAATTTTAATTATGAAAAAATTAAAAATAATTAAATAATTAATTAAAATATCATTTAAATGAATATAGCAATAGATCAATATACTATTTTAAACTGAATAAATACGTGTTCTAACAAAAATTATATATAAAAGTAAATTTTTAAAAAAATTTTACAAATTTTACAGAAAATATTCTTCTAAAGAATATATTTTATTGATTAAAAAATGTTTCTATTTTTTAAATTAAATTAATTTTTAAATATTTTTAAATTTTTTAATTATTTTGATAATAATTTTAATTTCTTCTTTTTTAAAACAAAGATAAAATGTTTTATATCAAAATAGAATAATGAATCTTTACAAAAGAATTAAACTTTCCTAAAAAAATAAAAACCTAAAATCTGTATATAAAAAAGTATTGTAATAGTAGATAAACCACTCATAAGTAAAAAATTTTTACTCTATGTCTACTGCACCAATTGATAAACAATAATATCAATTCAACTTTGAAGTGCCCTACTACTAAATGTTCAAAAAATCTTTATAATTGATATGTAATTAATCTCTCTACAAATACAAATTGTAACAGTGTTGTGATCCTACATGTGATATACAATTTGTGTCTAGAATAGGAGGCCATTTTACGCTTATGTAAGTGTCAAGTTACAATATAACAAACTACTACCTTATGAGATAAGAGACTGGATTTCATTACTAGTTTGTATAAATGTTATTTGTTATTTAATTTTTCATAAATTCTTATGTATAAGAATAAGTTTTAAGTTTTTTTTATGATCTGACAATTGTTGGAAAATTATTCATTACTTTTATATTAAAATTATAAATATTTTATATTAACATATTTTTATATTCTTATATAATAATATCAATTACTGTAAAATATTATTTATCAAAATGATATAATTTCATCATTTTAATAAAAATAGTACTTTTGTATACTGTATATTTTGTATACTGATATATGTGAGAAACAGAAAAAGAGAGAATGTGTGTAATTTATACATATGAAATTTTAATATGTGAAATATATTACGTCAGAAGATTTTCATCATATATTAAAATGATTATTTTTTTAATGTTATTTACATTATTAAAATTTAGATTTGAAGAATTAAATATATTCAAATTATTAATAACACATTATCATGAAAAAAATGCATAAAATATAATATAAATAATTATACTTACACAAGCATGAAATGTCTCACTATTTGTTTAGGAAAAACATAGGTAAATGTTTAATGTGCCAAATACTTATGTTATCAATATAAAATGTTTACAAAGATTAATTTATATAAATTAATCTTTTAAAATTATTCATATAAATTAATATTTATATACACTTCAATGTACGTACAATAACAAATAATATTTTAATTGAATTGATGAATACTGTTTGAGATGATAATATACAATAAACTACTATTTTTATCAATGAATGTCAGATTATTAGATGAAAAATTGTCATACAAAATTAAATGAATAATTGCATAATAATAAAAATTTAAGATAATTTAAATAAAATGTAGAGATTACTTCTTTATAAACTATTTCTCTGAAAATTTTATGAAATGTAATAAATATTATATATGTATTTAGATAAAATGAAATTGTATCTTTATTAAAATTTAAATGATCTACAAAAATGAAAAATTAGAATAAAAAAAAAAAATAAAAAGATTTCAATAAAATTATTTGAGTTATATATATTTCTTTTTAATTAATAATATTCAAATCAAATATAACAATAATTTTCATCAAAAATCCTTTTCCTTAAATTTTAAATAAATCCTTATTATACAATTTTTGATAGCAATAAAATTATATTCATAGTATCATTATAAAATTATTACAATAATTAATTTATATATATAATCAACTTTTCCTGAAAAAAATTATAAACAAAAATAAGAATCATTAATCAGAAAATATTTTTCTTTTTTATATTTATATTTTGTATGTATATCTCAATAATCTTAAAAATAAATGAGTAAAATCATAAGCAATTTGGATTAATTTTTTTCTTTTAATCATTACTTTATAATATTTTTCTTATAACTATATTTTTTTATTATAACAATATTAAAAATTAATCAATGATTATTAAATTTAATGAGGATGAAAAACTTCATTATTAAATTAAAATAAATTATTATTAAATTAAAATAATTTATTATTTATTATTATATATATTTTATTATTTATTATTATAACATTGTAATTTTTATACTCTGATTCTATACATTTTAATACTTAGTAGGAATCATTTGTATTAGTATTGTTGTCATAGCAATGTTGTTTCGGTAAATTATCATAAAAATTTCCTTTTACAAAAAATAGTAGAAATGAAATAGAAAAACAAATAGCAATTCTATTTTATAATACAATAGAATATCCATCATTTGTTTTCTTACTGCTCCTATTCAAATTAGATTTTTTGCAATAGTTTTTCTCTCCTATATTTTCCCTCCCTGCTGAAAATAGCTAATGAGACAACATAATATATAATTATCAAAGTATTTTTTATTGATGTTTTGTAAATAATTTTATTTTTTATTTTTAAAAAGAAAAAAGAAAAAGTTACATTTAATTATATTTAATTTGATAATTCGTTTTTGAACTTCTATCTTTTGATAGAAGATGATAATATACATAGAAGGAAATAAAGTCGCACAAATTCGCATTTCTCATAAATTGAACAGCATTAATTTAAACAATAATATTATAATAATATTATATATTTTTATAAAGAATAAATGTTATTAAAATGTTTAATTAATCAATTATATATTTAACAACACATTTTTATCTAATATGACATTAATTGCATCACTTATATTACTTACATTTTACACAATACAGAGATAGTAATCTTAACCTTGATAATCAAAATAATCTATTTCTGGCTCTGATGTTTTTATGCTTGATGGTGTATCTGGTTTTTGAGTTTTTTTTGCAGGCAGTGATAATATTGTCCTGAAAAAGAAGAAAGTAATTAGAAGATTATGATATTTTTTTTTTAAATAACATATATACTACTTACTTCACAGATCCATCAGTTTTTGTAGTATTTAACATTGGACCTGGAACTTTTCTTTGACCATTTTCTCGTTGTACAATTTCTAATAAACTATAGCTAGGTAACCAACACTATAATTATAAAATCAGGAAATTAGTTTTTGATTTTATGAAATTAATTTAATTTTATGGTTTAAATATTATAAAGAAATTACTTTATCTTTTACAGCAGTTGCAACAACATTTCTTTTTGGCTCCTGATCATATGCCTGACTTTCACAACCAAAATGTTCACAAGACTCGTGAATGAAATGACGTTTATCTTTATTCATGCTGTCAAAAGAATAACTGCGTGATTTTTGTTTAGAAATCTTTGCTAACTGAACCAACTCTGTTAATTTTTCATGAACCATTTGACAAAAATGTGGATCTTTCTTAGCCCATTGTTTCATAAAATCACTATATCTAGGCATTAATTTTCCACTTAAATCTGGATTTATAATTTGTAAACCTAATGCCAATCTTCTATTCCGTTCTATTATTTTACATTCATCATTACATTCTAAAGTTTTTAATTGATTTTGTTTTTTTACTCCTTGACCAAATACTTCTTCTAAATTAATAGAATGACCTAGTTGCATATCAGCCATTTTGCTAGCTAATATACTACTTGCTATTCTTTGATATTCTTTAGAATTTTCGGCACAAACACGAAACATAGTTCTATGTCCACATTGACATGTCACCTGTAGAAAATTTTTATCAATAAAATTATAATATATAAAAATTCGTTATATTTTAGTATACAAATAAATAATAAATCTTATTTTTTTTAAACAAATTTAAATAATTACCTTAACCATTTCCTTACAAGGTGTATCTGGACATTTACCCTCATGACATGGAGCAGCACAAATATGTCCACACATTTCTCTTAAAGTAGTGCAAGGCTGAGAACACTGTTGTCCTGGTTTTTCACATGGTCCAGGATGACAAATAGTAATACATTTATGTCGACCACAAGATATGGGTTTATTACATGATAAACCACATGAAATTTCATTAACATGACATGGCACAGCTTTTCGTAATTCATGTTTACCATGACACCATCTTTGAGTGAGGACAGTACAAGGTGGGCAAGTTATTTCACTATGACAATTATGCAACACTTCATGCCCACAAGAATGCTGACGAGAACAAGGTTTATCACATACAGGTCTTCGTGTTCCACATGGAACAGGAGGATATATCACTGAAGATCCACATTCACAATATAATTCATCAAAACTACTACGCCAGCAAGGTTGACATCTTCCTATATTAAAATATATTATATTACTTGTAATTTTTTATACACAATAATAGTTCAAAGTTGACTTAGTAATATATATCAATCTATCATACATTATTTTTTCTTTCCATTACAAACTATTTTAAATTTTTTTAATTACAAAAATTAATTTTGAAATTTGCCTATAATTAACATAATTCAATACCTTTATGACATCTTTGTTCACATTTATGTCTACCACAACTTAAAGTTTTAGAACAAATTAATGGACAAATATGTTCTATTTCTATACAACATAATTGATTACATTTGTGCTTGCCACAAGATCTTTTCTTTATACATTTTTTTTCACATCTTGCATCATCAGCTTTTGATATTAAATCTTTACAAGCTATTTCTCTATCCATATTTCCGCAACGGCATTTAACGTCTGTAGATAAATCACAAACAGGACAATCTCCTTCATGACATCTTGCTTTACACTTATGAGGGTTATCTATAAATAATATATTACAATTTTTTATAATTTTCTTAATGATATGAAATATGTATAGTATCTCTAATTTAAACTACTCACTAGGTTGTCCACATTTTAAATTTTTCGAACATATTTTTTCACATATAGGAATTGGATCTAAACAACTTTGTCTTTTATCTGTTAATGGTGTTTGTCCACAACAGCAAGTTGTAATTTTCTCAGGAATTAAAGAACAAGATTCACAAGCATCTGCATGACATAATTTTGTACAAGTATGATTGCCGCATTCTAATAATTTACCACAAACTGTTTCACAAGAATATGTAAGTGAAATATTACTTTGACAAGTTATTTCTCTTGTATTTTTACCACAAAAACATTCTGAAAATTAAATTTATTATTAGAATTAAATGTTTAGTATTTTAATTAATATTAAATTAGTTAAAAAATATACTTTGTGTTATTGTTTCTTCACAATTTGCACATTCTCCATGATGACATTTCTTTTGGCATTTATGTCTACCACAATTTAAATTCTTATCACATATGGAATCACACAATAATAATTTATGAACACTACATTGCACTGTTTGTAAAGTTTTACCACAGCCACAATATTTTGCTACCATTGCAGTGCATTGTGGACAAGATCCTGGATGACATAAAAGAGTGCATTTATGAGGACAATTATTTTTTGACAACATTCTACCACAAATTTCACCACAGGAATGTGCAACATCTCTACGATTCCATTCAGGTGCTTTTGTTTTACCACAAAAACAAAAGTAATCTTCAGGAATTATTAAATTAACATTTTGACATGCTGGGCATCTCCATCCATTTTCTATAACAATACAAATAATTATTTATAATTGTATTCATATTAATTATATATTATTTATAGTTATTTATGTATAATTATTATATTATTAATTATAATTATTAATTAATTACCAGCTTGCGATGATTTTGCCCATTTTTTAATACATTTTAAGTGTAGAACATGATAGCAATTAGAACATGACCAAATATAATCATTTTGTTTAATATATTCACAACATACTAAACATTCCAATTGCCCTCTATTCAACTGCTCTGTTAATCTTTCTCTTTGACTTGCATCATCATCTATATAACAAAGCAATTATGTTAAAAAATTATGTTAAAAGCATAATATATAATATTAAAGTTTAATTTATATACATACCAATTGGTGACTTTTTATTTTGTCCTCGTTTTTGGATATTATTTCTTTCGCTAATTTCTCTTTTATTTCGCCAATGTTCATTTCCTTTTTCTTTATTTCCAAATACATAATGTTTATTTTTATCTTTTTCTTTAAAAATTTCCATTTTACTTTCTTTATTATGTTCTTTAAATCCGCTATATCCTTGGTAATTATGTCTTTTTTCTTTTACTTCCTTTGTTTCTAATCCAGTTTCCTCACTAAAATTTTCTTTATATTCATTATATTCTCCATTGTTACATATTTGGCTTCTTACTTTAAATTTATCTTCCTTATAGTAATTTTCTCTATTATATCCTTGATATTGAAATTGCTTTTCTTTATAATTTTCCTCTCTATTATATCTATCATTATATTTTCTTATACTTTTATGATTATTATAAGTTTGTTTTAAACCAGAATTATAGTAAGTTAATTCCTTAATTAGATTATTAGATTGTGATATATCATTAGACTGTATATTATCAGCAATAATAGATCTTTCATCATTGTCCTCATTTGATAAATTTTTATTTTTATTTATATTCATATTTAAAGATGATTCTCTTTCTCTTTTACTTAAATTTGTAATAGAATCTTTTTTACTATTACAAGCATCATTGTTATTCATTGTACGTTTTTCTGATGCATCTTCATTTACATATTTTGAATTTATTTGAGATTTTCCTGAATAATATTTGTTAGTAAAGTATTTATTACCTAAAAATTTATAAGGTGTCTTCACTTGTTGTGGATATGAATTTGTATTTGTATTTCTTTTATAACATTGATCTTGTTGTCCTTCTTTAGGTTTATAATTAGAATTTCTTTTGTTATTATATTTTTTTTCATGTCTATTTGCATTACAAAAGAAATATTTATTTGATTTTTTGTTACTTTCTTTAACACAAACATCTGAATCATTAATAAACTTTGTATTTAATAATTCATTATTTTTCTTTCTATCATCATCTTCTTTATTATTTGGTACAAATTCTTGTGCCATAACATGTAATTTTGAATGATTTGTTATATTACTTGAAGTCTTTTTAATTCTTTTTATAGAATCATGTTTTATCTTATTCTTTAATAAATCATAATCAGAATTCCAATTGTTTTCATATATATAACATTGCTGAGAATCAACATTTGGAAAATATTCTTGATTATTTAATACTTCTGTATTACCTATAGAATTTGTTACATGATCATGATAAGTGGTTGTGGTCAATAAATTTGACACGACATTTGTATTTGATTGATAGAAAGTATTTGGATTATTTTGTTCAAATATAGGTTCATTTTGTACATAAAACTCGTGATTAGGTTGTAAATAATCATTATTTATATTATTAGGAAATAATGTCCAGTTTCTTGTTGTAGTTCCAGAAACATTTTGATCGGGATAAACGTAACAATTTTGATCATCTGGTCCTGAGTAAGAACCATCCCAAGTAGCCATAATTTTTCTAATGAGTATATTTATGAAATATTTTCTTTGTTATAATTTATTATACAATAAATATAACAACAATACAATTATGCTTATAAATCTCTTTTGATACAATATTGAACTGACACGCAATCAAAACCTAAATATGATCAATTTATTATTCTAAAAATTTCATAAATTTAAATTATTTATATTTTAAAATAAAATATAACATATACTATGAATATTTGATAATTACGATATAATAAGTACCTTAAGAATTCTGCAAAAAATAATATAAGATAAGACCGATATTGTAAGACGAAAAGGTACGAAAACGTTTTTACTCGTGACTTATCGAGCACGAATCATATAATCAAAACATGTAATTAAAATTTCACAGAAATTGCATATTCGAACAATTAAATCAAATTGTAATTGTGTGAAATAATATTTAGAAGATTTAGAATATTTTATAACAAAAAAATTTACATATTACATTTAACATAAAAGTTAATTGTACTTACAATGAGAGATCTTTAGAACCTTGTTAGATATTGAATGAACGAGAGAATTAATTTACTATTTGTGGGATAGATGGCACTATGGCATCATATTCAATTTAATTTACTACGATTCTTAATCTTTTATGCTTATTTATGGTATTATAAATAAATATTGAAAATCATATATTATACTATAAATATATCACCAATTTTATAAAATTTTTCTTTAATTATACATATATAATATTATGTTAGTGTTAATTTATTCAAACATAGTATTATACTATTAATCTTCTAAATATATTTACAGGGTTATTCTTGTAGTTTATTCTTGTAAGTTTTCTGTATTATTATATTTTTAGATTTTTAATTTTATATATTATAAAAATTTATGTATTATAAATAACTATTTTCTTAAATAAATTTTAAATTATTTTTCTTACTTTTTATTTAGCAAAAATATGACAACAGAAGAAGGAAATCGTAACTCAACATTACAATCATTAGAAGAAAATGGTGTAACTAGTACATCACAACATGCAGGAAATAGTAGAGAACCAAATACTGCCAGATCTCAGGAACAAAGTAGCCGACAAAATAATCTGCAAAGAATACAACAAAGAAAGCAACAAATGTTAAATTTACCACAAATGAAAAAAATATTAAAAATTGCAACATATAGTGCATGTAAAGTTGATGATTGCAAGTGTATTGGATGGAAGAATTCTCAAATAATAACTAAATCTAAAAATGATTCACAACAACCTGTTATAAATTTTTTTGATCCTTGTAAAAGTTGTAAACATGTTTTAGAAAATCATGTTTCACATTTAACTAATCAATCAGAAGAAGAAATCAATAAATTATTATGTATGGTCATAGATGCTGATAATATTTTTTTAGGATTACAAAAAGAAGAAGATCCTGATACGAAAAAGGTTTATTTTTATTTATATAAACTTTTGAGAAAATGTATACAATCTATGACTAAACCTATAATAGAAGGTCCTTTAGGACAACCACCTTTTGAACGACCTAGTATTGCAAAAGCAGTAATGAATTTTGTTGCTTATAAATATGGTCATTTGCCACAAAGAGATATGCAAGCTATGTGTGATATGGCAAAGATGTTTTTACATTGCTTAAATCATTGGAACTTTGATCCACTTAGTGCTAGGAGAGGCACAATCAGTGCAGAGGAAGCCCCTGCATATAAAATTAATCATACTCGTTGGCTTGTGTTTTGTCATATACCAGCATTTTGTGATTCATTACTTCATTATGATACATCTCTAGTTTTTGGACGAACATTTGTTCAAGCTGTTTTTAAACCTGTTTCTAGACAATTATTAGATAAATGTCATAGTGAACGAGATAAATTGGCACCAGAGAAAAGAGTAATAGTATTAACACATTTTCCTAAGTATATAAAACTTTCATTTTTGTTTCATATTATTAATTGATGCAATATATAATATATTTATTTGATTTAATTTTTTAGATTCTTATCAATGTTAGAAACAGAAATTTATTCTGATAATTCACCAATCTGGGATCCTGATTATAAACAAGTACCTCCTACTTATTTACAATCTGCTTTGGAATCAAAAGCAAATCAAACACGAAGAACAGGTGAATTTGAAAAAGTCACTGTTCCACCAAATGATAAAGATAATTATACAACAATTAATATAAGTCCTGGTATAAAAAAGATTCATGAAAAAAGATCACATTCTGAAGGTCGTTCAGATGTAAAAAGAAGAAAAAATGAAGAAATTTTTGAAGATTTATCAGAAGAAACAGTTGCTGAAATTGTTGCAACCATTAATGATCCTAATTATATGTGTGGACCTGATGCAGTATTTCCACCAAATGTTCCACGAGATGAAACTGCTAAAATTGAAGAAAGCAGAAAGATTATAGAATTTCATGTAGTTGGGAACAGTTTAACACAACCAGTTTCTAAGCAAACAATGCTTTGGTTAATTGGATTACATAATGTATTTAGCCATCAATTACCTAAAATGCCAAAAGAATATATATCTCAATTAGTTTTTGACCCGTTAGTATATTACATAATAGAATAAGTATATATTTTTTTGATTACATTTTTTTATAATATTTTCTTTATTTATAGAAAACATAAAACATTAGCTCTAATAAAAGATGGTCGACCAATTGGTGGTATCTGTTTTCGAATGTTTCCCACTCAAGGTTTTACAGAAATAGTATTTTGTGCTCTTACCAGTGAAGAACAAGTTAAAGGCTATGGTACACACTTAATGAACATGCTTAAAGATTATCATATAAAAAATAATATATTACATTTTCTTACATTTGCGGATGAATTTGCAATTGGATATTTCAAAAAACAAGGATTTAGTAAAGATATAAAATTAGCTCGATCGATGTATCAAGGATATATTAAGGATTATGAGGGTGCAACATTAATGCATTGTGAATTAAATGCAAAAATTGTATATACTGAATTCACGGCTGTTATACGAAAACAAAAAGAAATTATTAAAAAGCTAATTCATCAAAGACAACAAGAAATACAAAAAGTCCATCCTGGTTTAACATGTTTCAAAGAAGGTGTTAGAGGAATTCCAGTAGAGTCTATTCCTGGTATTCGTGAAACTGGTTGGAAAAATTATGCTCAGACAAGAACAAGAGGAGTAGCTAAAGGAACTCAAGGACCAGAACCAATGGAAGCATGCTTAGATATCACAGATTCTTTATATAATGCATTAAAAAATGTTTTAAATAGTGTAAAAAACCACAGTACAGCATGGCCATTTTTAAAGCCTGTGGATAAAAATGATGTGCCAGATTATTATGATCATATTAAATATCCAATGGGTAAATATAATGAGAATTCAAATTATTATTAATCATTATTAATAATAAAAATAAATAATAAAAATAAAATTTTTAGTAATTTATATTTTTATATTTTTCAGATCTCAAAACCATGACTGAACGATTAAAAGCTAGATATTATGTTACAAGAAGATTATTTATTGCAGATATGACACGAATTTTTACTAATTGTCGTTTATATAACAGTCCTGATACTGAATATTATCGATGTGCTAATGCTTTAGAAAAATATTTCCAAACAAGAATGAAAGAAATTGGTCTTTGGGATAAATAAAAAATGTAAATTAAAAATAAATAATCATAGCTATAATTTTATTTATAAATATAGTAATTTAAAATTAGTTAATTCGACAAAAAAAGAATTTTTAAAAGAATAAGAAAAATGATAAAAAGTAAATTTATTTATTTATTTACCTATACAATGTCTATCTTTGAAATGAGTTAAAAATATTTATATTTAATATTTGCAATTTATAATAAATTTAATATTATATTCTTTTATCATTTTTACACTCCAAAAGAAACGATTAAAAATAGAATATACAACTAATTCAAATTAGATACTTAATTTCACGGCCTAATTATGAGGATTAGTCGAACAGTTAATTAAGGAATGTAATACAACGATTATAACGAGATTCTGCATAGCGATTATTCTATGGAACAGTGAATCTCTAAAATGCGTTAATTCTGGAAGACTTAGTAAACTAAAATTTCCATTTTCTATAAATATAATTAACTAAAATAAGATAAAATTAAAATAAAAATAAATATTTGTATATAAAACATTTTTTTTTAAATACAATTAAAAATTTATATACAAGAAAGAACAATTTTTTCTTTTCTTTAATAAATTTTCTATGACTTTATTTAATTTTGTAATTCTTCACATATATATTTAATAAAATAGAAGGTGGTTTTCATTTTCATTGATAAATTGTAATTTACTTGTTCATGAATACAAATGGAGTAATCTAAATTATTTTAGCTAACAAAATTTAACATTGCTAAAAAGACGCGGAAATACCTTGTATGCTCTACTTCTTATAAAGTCTGTATGAACTTTAGTAACAATTTCTTAATTGGCATGTATAAAAAACCAATTAAATTCTATCATAAAGTATTTATTTCAACTTTTATATTAAATATAAGATCATTACTGTTATATGTCAGAAATATTGCATTATTAATACAATTATTATTCAAATTTTAAATTAAATTATATTAACAAATTTATTATCAATAAAAATATAAATAATAAAATAATAACATTTAGATTTAAATATCAATGATATTTATTGGGAATTATAGAAATGCAATGTACGAAAATTACTTCATTACATTAACTTGTACATATACTAATTCATTGAAGTGCTAGAAACTATTTAATATATAAGCATGAATGCATAGAGGTAGTATAAAAAGAGGGGGCATCAATATAAAGGAGCTCCATTCTTCAGCAGAAACAATATTGAAGAAGTCAATGTACTGTCGAGATAGTGCAAAATCTAGTCAAAAAAGCTTTTTCCTATTTTTGGCAACCAACTTTAATCTTTTTGTATACAAGTAAAATAATTTTTTATTCAAAATGTGTGATGACGACGTAGCAGCTTTAGTAGTAGATAATGGATCAGGCATGTGTAAGGCAGGATTTGCAGGAGATGATGCTCCACGTGCTGTATTCCCTTCCATTGTTGGAAGACCTAGATATCAGGTAAAATTTATATAATTAATAATTAATAATTAATAAATTTAATTATTCATTAATTTATTTATATAAAATATTAATTTAATTTAATTCATTTTCCTGAAAATTAACAAGAATTTATCAAGTTCATAAATAATTTTTCTTTGTATATATATATATATATATATAAAATAATTATATTTTTATCATAATTTATAATTAAAAATATTCTTAATATTATCAAATTATAAATTATAATTAAATTTTTAAATTTTAAAAATTCGATATAATAAAAATTCAATATTCAAATTTATAAGAAATTTACAAGGAAAAATTAATACTTATTATTTTTTTTTTTAATTTGAAAAATCAGATTAGAAAATTTATTTTTATTCTGAAAACAATAAAAATTATAATAGGGAATTATGGTTGGTATGGGACAAAAGGATAGTTATGTGGGAGATGAAGCACAAAGTAAAAGAGGTGTTTTAACAGTTAAATATCCAATTGAACATGGTATTGTAACAAATTGGGATGATATGGAAAAAATATGGCATCATACATTCTATAATGAATTAAGGATTGCTCCGGAAGAACATCCCGTTCTTCTGACTGAAGCTCCTTTGAATCCTAAAGCTAATCGAGAGAAGATGACACAAATTATGTTTGAAACTTTTAATTCTCCAGCAATGTATGTCGCCATACAAGCTGTTTTATCGCTTTACGCTTCAGGACGCACTACAGGCATTGTTCTAGATAGCGGAGATGGAGTTTCGCACACAGTACCAATTTACGAGGGTACGTGCCGTTTTATTTACCATTTCAATCAAAAAATTATTTTTTTCGAATCATATTCTTTTGTTTAAAATTTATATAATTTATATTATAAGATTAATACTTTTTAGTAATATGGTACATAGTTTTCATGTAAATTTTTATATCAATTTACTTCCCTTTATAATATTAAAAAAATGATTATTTTTATAATTAACATTTTATCGCAACGAGATATTTTTACATACTAAATGAAAATGTTATTCTTCATGTTTTTTGAAATATTTAATCATCCAAATTTTATTCAATTTTTATTTTTTAATTCAAACAAAAATTAAGAAAAAATTGAGAAAAAAATTTATCTTATTTATAAATAATATAATAAACATTTTTCTTACAAATTTTTTATTGAAATTTATATAAAATAAAATATAAAAATTATTTTTTAATGATTATTTTAAAGTTTAATATTTTTATCAAAATTCTTGTAAATTTTTATAAAATTTTGTTTAAAAAATGATATATATATATATATATTAGTTTTGTCATTTCAAATACAATGAAAAATTCTTTGATCCAGGATATGCATTACCGCATGCAATTTTACGTATGGATTTGGCTGGTCGTGATTTAACGGATTATCTTATGAAAATTCTAACGGAAAGAGGATATTCTTTTACAACTACCGCAGAGCGTGAAATCGTTCGAGATATTAAAGAAAAATTGTGTTATGTGGCTTTGGACTTTCAGCAAGAAATGGCTACGGCTGCTGGTTCAAGTGCTTTGGAAAAAAGCTATGAATTACCAGATGGTCAGGTAATTTTAACTCATGTATCATTTATAATTTTTCTTCGATCTATCTACATTTATAATAAATTTATATACGATTAAAAATATATATTTAAAAATTGAGTATTTGATATAACTTCTAAAATGTTTAAATTTGGCGAATTAATTAAGATTAATTTTAGGTGATTACTATCGGAAACGAACGTTTCCGTTGCCCAGAAGCAATGTTTCAGCCAAGCTTCCTTGGCATGGAATCATGCGGGATACATGAAACAACTTATAATTCAATTATGAAATGCGATGTTGATATTCGTAAGGATTTATATGCGAATTCAGTTCTATCGGGCGGTACCACCATGTATCCGGGTATTGCGGACAGAATGCAAAAGGAAATAACGGCACTGGCTCCATCCACAATGAAAATCAAGATAATCGCGCCTCCAGAAAGGAAATACTCGGTCTGGATCGGTGGTTCGATCTTGGCCAGCTTAAGTACATTCCAGCAAATGTGGATCTCGAAACAAGAGTACGACGAGTCGGGACCATCCATTGTACACAGAAAGTGTTTTTAATTTTTCTTTTTTCTTTTTGCAACGATTTGAAAAGAAATTTCATCATATCTAATTAAAAAATTATTAATTAATATCATGTCGTAATGAAATTTTGATTTATGTACAAAGTTATACATCACAATGTGCGCCATCTGACATTTATTAAAAATTAAGATCTGTTTTTAAGGATAATTAATCTTTAACATTTGTCGAGATGTTTTTGTACGAAATAATTTTATTTATTTTATATTTCTTATCTCTAAATTATAATTTTTATTAGATACAGGTCATTTCATAAATATTTAAAAATTATTTAATAATGAAATATTATTAAATTGTTTTTTTCTATCTCTTTTACTCTGTTTATTTTTACTATTTTATACATTGTTTTATTTAAAAATAAACAGATTCGCATATATACATGATTGAAATATATTTAGAATGTAAATGTTTCTTTGATTATAACAGCTGAAAATTATATTGTTACATATTATGTATTATAATAGAATTTCAGATATTCTTAAAAAATGATCTGTTATTTATGGAATGACCTGTATACAGAACAATAATATGTGTACTATGATATAATATAACATTTATATATAGTACACGATATAATAAATATATTTTGCAAAACGCGCATACACTCACTCATGCCCTTATGTAATTGATTCATTTATTTTGATAATTTAATACTATAAAAAAATAAAAAATTAAAAAAGTTGTCTAGTTCAAAAAAGAAATTTTTATTATCATAATAAGATTAGTTTATAAAATTTATGGAATTTCTAAAATTTACGCTTGTTATATATCGAACATAATAAAGTTATAAAAAAATATATTTCTTAATTATTTAATTACTTAACTTATTACAATTCTTATCTTTAAAAAATGCATCATATATATCAAATTTACTTTATCTGTACAAATGCGTAAAATGCGTAATTATCGAAAACTGCGATTTTGAAAAATTATTACGCTGAACTAAACAACTTCTTTTTTATAACTTTTCTCTATTTTAGAAGAGACGGAAGTGTATTTATGATCAAAATAAATGAATCATTCTATATACATATACATTGATCCTATTAAAATCACATACATTTTACATGTACTTGCGTGTGTACGATATGTAGTACATATACATATATACACACAAAATAAGGAAAACATATATATATATATATATATATATGTATATACACATGTACAATTATGTAGACTGTCACAATCTCGTTAATTCGAATTGTATCACAAAGTTTTGAAATATTTTATGCAATTTTTTATATTTAACAAAAAGGGCGTAAAATTTAACATTAAAAATTTTTCTCATAATTATATTTTAAATAGTTCAAATAATTAAAAAAAAAAGAATTTATTTCAAATAATAATTATAAAAGAAACATTTGATAATTTTTTGTTTATATGAAAATATAATACATATACGTATGTTTTATGATAAAAAATTATAATAATATTTTACATCTTTGGTATATCTAAATAAACTTCCAATACATAAAATCGAATTAACGAGAACATAACGTAAAGAATTCTATGCTAATATCCTTAAAATATTTAAAAGATGCTACAAGTGCTTATTCTGTTTATTGTAAACAAAATATGATCATTTAATATCTATTTATCAGTAGTACACACTACTATAAATAAAATAGTAAATAAAAATCCTATATTTAATTGGAAAGATGTTTTTTCTTTATTTACAAGTTATAATTGCTATATTCACCGTATTTTAACGTCGAGCATTTCGCTTTATGAAATACTGACATTTTTTATGGACGGTTGAATTGAGTACCTCGTCGCTTGTCATGTATCAAATAAAATAATATAATTAAATATTTACATAAATAAAAACTTAATTCATTTCATTTAAAATTTTTTTTAAAAATTATAAGTGAATATAAGTAGCTGAATTTAGAAAAAAAAAATAAAATAAAAAATATTAAGAAAACAGTAATTTAGAAATTACTATCTATAGTAAATAATGAATGTTAATAATTTAATTAATAATAAATTTGATAATATCAAGTAACTACTTCATAATTAAAAAATTAAATTAATTTTAATATTTCTAATTTAATATTGTAACCCCTTTCCTTTTGTTTTAATTAAAAAAATAAATAATTTATTGTCTTAAGAAATATAAATATAAATATACGCTACTAATTATTTATCAGTAGCTATGTATTATCAGTAATTCTTTTAATTGTAACAATTACTAAATGAACAAATTTATAATGTAATATATTAATTTATATTCTGGATCAAAATTTAAATTTTATATATATATATACATATGAAATTAAAAAAAAAAAGAAAAAAAAGAGAAATAATGTTTTATATATTTTAAATTAATACAACATATATAATCTTTTGTATCTTTCATTTCTAAATTATCTGTGACAATGGATTTTTCTTTTATAATTTTTGTTATATCTTAAATAAAAAAAATTTATATATATGCAATTACATTATTTGCTTAAGATTTTTAAAAAAATCCAAATATATCACTTTGACAATTTGAAATTTTTGTATAAAACTATATAATGCATTTTTAATATTTTTGGAAGACAATTCTTACATGTATATATATAAATGTTTCATAATTTTTTATAAATAACAATATCATTTATGTTTATTAAATTATAAAAATGGATACATAGGATATATTATAAATAAAATAATTTACTGAATGCATACATTACTTATTGAAATAAAAACTGTAATGGTTCAAATATTTTTATACTTGAATATTAATTTGAAACTTTTCTTGTAAAATTAATTAATGTTAATTAAAATTAAAAAATTTGGTCCAATATAAGCATAATCTTTATAAAATTTAGTCACATGCCATCTATTTTTATCATTAATATGAATATTCTAAATCATAATAATAAATAAATCATAATAATAAATATATCTGTATTATTAGTACTTTTGTTATAATTTTAGAACATGTTTATCAGTATCAATTAATTTTAAAATTAAAGAAAAGGGGCTACAAAGAATTTGAAGATTGTATTATTTACTCATACGTATAATAGATTATCTTGAATATTTCTTTCTTTATATTTTTTATATATTTTCCGTTTCTTACATGTTCAATTAAATTTATATTTTATATCTAATTAATTGCAAAAAAATACATTTAATCTGAACATTTATATCAATTGTTGTGTTTTGTACAGTTCCAAGAATAAGATTTCATAAGCATATGTAATAAATATCAATTAAAATCGAATAAATGAATAACATTTCTATAAAATTGCAAGAAATTGCAGTTTTATGATTAAAATGAATCTTATAGATTTAAATAAACTATAAGATCAACTTTTTTTGATTAGTGATAAACATCAATGAATGTAAGAAATAAAAAAGTTGTAGGTACTCCTATCAATTATCATCTTTCCTGAATTTTGTTTTAAAAAAAAGGTAATAAAAATATCTTTGGTGCTCCTATTTCATGTAATAAAAAGAATATAATTTTAGAAAAGAGAAAAAAAACAGAAGTATGAGGGAGCATATTTATAACAAAGATTAAAAATTATAAGACAAAAAAAGTCCTGTCCACTGTTGTAAAAGTTTATCTTCTAGTAGATTTTCTTCTACCTGTTGATCGTTTTGGACGACGACTGTTCGATCGTGACATATTTGACCAAGGTAAAGAAAATTCACTGTAATTAAATTATTATTAATTAAAAATAATAGAATAAATTATAATAATACAAAGTATAATTAATAATATATTTTTATTTACCTTGGCGTAAAACTAGGAATAGGAGCACCAAATGCAGTAACAGGTAACTGGGAATCCACTTGAAGACTTTGTATTTGTTCTATATCAGGCCATAGCGATGATACAGTTTCTTCTTCAACAGTAGATGGACAAGGTCCAGTATGATTTGTATTATAACATGTTGCTTGATGATTCTGTCTTTCTTGTCTTTGTTTCAATTTTTCAATATGTCTCTGTTCTCTAAAAATAAAAATTCATATATGTATATATTAAAATTAATTTAATCATTAATTATAACATAAATTTAATTAAAATATTAATATAAAATAAAAGAATAAATATAAAAATAGTTAGAAAAAAAAATATTTTTACCATATTTTATTTTTTTTATTTTAATAATACAATACAAACCTTATCCTTTGTACATCCCATCTTTTTCTTCTTCTTTCATCATTTTCTAATTTTAAATGTCTTTTATTAAAAATTTCATCATCCAGATTTTCAGTTCCTTCCATTGTGTAACAGCTTGTATATATTTTTACCCTCCAATTTGGAACTTCTAATGAGGTATCACTTTCAACTAAATTAGGTTCCTTTAAACTTAATGTATAATTAAGATCTCCAACAGCTGTATAATAATGTTCTTCTGTAGTAAGAAAAGATTCTTTTTTTGTTAATGGTTTTCCTTTCCTATCACTTTTTCTGTTGCTTTCTTGAAGCAATGTCTTATCTTGTACTGTGGAAGATGTATCATTACTAATTGTAGATGAACATGAAATACCTCTTTTTCTTTTACTTCCACTGGATAATGATGCTGAATCTGTTCTCCTTTTCTTTTTCTCTTCCCATTCTAATCTAATATCATTACCAGTTTCTATTTTTGTTTCGTGTTTACTTTGATTATCATTTGGTTCCTGTTTGACAGTAGTAATACCACCACTAGTATTTAAACGTATTTTAAAGCTTTCATTGTATTGAGAATTATTGTTTTCAGATTGAATGTTCCTGTGAAGTTCACTAGTTGATGGCACATTCACAGAGTTAATAGTTGGAGAGGAACATGTTCCTATGTGTTCTGATACAATAGAATTTTCATTGTTTTCTGATCTGAGTTTTTGTAAATTTACACGTCTATCCATACGCTCCAAACGCAATTTAAGCTATAACATAAATACATACTAGTTAATAAATCTTCCTTAAATTTAATTTTAAGAAATTTATTTATAAAAATAATTCTATGTAATATTACAATATTAATATTGAAAATTATATTTATTTTTAGAATTATAAAATATAATAAATTTAAATATTTATTAACAATATGAGAATATAAAAATGATTAATTAATAATAACAATAAATATTTCATTGGTCCGAAAATATAATTAAAATTATAAATTAATTTAAATATATAAAGAAAATAAAATTAATTTTTTCGTTATTTCATTTACAAATACAAATACAAATACAAAAAAATAAATAATCAGATAAATTACGCAGTATTTGTTTAAATATTTTTATTTACTGTCAACAAACGATAGGTCAGTCGAGTTTTAATTTCCTCTCGAATTCCAGGCATTATCATTTTAGTAATTAATCACATATATACAGATAAATATCACGAAATTGTAACAATATTAATATTATCAATAATAATTTATCGCGAAATTTCATTGATTCTTTGAAAAAATTTGTTTATTTAAAAATTTTTCATTTTTCACTGTAAGAATACCATCATCACAAAGGCAGATTGCGCGCGAGAAATGAGCAGAAGGTATAATGTGCTCGTTATTTCGAAGTTACGGTTCTATACAAAACAGCGCCATCATACGGTAACGTTATATCTGACCTTCACGTTTGACTGACCAATGAAAGAAGGAGGAATAAAAACCGGGAAAACAGAGTTGAAAGAAAGGGAAGGGCAAAGATATTGACACACAGGTATAAACGCGGGTATTTTAGAATGCATCTCATTCACAAATCTCACACAGTAAATAAATAAAATTAATATGAAACAAATGAAAAATTACGAACACTCAAATGCGAGATCACAAAAAGAAAAGAAAAGTACCGTTTCATTTTCCTGTCGCAAAGCTGCTAAGAGTTTATCCTTGGTGACAATTTGCTCAGATTGTTGTTGAATCAAATCGAGATGAAGAAGTAAGAGCTCCTTAAGATGTTTGACTTCTGTGAGATCGTTTTGACGTGGTTCATTACCTCGAAGAGGACTGACACCAAGAGCAGAGGTAGCAGTAGCTGCTGCCGGAGCTCCACTGTCTGTCATGCTGGCGTACATGTGATCAAAATCACAGGGAAAACTAAGTATTCCAGCGGCTGGTTTACCATCCTCGTCAACGTTTTGGAATTCATTGCGGGAGCAATTGTTATTCTGGTTAACAACAGAATTAACAGTGGTGGTGGTCGAGACCGTGTTGCTTCGAACGCCGCTAGTCGCCGACGTGGTAGACAAGTGTTCGTTCATCGCCGCGACCATGTTGTCGTCGTCCTCCTCGTTATCTTCTTCCTCGTCTTCTTCGTAATAAGGAGTAGGAACGGTTGTAGTCGTTCGATCGTCGTGCTCAATGATGGTAATGGTGGTGGTAGTAGTAGTGGTGGTAGTGGTAGTAGTGGTGAGATTGACGATTGGTGTCTCAATACACGTTCTTGTGTACGAATCTTGAAATTCAATTTCGTTGTATTCCGTTCTCGAGTTCACATCTTTTTCATTGCGTATATCTTCATGATTCTCAGGTGTCTTGAGATCGGAATTAACGTCGTAAAATTCCACGCCGACGACGCCCTCGGCGGTCAAGCCGGTAACACAGACACCGCTATTACTACCACTGTCACCGTTATCACTACTGGTGGAACAACCACTACCACCATTACCACAGCCACTACCACTACCGCTGTCACTAGTAATACTAGATCCAGTAGTACCAGCGTCGACAATAGTAACAATAGTAGTAGCGTTACTAGTACCATCAGCAAGAGCAACTATGGAAGAGCCAGTGCTGCCAGCAGCGCCGCTCTCGTTTTCTTTCCTGTTCCCGTACTCGTACCCGTGAACGTTCTCCTTCTTATTCTCACCGTTCACGAGTTTCGAGGCCGAGCCACTCGACATCTTCCCTCTCTACCACCCTCACCGTAACTTCCCACTTCTTCATTTGTGGCCGCCTCGAGCGTACCACGCGCCCGCACCGCGCACATTAAGCGTCTTGACAATACCTTCACTGACGATGCCCTCACCGTCGCTCTCTATTCCCGTCACATATCATCACTCTTTACCGATCCTTTGCACGATCGACTTTATAAACACTTTGTTTTAAAAGATGTTGTGTCTTAATTTCTTCGTGTTTGAACACATTCGTCACTAAGTATCTGCCATTGGCAGTACACGAGGTGTCTGTCGTCCAAGATCGTACTTGTGTGTTTACTCTGATGAACGATGCGAGCCGCGCGCGGCGTTTCTCGCTTCGTAGCATCCTAAACTCCTGACATCTCGCGGTAATAAGAATAAACTTTGTTGTTTCATTTAGTTTCCTCATCGATCAACTACTTTGACATCGATGAATGTCAAAAATGCAAACAAAATCCCACACATTTGAAAATTTTTCTTTTCATCCTCTATTCTCATGGATATTCGAACAATATATTTGTGATAATAATCTTATACATTAATGTATTATATAAATCATTAAATACAATTACAATTGTTTATCAAAATTTTATTTTTACTTGGTTTATAAATTCGTTTAATTTATTTCATTCGTTTTATATATATATAGATCTTATTTTTAATATTCTTCATTCTTTTTTTAATTTAAAAAAGAATTTGTCTTTAAAATTTAATATTAAATTATTTTTTATTACTTTTCTTATTTTTTTTAATATTAATTACATAATAATTTAAAAAAATTTTCGATAATATAGTGTATTGTAATATTATATAATGTCATTGAAAATTTATTTTTAAATATTTATTTTTATATTACATATACATATAATATATATATAAATATGACACATGTAATGAATAATTTTTGTATTAAGTATAAAGGAATATTCAATTAATGTTCTTAAATTCACAAATTTAATAATTTTATTTAAAATTTAAACTAATAAGCTATAAATGATGAATATATCTAGCTTAAATTACAATAACTAAAATTCATACTCAATAATATTACATGTATAATTTTTATAATGATAATTTGTATATTGGCATCAAAAGTTACAGTCTATAATGTGATACATGTTTTTATAATATGTCATAATAAAACTGAAACTGATATGATATTAAAAATTATTTAAATAATTGTCACGATTTTATGAATTGTAATGACTTTCTAATGTGTAAATAATAACAACATAATATAATATAGCGCGATATTTATGAATTATTTCATTATATTTTTTTTATATATATTGTATTAATTTTTAAGGAGAAAAAAGAAAAAAAGGAGAAAAAAAAAAGAAAAAATATGAATAATTGATAGGTTTTACGTATAAAAGAAGAAGCTAACACTAAATGCTGTAATTGTACCGCAAAATACTTACGAGATATAATTAATGAATACAAAAATTTAAAATTAAAATATTACAAATATGTCGTGTTGTACTCATTTTTCATGTAATTTTTATAACGCTAGCCATATATTTAAAATTTTGAATATAGAAGTTTTGATTTCAAATATTAAATATAGATAAATAATTTATTGCCTGCTATACATATATAAATTTATTTTTAAGTATACTAAAACTATAATCCATACACGTCAGTTAAGAGAAATAATATGTTTAGGTATTTAAATGTATATATATCAATGTTTTTCTTTACTGCTTATCTGACGCTTATGAATATTAATTATAAGAATCTATATGTATTATGATAAAATTTTTAATTTTTTATATTATAAATAATAAAATAGATTATTGTTTACTCAAGCCTCTGATATTAATAAATATTTAGATAAAATTTCTAAATCAGAAAAAAATGTTTGAGTAAATTTAGTAAATAAAAATTAATTATTTACTGCTGTATGTATTATTATTATATATAGCATAATATAGTATGCCAGTGTGTCTCGTAGTTATGAAGTGATTTAATAATTGAATATAATTTAACAATTGAAATGTATCTAATAATTTTTCGTTTGTCTTATAATTATTTCAATTCTACTTGGTCGTTACCTCATTTATTGAAATATAAGATATTTTGATATGATCAATTTTTTAAAAATTTTATATATATATATATTACATAAGAACATCGTAAATATTATTTACTAAAATATTATTAAATATATCTAAAAATATCAAAATACAAATCGATCATTTTCAAAAAATTTTTATCTTTCAAAATTTTCATAAAAATTTAACGTTTAACTAAATTATTTTTAAAAATATTACTTATCTAATACATTAGACATACTTAAGATATAAATCTTATATGATCTGATGTCATATTTCACAATATTTTTAATTTTAATTATATATTTTTATATGTTTCAGCATTTAAGAATTAAAATTCATTATTGAATGTATTTGTGATATACACCGGCACACTATGAAAACTTGAATTTTAAAATAAATTTAACAGCATAAAAAGCATAAAAAATAGAACTAAGTTTGAGTATTATTTGCATTCATAGATATATGTTGTTCATAATTTACTGCGGAACGTTGTTTAATATTTCTAATGCTTAATATTTCTTATGTCATTACGATATTTTAACATGATTTTTGGTTATTTTTCGTATTAATTAAATATCTAATAAATATACAACAATGGTATACAGATTTAAACATTCACTAATTACATGCATGTATAAATATATATTTTTTTCTACGCTATACGATACTATCCTATGATATTTTTATGTACAAGAGTAACAGTATTTTTAATTTTTTTCATTTTGATAAAATTTTTTTTCATAGCTCATACAACAAAATTTGCATAAGTTCATATAAATTTATACATGAAACAAATAAAATGTGTAAAAATTTTAAAAATATTTTAAATTTTTAAGTTTTATAATAATAAAATTTTTTCGAAAATGAATCTCACAAGTTCCAACAGTTTTATGCTATATTTATATCATATTAAATATATATAGACATTTATAAATATTTCGGAGATCTTTAATGTAAAATTAATTTTTATTAAAGATTTTAAACAAATTGAAATATTTTTTATATTTCTAATAAAATTATATTAAAAATATAATTTTTACAGCAATGAAAAATATATGTGAATCTTAATAAAATTTTCCAAATATCATTTTAATTAAAAAATATTGTATTTTTATGACTAGAATTATAATAATTAGTATCAATATAATTAAATAATATCGCCTCTTCATTTTTTTTGAAGATGAAATAATGTTTACTAAAAATGAATAATTGTCACTTAATTTTCTCAATTATTCTTAAGGAACTGCGAGTTAAATATTTATATTTAATATGTTTTCTGTTTATATATCTATTTATCATCAATTTCCTTATTTATTTAATTTGTTGTTTTTCAATAAAAATATATTTTATAAAATAAAATATTTACCTCTTAATATTTATCTCTTTTGAGCTCTGTATAATTATCTAAAACTAAAATTTGGGCTACATTACGTTATTAATTTCGTTCGAAGTTAATTTTATAGAAAGAGAAACAAAGAATTTAAAAAAATCAGTAAATTTGTTGAGATAAATAATTAATTTACTAGTTTTTTTATATTTTATTATTAATCTGATACTCTTCTCGTTTGTTGCTATAAGTTTATTGTGCCGGTAACAATAGGAACTAAGTTTAAATTTAATTAAAAGTCAAACTTCTTAAAAAATATGCGTGACTTGACAGCATTTAAATTATGTAAAATTTAAACTAATATTCTTTTAATTAATCATAAAATAAAAATATAATTTTGTTATCTTTAATTTTTATAAAAACGTAATAAAAATATACATATTAAAAATAGATATATCTATTATTGTCAAGTCACGGATTCTTTAAAAAAATTCATACCTACATTCGATTCATTCATTTGTGAAACGTTTCTTTAAAAATATTGTAATTAATTCTCTAAGTGCAATATAAAAATTCTTACTGATAGGATATTTGTCGAAACATGCTACTAATCTCCTCCATTGTTTTGTTCTTCGTTTCGGGCACTTTCTTATAAATGAAGAAAACGAAGAATGCTTGTAAAGCGGCGAAAATAATGAATACGTAAGCACCTAGTGCCTCTTGCAGCGGTAGGAATCCGATACTGACGATAAAATTTGCCGTCCAATTAACTGCTATAGCAACAGACGTTGCCGCAGGTCTTGCAGATTGATTAAACAATTCAGATACTAAAAACCAAGGTATGCTACCTGGTCCAGTTGCAAATAGAACTACAAACATGATTACCAATACGATCGAGAAATAAGCTGCTGCACGAGATGTTTCCTAGAAAAGGAAAAAAAATATTGTGTATTTTAGAAATTTTTATAGCACTCTTTTTTTTTCAACAATATTAATTTATTCATAACAATATACTTACTGCAAAAGCAAGGCAAATAGCGAGTAAGGCAGTATCGATAAACATTCCAGAAAATCCAATTAACATCAATGTTTTTCTTCCAGCTCTTTCAACAAGTATTAAAGAAATAAAAGTCATAAGAACATTCATTGCTCCAACACCTAATGTTGCATTTTGAGCCGCATTTTTATCCAATTGTGCCATCATAAAGATTTTCGTCGAAAAGAACATTACAGCATTTATACCAGATAATTGTTGCGCGAACATAACCATAAGCGCAATTATTAATGGAATTCTAAGAGTAGAATTTACAAATAATTCTTTCAATGTAACCTTTGGCACAAGTTTTACTGATTCATATTCCGTCCTCATTTCTTCCATTTCATCGTGAACTTCGATCGTGCCACGTAACCAAGCTAAAGCTGCAATAAATAATATTTTCGTTATCAATAAATGTTTCGCTCTAATAATACAATATATATATAATACAATATATGTTTGTTTACTGAAAACAATTGATTATATAAACTATTTTAAGATAACACATAATTTTAAAAAAGTGATTAGCGGAATATTGAAATTACCTCTCTGAGCTTCCATATCCTTTCCTCTAGTGACTAACAAATATTTCGGGCTTTCGGGGCAGAATGGAAGAGCAATTACTTGGAAGATTGCAGGCACAATTGTCAAACATAAAAGAAGAGGCCATTGTTCGGCCGTACCCAAAATTTGTTCTAATCCAAGAATTTGTGATACCAAAATAGACATAGTGATAACTAATTGATAAACCGTTCCAACGGCTCCTCGTAAATGAATAGGTGATATTTCAGATAAATACATAGGCGCCAAACCAGCATTTAATCCTGCATTAATACCAATCAGAAATCTTCCTATAATTATCATTTCATAACTCTTCGCTGTTTTGGCGCAGCCCTCGAAAATTACTGTCAAGACAACTAGGATATTGTTTATTAACAGACCACCCTTTCTACCAAAACGATCGGCTATCGAACCCACCAGAGAACCACCGATCATTCCGCCTACACAAAATATCGACACCGCTATTGACCATATCATAGTCACTTCTGATTGTTTTGTTACTTGACCAGTACGGTTCATCTTCAAGTTACTGATCCAATCTTCAATAAGCTGTAATACACGATATATTTATATCATTTCTATATCACATTTTTTCATTTCTAATTATAAATAGAGTCAAAGAAATAAAATTGATTAATAAAATTGATTGATGATGGAAATAATTGTTAATAAACTTTAATTAATTAATAATTAAAATTATCATCATATGTTTATATGTTTAAATTTTACTTATACATCTTTATGATCTAATATTTAAAATCATATGTATAAAATGAATTAAATTTATAAAAAAAATTACTAATTATAGATAAATAAAAATAAATGGATAATACATAATAATTTAAAATTACTGTTATTATTACTTTTGTTATAATTATTTCTTTACTAATTAATTATATTAATAATATTTATATTATTTTTTTTAAAGAATAAAAATGATTTTAAATTAGAAATTCATTTTTCAATATAACAGCGATAGTAACATTCAAATGATATATTAGTACGTTAAAAAAAAACGATATGTTAAAAAAATATGAAATTTTTAACGATTAATGAATTAATGAAATAGATAGAATAGATAGAAAAAGATTTAAATTTTATTTCTATTGAAAATTTTATCGAATTTTAATCTTTTAGATAAGTGAAAAAATAGAATGAATTTTTTTAGTAATTTAAAATGATGGAATAGATAATTTCAAATGAACATCTAAAAATCTTGATAAAAAATGAAAATATATTAATAGGACAGTAATAATAAACATTAATTTTAAATTAATCGTATTATCCATTTATTTTTATCTATCCATAATCATTTAATTTATTAAATAATTTTCTACAAATTTTATTTATTCTTACATAAGATTTTAAATATTAATTTTAATTATTAACTAAATAATTTATATAGTATAAAAATGTATAAAAAATAAAATTTAAATATAATATACGATATATATTATATTTATAGTATAATTTATTAAATTTCATCAATAATTATTTTTTGTTTACTTATTTAATTTTATTCCTGTATTTTATATTTGAGAGTAAAACTCTCGAGAATTGATCTTGAGATTATTTTTTTAAATGAAATATTAATATTAAAGTATAGAAATATTGATTGTTCGAGAATAAGTTTTACTTTTGAAATCATTTTATTTTCATAAAACAAGTCAAATAATCACGATTTCAATTATTAAATATATTTTTTTTAGTTTTGTAATGGCATTATTTGCTAAGATCATTCATTGTATTTAATATATTCAATATTAATTATGTGGCGCTTGTAAAAATGAACTTAACATACAAAAAGATACGTATTAAAATCTAAGATAACTAAAAAAACATTATATAACCAAATGCTTAATTATTACTTTTATATATATATATATATATATATATATATATATTTATATAAAAATATATAAATATAAAATATTTTTTAATATATATTAAAAATATAATTAATTTTATACTTAAATCAGATATTATTACAAGTAAATGACTAATTATTTAAATACAAAAATTAATTATTATTTATTTTAAGAATTCTAAATAAGTAACTACTTATTGTGAACAAGTAAAAATTTTGTTTAGTAATTTATGAATAAATATCATTACAAAGTAGCTTCATGTCGATTGTATATGAGAAAAATGCTGATAATGTATCTTATGAAATACCTGCTGAGGTGCATTGACGACACCAGTGTTGTACCCATGTTGAAATGATGATCCAAGTGCAGCAGCTGCAATAGCAAATGCTAATCGTCCGTTTAAACCCTGCAATAAAGATAATTACTTCTTAGTCGATCGTTTTCTTTATTCATCAATGTCAGACAATAAAAACTTGTTAAAAAAATTTTTTTTTAACTGGTTAAAAAGAAATATGTATCTTGCCACTTATTATAAGAAGAATTAATAATAAAAGAATTAATAATTTTAATAAAAATCTTAAAACTTATATTAAAAAGGTTTATTTTTAAATTTATATTAAAAAGATTTATTTTTAACTATTTTTGGTTATTTTTAGCTAGTTAAAAAAAATTATATTGCTACCTTAAATAAATTATATTTTTTGATTATATTTTTAATAATTTTTTTGATTAAATTTTAAATAATATTTTTTTATTATATTTCAAATTATTTTAAACAAATATCAGAATAAAAATCTTTATAAAATCTTAATCCGGTTAAATTTTTATTCAGATTCAATTTTTTTAAATAATTAATTCAATAAAAATTTAAGAACTAAAAAAATTAACTGTAATTAAATTGTAAACAATATTATGGAAAAATAAATATTGCAACATTTAAAAAAATAGAAAATTTATTTTTAATATTTTATTTTCCTTTTTTCTCGGCTGAATTTTTTTTAAAGACAAAAAGATCATATTACACATTAATTATATAATTAATTGATAAATTTAAGATTTGTTTGCATCTTACCGGTCTTCCAAATAAAGGTCGTAATTTAAATCCAACCGTTCTCAGAGTCATCGAGAAATTATAATTGATTTACCAATGAATTGAATAGGCTCGTACCGATAAGCGATTAAAATGTTCTAACTTGAATATATGGAAAATATAGACTTATACAAGCTCCCGCTGTTTTCAAGCACGTGTCAAAGACCATTCTGCGGGTCGGTACCCCCGCCACGCATTTTTATACTGCTTCTATCTGTGACACACAAACATGCTAAGCAAACTATTGTACGTGACACGCATACGTACTTCAAGAAAGCTTACCAGTCAGTGTTTCTCAACTAAATTTACGTATTGTATTTCATTAACATATCTCCTATTTAATTTTATTTTATTATTATTCATTTTATTATTCATTATTTGTCGATTATTCCAAAAATATAATTGAAAATTATAATAATAAAAGCTATAATTAATAATTTAGATTATATTATAACTTATTGTTTATATACATGTATCAATACTTCTTTTATTTTACTATACCATAAAGTTTCAAGTTCACTTTCACTGTATTTTGTCTCCACAGTTTTTTGTTAAATCTATATGTATAAAATAGAATATAGATAAATTATGTATGTATCAAAAATTTGTATTTATGAAAAAAAAAAAATGATAAACCGGAAACAAATATTAATAACAGAATATTTACCAAGCTGATGAAAATATAATATATGAATGTCACATGCTATTTCATGAATATATACTGTTACTATAGGAGCATTGCCACAATTCATTTTTATTTCTTCTTATTTCTTCGGTCTTTAACCGATTATTAAACTAACTCTACTATTCGGAATACAGCCAAGATTTTGTTGCAATCAGTCCAAAAAGTAAAAGTTTAACTTTAAACGAGCGATATAAATATCAATTTAGAAATAAATAATAAGTAATTTATATAATTTATACTTTGTATTTTTTTCAATAACCTACAATTTTATTTTTAAGTTTTTAAAAATTAAAAATTTCTAATTTATCTTTTAATTTAACTTTGTCTCTATTTACTAAATATTTTATCGTGATATAAAATTTATGTTTTATCTGATTCAATTTACAGATTTTATTTCAAAAAAATGATACCAATGCGAATGAAATTGCTTCGTAAGCATATTCCATGCAATAGTGTAATTGTGTTTATTTACATCCATGTACTGGAATTAGTTTCAATATACATAATACTGTTGATGTATTAGGAAACGATTGTTGCTTGCAATAATAATGAAAAATATAATACCAATTACGAAATTTAATTCCATTGTATATTAGAATAATATTTCTGGAACGAACATATTACAAGTTTAGAGAGAAGATGTGAAAATTTCCCGTTCTGCAAACTTTTGTTGGCATTGGTTGAAACAGAGGTGTGTCTATCCCAAGCAACGCCGATTGGTTCGCGTTGCCAAGCCTCTTCTACACCGGTCTCGTGGCATACACAAGTTCAAGCATTCTAATTATAGCTACTAGATGACAAACGCAAACGTTTTATCAAAATTTTCGATCTATCAATTTGTTTGATCATTTTTCTAAGAATTTAAGATATTTCTTGATAACTACTTTAGTTTCTCTATATTATAAGTACCGTATAAAATATTTAAATTACTTATATAACGTATTCTTAATCAAATCATACATATGTATATCAGTAATGATGTCAAATAAAACAAAATTTTTATATAAGTTTCAAAAATATTATAATACTTTATCATTATCAAATAAAATATACAAAATAAAGAAACGAATAAAAAAAACTCATTTTATATTCTTAAATAAAAAGTTACTACTTATATGAACATAAGTAAATTTTTCCATTAGAAAAAAATGTATCGAATTATATAATATATTTTACCTAAGAGAATATTATTTATTTCATATTTCACATTATACGACGAATTTTTTCAACCGAAAATATAAGAATAACGTTATTTTCGTTCAAATAAAAATAACTTTGGATAGTAGTGCTGGATTTTTTGATTCTTAACTAAGTAGGTTATTCAACAAACAAACTTCTTCATTTTTTTTTTAAATAAAAGTTTTATAAAAATTTAAGAAACTCAGTTATTTTTTATTATTTTAACAAAATTAATTTCTTACGTGATTCTTACTTAAATTTTTACGTGAGATAGATCGCTTTTTGAACAAGTATTACAAAGTTATGTCTGTTTAAACTAAATAGATCATAATGTATGGATACTTTTTTCGGATATTGTATATTCGTATCTTCAAAATTATAAAATAAAAATTTTGAAATATTGTTCATGTGTTAATCTTATTTACAGTCGTCTTATTTGACTTTTATTTATGCATAGCTAATATGTATAATACGTAGAATATTGCGATTTTACATACGTTATTAGTTTGCGTCATTCTTTGTACAACGAAAAAGAACTGTAATTTCTGATTTTTTAAATTCAATAATTTATATTTTAAAAATACATAGATACATACGCAATCTTTTAATAAGTACATTTTGATAAAAATTAAAAAAGAATTTATTAAATAATGTTTCTATCTTTTAACATGTTAGTAGTTTAAAGTTCACTTTTTAAAATTTTTTTTTATAATAAGACATTTCTTATCATTATCATATATGCATACAATAATTTATTATTAATCATATTGATTAAATATTAAATAAACATTTTTTGTTTTTTGATTATTTATAATTGTTTATTCAATATGTTATTTTAATATGATAATCAAATTTATAAAGTTATGTAAAATATAATTATAAAAAAGAAAAAATACTTTCGTTATGTTCAATCACAATATATTTTTGCTAGACGTGAGTAGAAAATCATTATTGCAATAAAGTCACCTACACATATCACAACTTCAGTAGATATATAGGTTGGTTATTCAGTACAACCTTGGCTTAACACAAGTCTTGACATAACATGTATTTCCAGATTAATATCATCTCTTATTAATTTCCTTTCACTCTCAAAGGAATTTTACTTGCATTAATTTATGAGATAATACGAGATACAAGAGCATCGATGTCGGCAGAACAATAATATTGTCCAACAAAAGAAGAGATCAATGCTTTTAACAATTTTCATATTCTTACTCGTTCGTTTGTAGAATTATTATATTTCATATTAAAAAAAAAAAACAAAAAAAAGAAAGAAAGAAAGAAAAAACAGAATTTTCATTGGAAAAATGTATTTAAATAATGTCGGATTAAATTATCAAAGTGTAAATTTCTTTTTGTGAGTATCGTATAATAATTATTTAATGATCATTCGATTCATTACACCAGAGAGTACATCAAATAATGATGCAATGTGATATTTAATTTATGCTTAAAAAATTTTACTTTTTTTGTGAATTTAAAATAATATACGATTATCTAAAAAAATGAGTAGCATAGGTCGCGTTTAACATATTAAATAATATAAACGATCCAAAATTTGTGAAAAAAATAACATTTTCAAAGTTGATTGATCAAATTAAATATATATCATTTTAGTTTTGTAATAAAATCGGATGATCGAGATAAAGACTTAAACAATATTTCTTTGTTTCTAGAAATAAAAATACTTGATAAAATTTTTTACCTTGAATATAACTTAATTATTACAATTTTTACTTCTAATTATCAATGGTGAAAATGTTACCGCGTTTTGAAAGTATACAATACTTCAAGTATTCAAATTGAATGTTAATATTTCAATGCTAATAACATTCATAATACTCAGGACAAGCAGAATAGATTTAAAAAAATATTTCAATTACCGCCAAATAGAAATTTCACATAAAATGGTAATCATAATTAATTGACATCAAATATTTTATCATTAATTGTTAAATTTTATATTGTGAATCGTAAAGAACAAAAAAAAACCAAATATATTCGAAACTTTTAATTATTAATTTAGATATTATTATTATTTGGCACTAGATATGTTTATATTGAAAATATTTTTACCTGTAACCATCCTCTGTCAGTCATGGTATAAAATTTCGTATGCTTTCGTATTACACTTATTAAAAAAAATTTTTTGTCACTAGCTCGTATACAAAAATTCGAATTGAGCGATGCGACGACAGTGAGGAGACAACGACCGAATCGTTCCGTGTCACGGTCGCGTATGAAAGCTACTGAGACAACATTCGTGCGAGCGGGACGAAAGCTGATTTTCGAAACCAGTCATATCTCCCTCTCCTCTTTACTTCTCGCTCAAGCTTGGTGTAGGTCCCTTGAACAAACTCTATACATACCAATTGGACAACACTGTGCAGCAATGTAGGTTTCACCTCTCTCACCATTCCAGCATTTCTTCCGAGAAAATTCTCGAAAAAAAGAATATAGATATGAACTAACGCGATCTTTCTTTTCTTTTTTTTTTCCTCTTAATCGATATTTATAAAATTTAAAATCAATAATTGTAAATATCATTAAAAAATATATAAAGGGATCATTTTGTATGATGATCGCTAACCACTTCCTGATAAAGAATCTGATGCATCTATATCTGATGTAAAGAAATACTTGAAAATTATACTTTAGATTAATATGTAGATATATTAATATAATCCGTATAATACAATATGTAGCTGTATAGTTGAAGTATTATAAACGCTATATGAAAGGATCTAGATTTCTTATGCTTGTCCTTCTCAATTTCTTAAACCATAATCCTATCGAACGGATTTATATTTCATCTGCGACATATTAAATGAACATGTTTACAATGTTGATTATAATAATAACATTTCAAATTATCATATATAAATTTTTTCTTTATAATGATGAATAAAATGCGGAATCAATAAAAAAAGACTTTCAATAATAATGATAATAATTATAGAAGAAATATATAATATGTATTGTTATATTATTTATAAAAAATTATTAGAATAGTTAAATGAATAAAGATAAATATAAAATTATGTTATTATAGTACAATTTTATCTTATAAAAATAATTTAAACTATACCAAGATGGTACGAAAAAAATTTTGTTCTGGATCTATTATTTTGTTGTAACAAGCTCATACTGTCTCAATGCAAAACCGGACGTAGCCTTTTAATGGAGTAATCATGTTGTGTGCGCCAATTTTATAGTTAAGAATATTACAGTTACAAAGCGGTTGTCATAACCTATGTAATATGTAACCTATGTAAGAATGGTTAAATAAGAAAAATATATCATGTATTACTTTTAATTTTTAAATTTTTAAAATTCACTTTCTTCTATAATATGTTCTATAATATGATATGAAATTTATTTGAATTTTTTCAAAACAAAATAATTTAATTCTATTTTTTTCACTTAATGTTACATTTATTTTATTTTATATATTTAGAAAATTTGATGAAAAAAAAGCAAAGAAAGCATAATTAAACAAACAAAATTAAAGAATGTTTCATAGATGATAAAATACAGTCACCGACTCATTGTCATTAGTTAAACCAGATTTTATATAAGTTTTATATATACCCACGTTGAAAAGAATCAAATAATTTTATTTATATACTAACAATTCAAAATATAATTTAAAAAATTTATATTAATGCAAAATATAATAAAAAATCAAATCTTTAATAGGATTTATTTTCAATAATTTTTTCAATAGAGATAAAAGATTTTTAATATATAGATATTAATTTATTATCATCAAAGGAAGTAAAATTTCGACATTACTCATATTCCTTAGAATTATAAATCAAATAACGATATAATCAACAGTTATTGATTTATAATTTGCGACATAAATGATTATTAAAAATAACTTGTTAAAATTGAAATAATATATTTTTTAGAATATAAATTGCGGTAAATTTATAAACGATATTTCAAAATATAAAAAGATAAATGAGATAAAAAAATGAAATCAAAGAAACAATTATATGACCTTTAATCTTTTCTATTCAAAATTTATAATTTAATAGACAGGACATAGAAAATGATAATATATATATATTCGTTATCATCAATGATATTCGACTATCCGAAATTTGAACTTTATACGAGATTAGATTTCTTCGCGTTAATTTTTTGTTTTTGTCACAATTTAAGTGAAACATACTTTCGACTTTCGAGATACTTTGTTTTCAAAATCATAAACTTTATGTGCATAATAATAAAAACAAAAAAAAATCAAATATATACGAGTTTAACAGCTAAAATAAAAATTAATATTTTCGTCTTAAAAACTACATATCGTTCAGTTTGTAATATAATATACTCACCAATTTCTTATCCTCCATAATGTATGTGAAAGAGTAAACAATGAAACAGAAAAGATAAAAGCCGTTTAACATTATATGTTCTTAAGTTTGTAACAAATTTCGTTACCTCCTGCACCGGATTTGAAGGCGTACTTGTTGTAGCCTGCTCTTGAATTTTATTGCTTGACTAAATCATAATTGTTAATTAAGCATATACCAATATCTATAAATTTTATGTTAATTTTTTTATTACATGATACCTTGTCGTTTTCCGTTTCCATCACAAAGCAGCTTGTAAAAAAACGTGTAAATTATATTTCATATATTATTATATAAAAACGAGAAATATCAATGATAAAACGAATCTTTTACAAAATAATATAAAAATGATGTAATGAAAAGGAACAAGCAAGCATATATAGATAATATAATCACTTTAATTTCTTACGTAAGATTAGATGTTTGAAATATTTTGAATAATTTTAAGATATTATTTGATATAACTTTAAGATTAAGTAATTAAAAAATCAATTTAATAAATGATGTATATATGAAAATAATAATGAAAGAAAAAGAAACAAACGCAACAGCTTCCTTCATAATATATTAAAAATCTATAAAGTCTATAAATAAACAAATCATAAAAACTATAATTAATTAACTAATTAATATAATTAATAAAATAGATAATCAATAATAAATGATTAATATAAGATATAATTAAATTTATACAAAAATTTAAATATTTATTATTTTTTATTATAATTATTTATAGCAATATCAATATATATTAAAATAACAAAATGCTTCTACTTATTTATTGATTTTAGAAAAAAATAAAATTTATTTTTATTTATTAAGAACAAAAAATCTAAAAAATTATAACTCACGATTATAAATATTATTATATTAATATAGTAATTTTTTTTACTAATTGTTAAAATGTTATGAAATATAGAAGATAACTTTTTTATTTTTATTTAAAATATAATAATTTTATATATTTTTTATATTATAGCATATTCTATTTATAGTTTATTAATTTAATATTATAATTATAAATAAAGAAATAAATATAATAAATAAATCAAATCTGAAATAAGATCGTAAAAGAATCTAGAGTTTTAGTTTGTATGTAAATTATATATAAATAATTAATTAGAACTTTGTTGATTAATATTATGAAAATAGAATCATTGAATATATATATATATGTATGTATATGTAATCTGGAGGGTCATGATCTATGATAATTTGACATGTCATTGTATATTGAAAGAATGAAATTGATTCTAAATGAAAATTGAATTGAAAATTTTTTCTATATAACAAATTTTGTTTATGTATATACGAATTTTGTATTCCTTTATAAGTCACGAAATGTGATATCGTTACATCATAATTTATTCATTTATTTGATTTAAAAATTATCTCTTACCTAAACTAGCTTTTTATCACAATGTACAATATATCAAAATATTTTAAATCAATGTTAAAAATATAATGATAAAAATATCATAAATTCTCATTACGAATAACTTGTTACTGAAATTGACAAACGTGAATATTAATTATAATCATATTCATTTCATCATTCATATTATATTTGCATTGATTCACTTTAAAATATAAACATTTAAAAATAATATATGTAGACAATCATGTTTATAAACAATATATAGAAATATATAAAATTTAATTTAAGAAAATATGTATATCTATATTATTAGTAAAGTATGTTATATTCAATTCCATTGATTAAAAACATCTATGTTTCTCATTTGTAAATTAACTCAATAATATATTTCTGTTTGCAACTCATAATTGTCAGTCTATCCATACGTGGGTTAGGTTTGCATTAGTATTTGTAAAAAAAAAAGAAAAATAAAAAAGAATTCATTCGATTTATTTTTAGAAAAGAAATAACGACCGAGTTGCCGCGCGAATGACACGTAGTACTTACAATTAGTGACGTAGTCAAAGAAAACGCGGGCTTGACTATTCCAAGAAAATTCACGTTCGATCCTGGTATACTTATACCTCTTGGATAAACGAGTAACCGACCAAGAAGCCTTACAAAGCGCACGCGCGAAAATTTACCGGCTTGCATTTTCTATTGTAATTCTAAATCGAGGATTGCTTCATATTTAATTCATATTTAATTCATTGGAGAAATTATTTTTTATTTAATTTTCGACATAACAAAACGAAAATCAGATATTGAAATAAACTTGCTTTTGTAGCTCTATATTTAGATGTAATAATTAAATAATTATATTTTTAAATTAGAAAAATATTTAATATAATGTATAATATTTTATTATATTAACATAATAAATATAAATCATCTAAAAATATGTTCATATTTAAAAATCAATGAAATAATGCTCTATTTACTAATTTATGTTTGATTTTTTATAATTTTAAATTATATGCTTTAAAAAAATATATCATTTTCGCATGAAAAAAATTTTTAAAATTTAATATTTGCATTCATTTGTTATTCATAATATATTTTTATTTTATAATTTGATTTTTTTTTTATATTTTTCTTATATTTCATATTAAAAGCCATTATGCATTGCAAACAACTTTTCAATCAATGATTTAAAAAATAATTAATATCATTACTTACAAATGTAATAGAACTTTTTCAATCAGATTTAAAACGAACGTAATCTTTATTTAATTAAATTATTTATATTTTATGTGATATAACTTTAAAAATACTGTTTTTATCACAATTAATTTGTCACAAAAATTTGTATATATTTATACACAGTCATTATTTTTTTAATAAAATTATAATTTTTAAAAATTCACAGTCAGTTAGTTATTATTAAATAACATTTTTTAATATAAATTATATGTCATATATATACCATATTCACATAAGATACGAAATATACCAAGTTCCATTTCTAATTTTTTGTTGAGCCTGCGCTTACTCTCTGAATATTTGGAATGAATATTTAGTGATTGATCGATACGTTTTGAAATATATCGCATAATTAAAAATAATTATAGTCTTTATAATTTAAGTGAAAAAAATTATAATGAAAAAAATAAAAATTATATTATTTATACATATTATAAATATCATAAATGATTATAATTAATAATTAGAAAGACATTTGAAATAAGAATTATATATATATTAATTATTCAAATTTTATATTTAATGAAATTTATCTAAATAATCATTTATCTAAAATTATAAAATTTATTTTATATGTATAAACAAATTCTAAAATATAACATATAGAAACATTTTCTAACCTCTTTTCAAATATATGGACATAATATAAAAAACGATAAAAATTAATCTTTGTGGTTATAAAACATTTATTAAATTATTAAAATATAAGAAACAAAAGCATTGAAAACACGCGAATATACTATAGTAAAACGCACTTGGCTATTTTATCTTAGGTAAAAACGAACGATACAACGCGTGGGCGACGGACGATGGCTTCACATTGATGCAAGCTGTACAACGTCACTCTTCGATAGATGGCGAGCCCCCAAGAATTCTCTTTCTCACTCTTTCATTTTCTCACTTACTCTTTCACTCTCCCTCTCTATTTCAATTTTCTAATATCACAAGACACAACATAAATAATATTAAGAACAATAATATCTTTATTTAAATATGAATGACTTTAAATAAATTTAAAATTTTATGATATTCCAGTATTTTTGTATTTAGTATTTTTGTAATTTGCAATTTAAAATATAAGAAAGAAATTAAAAATTTAAATCATTATATAATATTTTCATATTAAAAAAATAAACTAGTTACATATAAGAAATTTGAAGTCATTTCCTTTGATATGTTAATATCATAAAACAATTATTTGCATTTTAAATTATATTTCATCTATTTACTTCAAAACGTTTATTGAATTCAAAGTTTAAAAATTCATATTTATTCATGAAGCCATTGTAATTTAATAAATATATATAAATATATATTATAATCATAAATATATTGATCATAAAGATATTATTTATAATAATAATATACATCTAAAAAAATTATATATATTTAAAAAAAAATAAAAAATATTAATTTAAAATTAATTTTAATTTTTATATTAAAATAATAATATTAAAAAGTATAAAATTAAATTTATGTCACAATAAATAATATTTCTCAAAAATTATTGAATAATTGAATCAAATATATTGAAATACAAGAATTCTAAAAATAATAATCAAAGATAATAGTCAAAGAAACGTATGTAAAACGTATGTCAGTTTCCTAATATATTAATATCAATGATTTTTGAAAAATTTTATATAATAGTTTAAAAATTATATTACATATTAAAAAATATATTAATATGAAAATTTATTTTATAATAAATAAATAATAATAATAAATTATATTTATAAATCAAATGAAAAAAAATTTTCTAAAAATATATAAATTACATTTATTATTATTATAAACATATTAAACATATATGATTTAAATAGTTTGTATTTAAAATATAAAATGCATTTCGTTTACTATCGTAACATTCATGTGTGATTGCGTCAGATAATATATGTAATATACTGTGGAATTAAAGCAGTGACAGGTGACATGCCTTGTACACACCCACCAATTCGACCAATCACGTGCTAGGTTATGGAATGTTCTCAAATCATATGAACTGCATATTTATAACTGCTTTTCAAATAAAACTTATAATATTCATAATGAAATATTTATATTTTAAAAAACCAATAAATAATTAATAAAAATTAAAAAAACAAGATATGTTTAAATTATTTAATGTTAAATATTTTTATGATATGATAATGATAACCACTGATTTTACGTCAATAAATAGTTCAAGAATTGAAGATTTGAAATAAAAATCCAAAAAAAAGAAAATTCACCTGTTGACAATAGCATGTTATATCTTAAAATATAAAAAGAAACATTGTTTCGAAGAGTTAGGTTATCACAATATAAAAATAAAAACGAAAATTGTATTTAAAGTAAATATTTGTATAATATGTAATTATATATTTGTCATAAAGTTTATTTCTATTTATTTCAAATATGATACTGCATTTTTCATTGACATTCTAATTTTTTTGTATATATTTAATAAAAGAAATATTTTAAAATAAAAAAATTATATTGTAATTTTTAAAAAACATTAATTTGTAACATTTAGATATGCTATTAATAAAATAAAATATTATAATTATATTATTTATATAATTATAATATTATAAAATATTATAGAATATTGTGATATTAATATAATATTAAAATTAATATTAATATAATATTAATATAATAGTTAATTAATAATATAATAATGCTTACTTTACGAGCGATAAGTATCGTTTAATTATTCGATAGGTACTAAGGGCATATTAATTGAATGCTTAGAATTCTATTAACAGGGGTCAAATACGTATCTACGTGCAGTTGCTTAGAGCATGTCTTGCGTCATTCGAAGAAACCACAGATCATTTGATCAAGAAAGCATTACTAACAACTAACGATATTCACTACAGAGAATCGATCAATGATCTGTGCAAGGTTAAGAATTGCTATTTGGAAGAATTCCAATTATTTATATGTTATTAATTAATTTTTATAATAATTAATTATTATTGATAAAAGAAATAATAAAAATTCAAAATAATATTTTATTCTCATTATACTATAATCGATGTCCTCAAAAAATTTTTAAAATCGCAATTATATGTTTTCATAAATTTAATAATTATTTTATTGATTCTTATTATTACTATGATTGTTTATATATATATATATATATATATATTTCATTATTTAATACTATTATTATTTAATACTAAATGATAATTTTAAAAATAAATGATCACTCATATTCCACTTTCTATATGTGCATAGAAAAATATGTATGTTTATATCTGCATATATATCTTGATCTTCGATTATTTATTTTAGATTTTAATACTACTTCTATATAAATTTCAGTTAATACTTACATTAATTGTTATATTACAATATTAATTTTTAATAATAAATAATGATTACAATTTTCACGCATTTATTAATTGCAATTTATGAATAAATAATAAAATATTCAAGAGTAAATTTAATATAATAAAAATATGTTAATAATATTTCAAGAAAAAATAAAAATATATTAATATGTTTCATATATCAATATTTGAAAATATTTTAATAAATATTTTAATAATTTGAAAAATTTGTGAAAAAATTTACTTACTTTTCCAGCAGAGACAGGTATAGTGGTTTCTCGAGTATAAATTGGAACATCCAAATCACTAACACTGCTACTGATACTAGGTGCTCTAGAATCTGGTCGACCACTGAGAGGGACAGAAAGATGCGTTGGCCTAAGTGGATGAGATTCTGCGATGAAACCCTCTCCAAAATCTTCATCATCTCGATCCATCTTCCCTTATAACACCAAAAGACATATGTCTTAAAATAAGCAAATTGAAAGATGAACAAATTCTTTAATTTTTTTTAATGTAGAATCAAAATACAATTTTCATTTTAAATAAGAAAAGAAAACAAAAAACTTTTTTGTACTTTCTAAAATTTTTTGAAACATTTCTATATTTTTAATAAATTAATTAAATTTTTTTTAATTAATTAAAATTGAATTTAAATAAAGCAATTATACTTAATTTGTCAAAATATAAATACATTTATAAACAAAATACATTTCTTTTTAAATAAAAATTATTATTAAAAATAAAAGAAAAATATAACTATACTATATAACTATAATTTTATAATTAAAATGAAAAACTAGAATTTTTTTATTAAGTAAATATGAAATTAGATGCGTCATTAGAATAATGAAAATTGTCAATTGTGCGTCGTAAGTATTGTATGTAAAATTAGCGCGAGAATGTGACAACACTATGCTTTCCCTATCAATTATTTGGCGAAGAATCAAGGCTAGTAACTCGATGACACACTCCCCACTCCTATAGAAAATTTTATTCTACCATTCAAGAAAATTATTAGAAAACATTGTAATTTTTATATTATTATATTATTTTACTAATTTTCACATATATCTTATTCAACTTTGATATTAGAATTTGAAATTGTTTATTTAAAACTTATTTACAAATTATTGCATAGAATTTGATTTAAAATCAAATTAAAATAATATAATTATTAACTTGAAATTGTAAACTCTATTCTATTAATTCTTGAATAAAAGAATGAAAAAAATTTGTCTTTACATCAAAAGATTAACTATGTTTTAATGAGTACATCGACATTTTTCATAAATCATTCGACATGAATCAGCAAAAATTCTTGTATGTATTATACAACTATTATATATAATATTTATACATTCGATTAATAAACTCATTTAAAAATTTCATGTATAAAAAACAAAGTTATTTTTCTATATAAAAGTTCTACATAAAATATATATTAATTTTTCAATTATATATTATATATTAATTTGAGCTAATTGACATGAAAAATCAGGACATAGTCCATTGACGTCAACGAGGAATCTAAAAGTTGCCATAAGAAAGATATGACATTTTTTAATTACCTCGTGCTCAAGAAAAGTAGAAGTAATAGAAGAAATAGAATGAAGAGAATAGTTCAGCAAAAATTCGTTGTTTCTCAATGAATGTATCTGCACTTTTTATGCCGCCAACTATAAATAAATGTATTAAACGTACTATCGATGAAATCGATGATAAAAGCACGAAAATACAAGAAAAAAAATATCGAAGATCAGAACATCCGTACAGCCAGGGTGTGCTCTTGAGACTGAGCTAGAGGACGCATCTCATCGTAACGTCGCCGTCGTCGTCGCCGTCGGCAAGACGTAGCCGTCGGCCTCCGGCTGGATTTAATTTTAACGCATACGTCGTTAGACGAGCCTCTGACTTCCTCTAACAACGAATACAACTACGTTAATGCATCTTCTCTTCTTCCCCTTCGACTCTTCTTCTCTTCTGTATTTCTGCATCAATTAATTCCTGCTATACTTCGCAATTGATTTCACTTGACCTGATAGCATATCCTGCCAGCAAACTCTCTATCGGACTTGTAACAATTCATAAATATTTTCCGAAGATGTTCTTTTTTTTTAAATTTTTATTTGCATTCTTTAAAATCATCATATTTTTGATTATTTTTATTTATATATTATAAATTTGATAAAAATATTTAATATCTAATAATTTGTTATTATTTTTTTATTCATTTATAATTATATAATTTTTTTCATTTATATATATATATATATATATTATATTTTCAAACTAAAATATATACGAAATATATAACAAATAATAACAAACTAATAATAAGATTCTATGATAAATCATTATTATATTTTCAATTAATTTTAATGTTTTCTAATGACATTGATTATGTAAAAATAACATTCAATTTTAAAGTTATTATTATGTATTAGTATGTATTAAAGATAGTTTGTTCTATTTTACAGTGACTTATACAATGATATATTTATAATAACTTTAGTAATATTATCTATTTCTAATAAAGAAAAATATTGCATTTTATAAATTTATTGCATTATATTATAAAAAATAAGTGAAATATGATTTGAATAATATAAAATTATATAAAATCTAATATAAAAAATTTGAAATATAATAAAATGTATACTTACTTTAAATATATAAAATTGATTTATTATTAAAATATTGAAAAGATAATTATAATATCTTTATTTAATATTTTTTAATAATCTTCATTGAAATTTCACTTTAATTTGTTAAATTTAAAAACAATTTCTTCGCACTTTCGAACGTTATCATCTAAATATATGAATTTATTAATGCCATCTGGTGAATTGTTCATATATTACTTGTGAATGTTTTCTTATATATTTTATGAATTATGATATTATCAAAATAAATTAATATAATTAAATTTAATAATATTATGATATAAAGAAAATTATTATAGATATTAATAATTTATACTTTTATATACATTCATTCCTAAATTCGATGCAGTTTTTTAATAAGAAAGAATGGTTATATTAACACGAGTTTTAGGTTATATGACAAAAGTATATATTTAATATTTTTTTTTATTTAATATTAATATAATATATTGTAATATATTAATATTAATATAATAATAAAATATATTATTTTATGGGTTAATTTTTTTAGTTACGCAATTACACAAAAAAATATAATCGACAACGCTTAATTGACAGTTTGCGTATTCATGTAACTGGAGGTACGGGTGGTTCAGGATTACCTTCTTATGGTGGGTTAGGTGGACCGGGAGGAAATGTTTATCTCATTCCAGAAAAAAAATTAACATTAAAAAATGTTAAGTATAAATTAAACAATATGAAATTAAAAGCAGGAAAAGGAAGTGAAAGTTCCAAAAAAGGTCTTATTGGAATACCTGGAGAAGATTTAAATATAAGTGTACCAATTGGTATCACTGTTTATGATGAAAATCACATTAAACTTGGTAATATATAATGTAATTATTTTTATTTTATTGAGAAACGTTAATTATTCAAGATTACTTTATGAAAATATAGGAGAAATAAATTCAAAGGATACAAAATTAATGATAGCTAAAGGTGGAATAGGAGGCTGTGAACAAACAGGATATTGTGGACTTAAAGGTGAAAGTCGCACTATAATTCTTGATCTTCAATTACTTGCAGATGTTGGTTTAATAGGTTTTCCAAATGCAGGAAAGAGTACATTTTTAAATGCAATTTCAAAAGCAAAACCAAAGATTGCTAATTATCCATGTAATTTTTAAAAATATATTATTATATATTTTATATATATATATATAGTTTTATTTCTTATATATGATTTTTTTAGTCACAACGATAAAGCCACAAATAGGCATTATAAAATATAAAGACTATAGACAGATTTCCATTGCGGATTTACCAGGTTTAATAGAAGGTGCTCATATTAATAAAGGAATGGGTCATAAATTTTTAAAACATGTAGAAAGAACAAAATTATTGTTATTTATTGTAGATATTCAAGGATGTCAAGTTTCTATAAACCATAAACATAGATCTTGCCTAGAAACCATTCTTTTATTGAATAAAGAAATTGAACTTTATAAACCTGATTTATTAGATAAACCTGCAATGATTATAATAAATAAAATGGATACAAAGAAAGCAGATGAAATCTATAATGAAATTAAACCAAAATTAAATAATTTATCAAAATTCCTTCCAGAATTTGATAAATCAATACAGCCAACAAAAACATTACAATTTGATGATGTTTTAACGACTTCTTTGATTTTAAAAGATGCAAATGAAATACAGAAAATAAAAATAAAAATTAGACAAATTATTGATGAATATGAAGAAAAGATAATTTCTCTTAGAAATTTTAATTCAAATGCAGATAATTTATGTACAAAATTAAAACAACAAACAGAGAAATATGCGCCAACATTTGTGTAATTTATTTTAATAAACAAATAATTTAAAAAAGTAAAAACTTTGTAGATTATGTTAAATATAACAACAAATATATTTCATATTTTTTTACATAATTTAAAAAAGTTTTTTCTTTATTTTTATCCATTTACATTTTAAGTTTGCTTCTTCTACTTTTTTAATCCAATTTTCTCCAAGTGTGGCTACTTTTTCTACTTTAATTTTTTCAATTTCATTTATATCTCTAATAACATCTATATTTTGTATCCATTTCTCTACTCCATTCCATGCTATCATTATTCCATTATCAGTACATAATTTAGAAGGAGTCCTTATAAAGGTATAACCTAATTCTGTACTCAAAATATTCAATGCTTTAGCTAGAAAATTATTACATGCAACCCCTCCTGAAATAACCTATTCAATAAAATAAAAAAAAAATAAATATACTAAAATTGAAAATTAATATTTTTAATTTTTAACATACCAATGTCTGTTTATTTTCAGGAAATAATGACATTTTATTAATAAATTCCATTGCTCTTTGAGTTCTTTGACAAATGTGTGTTATTAAAGCTAATTGAAATGCTGCACAAAAATTATATACATCAGGAATTATCATATCTGCAACTATATTATATTTTTCCTCTTCTAATTTAATGTAATTATCACAAAGACTTAATAATCCAGAAAAACTAAAATTACAATTTCGAAAGTGCGTCATTATAGGTGGAAATAAAAACTGATTAACATTTGAAGCTTTACTTGCTGCAATTTCTATAGCTTGGCCTCCATTTAATGTACTAAATTCTGGAATATTTTTTAATTTTAATCTTCGTGCAACCTATAAATATATATTTGATATAAAATAAATAATTAAAAATAAAGATTATGTTTATAATAAAAGATTATATATACTTTACCTTATCAAAAACATCACCAGGTGCATCATTTATATTAGTACCAAGTAAATAAAATTTATTTACATTTTCAACAATTGCTAATAAACAGTGACCTCCAGAAACTAATAAAGCAAGATAAGGAAAATCAATCTATAATATAAAAATTAAATTATATCATTCTTCTTGTAACTTTTTTCTAATAAAACATTTATATTTTACAATTTTTCTATAATTGTATTATATTTCATACCTTTTTATTTATTCTTGCAGTTAAAGCATGAGCTTCCATATGATGTATTGGTATAAATGGTTTTCCTCCAATTTTTGCTAAATATTTCCCAAACTGTGTTCCAATATTAAGTGACATAGGAAGACCAGGTTTTATAGTTGTAGCTATTGCATCAATATCTTTTATTCTTAGATTTGCAGCTCTCAATGCATTTTCACAAGTTTTTGTGATATTATTTATATGTAATGATCTTGCAAACGTAGGAATTATTCCTCCAAAACTAAAATATATAAAAGTTATTAAATAATATATATTTTTATTACACATTACATAAAAAACTATTAATAATAATTTTAAATTACTTTAAATGAGTTAAATATTGAGAATTAATTGATTCGCCTAAAATATTTCCATTGCTATCAATAATTCCAAAACCTGTATCATCACAACTAGATTCTATTCCTAAAATTATAGATTTATTGTGCAATTTTCTTATTAACTTTAAATTATACTTATGTATGTGTGATAATATATCCCTATTTATAAAATGAAAGAATAAGCTCATATTATAAATCATTTTTTTTTAAATTGAATTTAAATATTCTTATTTATTTATATTTATTAATTTATTATAATATAATATTCAATATACATATCTGTATATATATTATATATTGATATAGATCTATTTATATACTATAAATTAAAATATATTAAAAATTTAATTTATGTATCACATATATATTTATATTTGTGTAGATTCAAGTATAAATATATAAATTAATATAATATTTATATTCGATAAATATTAATAATTTAATTAATAAGACATATCAATATTTTATTTAATATTTATTTTATGTTTATATATTATTTTATATTACATTTGAAATTATTATAGTATGCAAAAATAACACATGTTATATTTGTTACAATATTACATTTAATTCGAGATTTCGATATAAGATTAATATATCGAAATTAAATCGATGTGACCTACGCAACGCTTACTACACTACATATTTCGTAGCCATCACAGATTGCTGACTTTCACTCAAGTGCAAGAAAGTGAATATACAATGTCGGAACAGTAAGAATTTTTCTTTTTTTTATTATAAAGAACGAATATTTTAGCATAACTTTAGAATTTAATTTAATTTTTGAATATATATATATAAATTTAGTACCATTATTTTTCGGTCATATCAGTTTTGATTTGAGGTTAGAATTATCATTACTGTTAATAGTGACGTACTTATACTGTATTTTCTTCATCATCCATCTTTTTCTTGAATTATTTATTTATTATTTTTACAATTAATAAAATTCATAAAATATAATATTTGTATTGACAATGTATAAAGTGAAATTTAATTTAATTTTGAAAATATCTATTTTTATTGTATATTATGGATTACTTTAATAAACATTACTTTAATTACTCTTTCGTGTATATCATTCTTTTTTATAAGTGTTGTAAATTTTCTATTAATACAAATTTATTATCTTTATATATTAATTAAACATAATTTAAGAAATTTATATTGTAAACAATAGATTTTAATATTATAAAATATTTATCCAAATTGATTTTGTTTATGATGTGAATAGATCAAAATAAATTAAAAAATTAAAATTAAAATAATTTTATTTGTATAATAATTTAAAAATTGCTAATTTTATAGTATATATGACATGATTTATATAAATAAATAAATTTAAATTTTTTATTATTAATTTATTATAAAAAAATTTATTAATGATATAATTGTAACTTTGATTTTTTATTTATAATTTTTTACAATTATTTGTTATTTTAGTGATGATACATTGTTGGATGAAGATCTTGGAGATGATGAATATGATCTAGGCAATGATGAAGAAGAGGCTCTTTTAGCAGATGACTATGAATTGGAGAGGGTGAGCATATTGCTGGACCATTATTTTGTTGTTAAATGAAAATTAGTTCATCATTATGTATCATCATATGATATAATATCTAAGTTTAATATCAAATATTTAAAAAATTTTAATTTCAGTTAAAAATATGAAATTTTTTGATTCATTTTTGTTATAATATAATATTTATGATCAAGATATTATCATTAATTAAAATGAATTTGAGAATTGTAAACTATAAATTATTGATTATTATTACTATGAATTTTCTAATCATTCTCCTAAACTTTATGAAAAGTAATTCATATATACGCGTGCGTGCGTATAATACATACATTATAAATATATTAATTTGTTTTTGTAATAGATTATATACTTTCATATGTATTCTATAAATAATATATTTCAGCAAGCAAGAACTTAGTTTCTTACTTACTTTGTGTATTATAATTAAGATAAAGAAATTTAAAGTTGTAACTTAATGTTACATATTCTTGATTGTGTAATAGTATTGTTTTAGGCACAAAATATTATTTGCTAATGTATAGAATCACTTTGTATATGTGATGTTTATCAAAGCGATCTATTTAAATATTAATAATAACCAAAATCAATTACATATATTACTAAACAAAGATATATTTTGGTTAAAAAATTTGAAACTTTTAGATATTTTAATAAGTATTTTACAAAATTGTAAGCGTAAATATGATATGCTTATTATAAGAAATTGTATTCAAAGCTTAAAGTAAATGCGTGAAAATTATTAAACATTTTTGCATAAGCAAAAATTTTGTAATAAATAATACAGACATTGCATATTAATTGCTAGCTTATATAATTTTCTGTGAAATTTTTCAGTTTTATGATAATATGCAAAAAATTGTGAACAAAGGAAAAATTGTGAAAACTGTGAGGAAAAGAAAACATAACATGTTTAATAAAATATAAATTATACAGGGAAAATGAAAGATAATCTATTGATATTTATTCTTCATGTTCATTATATTATATGTATAATATAGTTTGTAGCAAACAATTTCTATCCTTTGTATTTTTTTTTGTATTTTATTTATTATTTAAAATTTAATAAATAATTTTATTAAATTTTAGACCATTATGAAAAATTTTTATATATTAATATTTTCTAATTTATTATGTTATTTATATTTATTATATTTCCTTTTCCCTGTTTGTTAAATAATTATTAGATACTGTAAGCAGCATTAATGTTAATAATAGTTGAAGCAGTAATATTATACAAATCTGTCAATATGCCAGTAATGTGTTTGTAGTTTTTCTATAAATTACTATTTGAAGTATTATTGAGTTTTGTAATATATAATGTATATATTTAAATATTACTACAAATTACTACAAATATATACTCAGACATATAAAGAATGTTTTAATAAAAGTTTTTTTTATATAATAAAATAATTATAAATTATAATACATACATATTTTTATAAATTTCTTGAAATTATATTTCAAATTTCAATTTTATATGATGATAATTAATTTTTTTATTTAAAAAAAATTATATGTAAATTTCTCAAAAAATGAAATATAATTGTATAATTATTGTTTTATAATATATATTAAAAATTAAAAACAAAATATTTCCTAAATATATTTTAATATTCAGAATTTCTTTTTCTCAATGAAGTTTGCATGATATGAATTCTTTTATTAAAACATTCATTTGTTATGTACAAAAAAAATGTCAATTTGATCGTCATGATAAATGATATTGTAAGAAGGTAATGTTATTCGTTTTTCTGAATAATCGTAACACTATCACATATTTCTTCTGATACTACATATCAATTTGTGTAGTATTTAAAATCATGTATCTATTTTCATTTTCATAAAAAAAGCAGCAGCATGAACTATTTAAAAAATTTAAATTTAAAAAAAATGTCTAATATAATAAATTTATGAAAAATAAGAATAAAAAATAAATTATATATTATATACATGTATATATATCTTATATGATATTATATGATTTATATATATGTATACACATAAACATGTATAAAATAATGCATAATGAAAATATAGTTGAATTATAATTCATCATGCTGCTGCAATCTGGAATTGTAATATATTGCGTATTGCGAGATATCAGATATATTGTTTCTTTTGTTTAAAAAGTAATATTTTACTGTTTTAATTGATTGTTTGTTATGATAATATTTACATGAATATAACAATGAAATTTGTCGAGATATTTGCGATTAAATTTTGCCGTATAAATTTTATTATTAGTGATTGCTAATAATTAAGAAAATTCATAAGAAGAAAGATAAATTGGTAGAAATAGAAAAAGACAAATTATTTTGCGAAACAAAATCTTTATATTATGCGATATCTTCGTTTTAATTATGAAAGAATAACTTCTTACGTATTGATACAATTAATTAAGAGTAGATTGTAACAACTACGGCTAAATATTATATTTTCATTACAAATATTTGGCAATTTAATTCCCTGAGCAGCAGAATAGCTATAAGGGAGAAGAGGAAACAGATGATGTACTGGACTTAGGAGTAACCGACGCACTCGATGACTTAGATGGTGAAGATGAAAACATAGAATTTAGTAGAAGCAAAACTGATAGAAGAAATGATAATGATTATTATGACGACGGAGATCAGCTAGAGGTTCAGTCAAAATATTACGAACAAGAAAAAATTAATGAATATAAAAACGAACAAACGCGACAACACGATGAACGTAATTCTGCAATCGATAATATTAATATGTCGAGTAATATTGAAAAGGGAGATCTACGAGAGAAGTTACAAAAAAATGCAAAGATTTATTCTGGAAATGGACAAGGATTGGAAGACGATGAATGCGAAGAAGCTAAAGAAAGGAGAAACAGGTTTCAAAATGAGAGAACTATTGTTTCTTCAAAAATGAATAATCATATACCAGATACGTTAGAAAATGTGGTAACATCTGAACCATCCAAGTTAGCGTCTAGAGGCCGTGGAAGAGGTCGAAGTACAAGAGGAAGTCGCGGAGGAAGATTTAATATACAAAATTCGGGAAATTTTAATCCAAGGTATGCGCAATTCTTGTAATTTTCGAGATTATGTAATGATATTAATTAGAATATTTTAACATTTATTAGAATATATAGGTAATTATTTTTAAAACATAATTTACTAGATTTGGTAATGCACGCAATGCAAATTTCGATAATCAACCACCACCAACATGCAGACCACCTTTGCTTGAGACACGACCACCCTTTCTTCTTGGAGTACCAAACAATATGCAAAATCAACAAATTATTTATCAACAACAAAATTCTCAAGTACAACCTTTTCAACATTATTCTCCGAATGGTTCGCTCCAAGGTCCATCGCATTTTGTAGATAATAGACCGCAATTCAATCCTAACCAATTTCAAAGTCAAGTGGGTCCTAGAATAATTGGGCCAAGATTAGATTATGGATCTCGAGCAGGTTTGCCAGGATCGTTACAAGGACCATCTTATAATCATCCATCGAATCAACCACCGTATGTTCAAATTCAATCAGCACCAAGTGCAGCTACAACACCCTTTCAAAGTTCAACTACTCTTATGCAAGATAATCAAACACGACTTATACAAAACAATCAAGCTCCATTGTTGCAAGGAAATAGCGGATCACTTCTTGGAAATCTCAATTCAGTGGTATCCGGAACTTCGGCACCATTGTTACAGAATAACCAACCATTACCTATGCAAGGATTTCCACGACAAGCTTCTTCTCAGGGGCCACTTATCAATCATCCTAATGTTAATCAAATACCAAATCAATCGCTCTTCGAGAATAGACCACCTTTTCAAGAAGCAGCTCAATTTGAAAACCGACCTGTTTATGATTCGAGGTCCGGCTATTCCGATCAAGTACCTACCAGTCAATTTAATACTAATACGTTACCTGTACCACAACAATCCACTTCCAATGTACCCAATGTACCTTTACCTCCAGGGCACAAGATTTTAATCAATCCTCACTTTCGAGGAGCCGTTCAGTCAACAAATGATGGTAAGTGTTTTATTAATAATTAGTAGTTTTCGTTAATTTTTATCGATTAAATATATAATTTTATATATTAATTTCTTCATTTTATTCATATTTTTTTTAAATTTAATATACAAATAGCAAGACTTGCATGGGATTCCACTCAACAACAAACTCCTAATTTGTCATCCCAAATTCCTACTGGTCAGTTTTCACAACCTGTTATTCCTTATCAAAGTCAAAGTTCATATAATCAAACTCAACAAGGACCTCCACATTATCAACAAAATTATCAACAAAATAAGAGTGATGTATGTAAGAGCATGATATTGTTAAATATATTTTTCACTAAATATTGAATAAAAAATAATTATGAAACTTATTGTAGGATCCCTATGCATATTTCTCTGATGTTTGGCAAGAAAATAAGTCACAAAAGAATCAAAGTGGAACTCCAAATAAACAATATCCTTTAGAAAATAATTATTTACGAGATGGTAATTATGAGTCCAGTTTAAAATATAAATCAGATCAATGGGATCAGAAAAATAATTATTCACAGGTTAGTAATATATAAATTATTAATAACTATTTTAATAATAAAAAAATTATTAAGTTTTTGAAAAAGACATTCATCTTAGGATCACAGAGGAGTTCATCAAAATTATCGCGATAGAGATTTGTCATCAAAAACCAGAAATGATCATGTTTCAAAAAGTAGAACTTGCTCAACCACATATCGCGAAAATTATGATCAAAATCATGTACAAAAGTCTAATAACAGACCAGTGAATACTTCAATAAGAAGTAGATTACCGCAAAAAAGAGTTTCCGATTCTATAGATAGACCTTTACGTGATTTGAGTCCAAAACGAATAAAACTTAGTAATAGAAATCTTCAAGAAGTGCGAACTGTAGATACTTTAAACAATACGAATAATGATAAAAAGGTATAAATTTAAATTTTATTTTTTCTTAATATATTATATATTTCTTTAAAACAAATCTTTTTAGGATGAAGAAAATGATCCAGAAATGCAAGAATATAGAAAAAAAATGGAGGAACAAAAACGGCTTAGAGAAAAAATCCTGCGTGAAAAGGAAAATCGACGAAAAATGGCTGCGATGGAGAAGCAAAACGATGAATCAAAAAATGAAAGTAATACATGTATGTATGATGAAATATCAACAATTTGATAAATTGTTTTTTACTTTGACAAAATTTTGAATAAATCTTCGATAATAATATTAAAATAAATAAATAACAAACTTTAAAATTAAAGTTCATATATACACATATATCTTATATATTTTACACGCGTTCAATGAATTATATAATTCCATAAAATACTAATAATAGTTTAAGAATTATTTATTTATGTCCATAATTAATATAATTTATTTTTTAGTAAATGAGAATGCACAAGATACAAAACCCGTATCAGCACTTCTGGGAGTAGTAAAAGATACTTCTATGATCAAAGGACATACTAATATTGGAAGAGGACGAATGACTCGTCCTATCAATACACAATCTACAGAGGTACATGATTAAACATGTTGTACTTTTTTAATTGTATATAGAATGTGAAATGAACATAATTTTTTTTTAAATATGTATTTTTTAGTTAGCATGATTAACAAATTTTATTTCTTCTTATATTTTATAAGCAATTTAATGCTTAATACACAAAATATATAAATTGCATAAATTTATATCTGAATATAGAATTTTAATTATTTATATTATATTAAAATGATATTCATATATATTTTAAATATATTGTATATAAAAATCAATTGTTGCAATAACTATCAAATTAATAATTTTCTTTATTATTCATTAAGATATAGTGATATATTTCTTAATTATTCATGAAAAATATCGTTTTTAATTATTATCATTTAAATGATAATTTATATTTCAAAAAATATATACATATATGTCTATGAGACTTTCTGTATATTTTTTATTCATATTTCAATAAAATGTATTTTTAAATACTTTTTGTTTTTTTTAATTTCCTTCAAACTTTTGTTATTTCTTATATAAATCTTTCTATATTAAAAATATTTTATATTGTTAAATAAAATGTTTAAAATGTTAATCTTATTAAATAATTTTTTATTTTAATTATTAATTTTCAAATATTAGTCAATATTAAAATTAATATTTTTCTTTATTTGTTTTTTTTATGAATTATGATGAATTAAAAAACTGAAATATTTTATAATAATTATTTTTTTTATAGGTTCCCGAGAAGCCATCGTGTGTACGAATTGTTAGAACAATACAAACTATACAATCCAATGATTCTATAGATTCTACAAAAGACAATAATTCTGGACATATAATTAATCAAGTAAATGAACATACAAAAGTATTAAATTCTCAATCTGGAACTCGAAGAATCGTAATTCAAAAACCGTTATCAAATACACAGAAGGTTGCCACAACTATACAAAAAACGATATCGAATTTGCAGAAAGGTCAACTACTGATGCAAAACAAAATAGTTAATACTCAATGTTCAACTCAAAGAATTGGCCAAACTCAAACTGATGTATTAAGAAAAATGACTATTGGTGGACAAAAAGTTGTTGGTAGTTCACAGAGAATTGTTAGGCAAAAATCACCAGGAAATCTCCAGAAAACTGTAATTAATATACAAGAAGTAACAAATACTAATGCACAAAAGGTTGTTGTTAATACTCAAAGTAACCAAAGAGTTGTACTTCAAAAAACACCAATACAACAAAAAAAATTACCAGAAATAAAGACGAATACTGTGAAAGTAGAAAATTTAGCAGCGAGTACATCTGAAGCGCAAATTAGACGTATGTGTCAAGGCATTGGAACAATTGAGGTGACTATCTTTGCATGAAAACATTTAAAACTCTAATTTTTGTTGCAAATTTAAAAAATTTTTTTTTTAGTTATTTTATTTTTATAAATTATAAATCTAATATTTTTCGTTTTTTGATAATAATATATGATATAAGTTTTTTTAGCATGTTTTTTTTATTTGTTTTAATTCAATAATTATTTTGGAATAAATTTTAGTTAATATTTATAATTATTAATGAATCCTGAAGTATATTTCTATTGATAACAATATTGCTTATAATTTTTTTTTCTTAAGGAAATCATTTTGTAATAATATAATTGTTTAAAATTTTGTATTGATTCATATTTTCTAATACATGCGTTTTTTTCATTGTACACATTTATTTTGTTTAATATAATGAATAGCAAATTCATATTGATGTAATTTAAAGTTTTATTATCCCAACATCATTTTGTATTTATTTAATAATTAATAATACATATCACAATAAAATAAAAATAATTATTTTAATTTGATAATTAATATCATGTGTTTTCCTTATTATATATATAATACATATATATAAGTACAGTTAGTATCATAATAATTAATTCTATTTTGAAAAATACCCATCAATAATCTGAAAATTATATTTACAAATAAACATAATTATATAAATATATTTATAAATTAAAATTATATAAATATAATAAAAAGATATAAAATTTATATTTTACAATATATTATTTAATAATATTTTCTATACAATGGAAATTATTTACATGAATATAATTTATATATTTAAAAAATATTTATTTTAAATATTATTGCTTGATCATATCATATTTTTAATAAATATTTGTAAAAAATGTAATCATACTTGACTTTTTTTAAAAAATTTATCTTAATTTAATAATTATCTGTTTATATTTTATTCATGTTATAGAGCATACAAATGGGTGAGCGCAGCGCAACGATTGTGTTTAAGACGCAGTCTGCTGCTATGGTGTTTCACAAGAAATACCAGCGTAAAATGCTAGACCTTTCGCTGATAACTGTTCGCCTTGTACCGCAATCGAACGGAACTAAGACCACGACTACACAGTTGTGAAAGTTTCTCAAAAGAAATATTAATCACATCTAATTTAGCGTATTTCGACAAAAAAAGGAAGAAAAATATATAGTATGTTCATGTTCGTAATTAAAAGTAACGACATTTTATTTTACTAAAGCAGCCTATGAATACATGCATTTCAAATTTTACACATAATTTTCATTTAAAGTATATATTATCTAAGAAGTAGAAAAAAATATTTTTGGCTGCAAATAAACTGTATTATATGCCTTTATAAACAAAGGTAGATAAACTTAACAGTTTAATTTGTATATATGTCAAATGAAATGTATATTTCATATAAAAATACACATAGTAGTATCTAATAATATATTGTGCATTTAAATACTATCATTTACTACACAGTACATATGCTAAGTTGATAAATTTGTAATTTTAAATGCAGAAACATACATGTGTCATTATATAAAATATAAATTACATTTACAATGTATGCTATTTTAAATTAAGACTATTTAAAATAACTAAAAAAATATGTTTACCAAAGACTATCTTATGGTAATACTATTACATTAATACCTATGTACACATAAAATTAAAGGTAAATTAGATTACTTTACAGTTATAATATATTACATATTTGTTTAAATTATACATACACCAGACATTTTTAATTATTATAAAGAATTAATAATTATATCATATTTCTTATATTTAAAATAATCTATATTAAATTATTTTTTTCAGTCTTATTAAGAATATTATTAATTCATTTATTAGTATGAAATTTCAATGTAATGTGCTCTTTCCAATATTTAATTTTAAAAAATAAATATTGTTAAGTAGAAGGTATTCATTATTTGATATATTGAAAAAAAATAAAATATTATAAATAAATCATATAAAATTATTTTAATAATTTTAAAATAAAGTATAACTTCTCAAATTTTAAATGAAGTATAAAATTTTTATTGAACATTAAATTTAGAATTATGAATATATAAATGTTTTAAAAGTATATTATTTTTTGTTTAATAGTATGTTATAATTTAAATTAAATTAAAAAATCTTTATAAGTAAGAGTATTATATTCACATATAATTAAAATTAAATGAAACTAGTTTTATACAATGTTATATGTTTAATTTTTTTATATTATTTTTATTTAAGATTTAGATTTATTTATTTCTACAATTAAAAAAATTATTTTTAATTAAAAGTTCAATTAATACTGGATTAAAAACTTTTCGAAATCTATTTAATGACTTTTTCCAAGTCATTAATTAATAATTAAAAGATAATGAGAGATTTGAAACTTTTAGAATACTGATTTTTCATTTTATAAATATATCAATTTTAATTTCACTTTTAACTTATTTTCCATAAAAAATATTTATATTTTAGTTATTGTTTATGCCGTACCGTGACGCTACATTAGTTAGAGCATCACGACGAATAAGTGTGTCATTTTAGTATTCTAATTAAAATTAAAATTAATTTCTTAATTATTGCGAATGTATCGATGTTAATATGGCTTCGACTGAACTTGACTGGGGTAAATACGTAGATGAGCAAGAAAAATTATCAGCGAAGGTAATGTTCTTGTCATATGTATATATCACCGGCTTAACCTCATTTTCATTTATTCATTATTGTTTATTATTCTTTTTTTTAATATTTTATTTTTTAATTTTTTAATTATTTTAATTATATTTATTCAATAATTAAGTCATGTTAAATCTATATAGAATAATAATTTTAAGTCTTTTTTATAATAAAAATTTGTATTATCTTTACTATCTTTATTGTAATAATGACATATTATGGTGATTATCAGGTCTCCAATTTAAATATAGATAAAGAACTTAAAGAAAATACAACAAATACAGATTCCAAAGATGATGATGTAGCGGATGAACAAATATCACCTGCAGAAAAATCATTACTTCAAAAAATTATACGTAGAGGTTTAGTAGAAACAACAAAAGATATAGAAATTCAAAGAAAAGATCCATCATCACCTTTATATAGTGTCAAATCCTTTGATGCTCTTCATCTGTTGGTATTTTTAATTATTACTTTTTTTATCTTATTATAATTTTAAAAAAGATTATATATTATAATATATATTATAGTAAACCAGCTTTATTAAAAGGAGTATATGCAATGGGATTTAATGCACCATCAAAAATTCAAGAAACTGCATTACCTACTTTACTAGCTGATCCGTAAGTTCATTTTTAATATAAAAATATTTCAAATAAATGCTATATTAATATTATAATATAAAATTTCTAAATAATTTATTTATAGACCTCAAAATATGATTGCTCAGTCACAATCTGGAACTGGAAAAACAGCAGCATTTGTATTAGCAATGCTCAGTAGAGTAGATACTACCAAAAATTATCCTCAAGTACTTTGTTTATCACCAACTTATGAATTAGCTATACAAACAGGAGAAGTAGCAGCAAAGATGTCTGCATTTTGTAATGAAATAAAAATAAAATATGCTGTAAGAGGAGAAGAAAGTAATATATAGTAAAAATAATTATCAACATTATAAACATCTATTCTTTTTGAATAAAAATTTATTTAAATATTCTTCATTATTTCAGTAAGTCGAGGAACAAAAGTTACAGAGCATATTATCATTGGAACACCAGGAAAAGTTTTAGATTGGGCTTTTAAATTTAAATTTTTCAGTCTAAGTAAAATTTCAGTTTTTGTTTTAGATGAAGCCGATGTAATGATTGCGACACAAGGTCATCAAGATCAATGTATTCGTATTCATAAGTAATTATTTTAATGAAGAAATATACAAAATAATTAAAAATATATATTATATATATATTTTTTTCATTTTATATATTTGAATTTTTCATTCAAATGCATTGCTTACAGACAACTTCCACGTACATGTCAAATGATGTTTTTCTCTGCAACTTATGAGCCAGAAGTAATGAAATTTGCAGAAATTATAGTCAATAATCCTTTGATAATAAGATTATTGAAAGAAGAAGAAACTTTAGATAATATTAAACAATATTATGTCAAATGCAAGGATTTAGATGAAAAATATGCAGCTATCACTAATATATATGGTGTAATTACAATAGGACAAGCAATTATTTTTTGTCATGTATGATATCTTTAAATTTTAAAATTAATGAATATATTGTTTTTATTTTAAAATTAAATAAAATAATATTAATATTAATAAAATAAATATTAATTTTAAATAGTATTTTATATTTGTACATAGACTAGAAAAACAGCTAATTGGTTAGCTGAAAAAATGACAAAAGATGGTCATGCAGTAGCTGTTTTATCTGGGGAATTGACAGTTGAACAAAGAATTTCAGTATTGGATCGCTTTAGAGCTGGTCTTGAAAAAGTTCTTATCACAACCAATGTTTTAGCTAGAGGTATTCAATTTCTAAGTTTTATTTTTTTTTTGTAATTTAAGGTTTTTTATTTTGTGTTTATTTGTTATACATATAAAGATAAGAAAATAACTTAAGTATAGATATAAATTTATTTAAAAATTCAATAACAGTTCAAATATATTGCAGGTATTGATGTAGAACAAGTAACAATAGTAGTCAATTTTGATTTACCAATGGACCAAAATCGACAAGCAGATTGTGAAACTTATTTACATAGAATTGGTCGAGCTGGACGTTTTGGTAAATCTGGAATTGCTATTAATCTAGTAGATTCATCACATGCAATGCAAATATGTAAAGATATAGAAAAACATTTTGCAAAAAAAATAAAATATCTTGACACAGAAGATGCAGATGAAATAGAAAAAATAGGAGTTTAAGTTAATATATAGGAATTACAATTATGCTTTTTATCAAATACGCCTAGATATACTGTAATATCTCCTGAAAGAATAGATATTTGTATTCTCAGCATAGATTTTTTTGTATTTCTTTTCCAATAGCACATATTACCAAGAAATATGTTTACTTTTTCTTTTTACAATGGTTGTATAGAATTTTTTACTATCGAATTAAAATATGGCGATTGGATCAGGAATATACACAGAATTTAAATAAAGAAATATTTTTATATGTTATACAACAAACAACTGTTTGGCGCAAAAAAATATTGTGTCCTTGTCTCTTTACCATTATAAATTACTTCATTGACTTTTTATATAAAAAATAAATCATTTTTTTTGTATTTTTTCAATTTTAATAATTACATGATTTATTGGATATTGATTATTAATATTAAGAAACATTACATACAACGATAATGTGGTAATATTATCACGATTTATATAAGTACAAATAATATAAACAAAAATAGTTAATCATTGATTATTAATTAACTATTAATTATTGCCCATATATCAAAATGAACAAGTTGTAATTGTGGTATAAAAACTTTTTTTTGTAAATGAATTATAAAATAAAAATATTTTAACACAATTTCTTTGAATGTAATTGTTGTGAAAAGTATACATAATTATATTCTATAGATATAATATGGCAAAGTAAGTGAACAAAATATTTAATGTCATTATTAAAATGTTTTCAATTAATTTACAAAATATTACAACATGTTTTTATAATATCTTGTTAATAATTAATATAAATAATTACTTGAATAAAACTATAAATAATTATTTCTTATTGTAATAAAATTTAATTTAATTAACAATATTTTTTGGGTTAAATTTTTTATATATTAAAACTTCATTTTTCAAATTTTTGAATAAAAATAAAATAAAAATGTAGGAAACAATTTTTCTTTAAAGAACAACAATAATATATATTTTAAAGATACATTTATTAAGACTAAAAAATGGAAATAAATCATAACATTTAAAAAAAGGTATGAAATAATTTGTGTGTTTATCCTATTGCAATACATATGTTTGTACATTTGCATCATTATTTATTTATTTTTTTATTTATTAAATATTTCTCAAAGGATATTATTATTTAGTTATTATAAGAATATTATTATTAGACTTTTATAATCGCAAACAAATATTTTTTATTTGATAACCTTTTGATTAAGCAAAAGAATACGAGTATTTGATGAACAATTTTAATTATAGAAAAAAAAGAATAGCTTTCTATAAATACAAAATTATTTAGACATGTTGATCAAATTTTTTGAATATATTTTTATAATTCATCATTAATTCAAAACTTATTAAATTTTATTATTTTTAAATGCAATAATATTACTTGTTTGCACATTTATTGTTACATTTTATATAACAATATGTAAACTGTCAATATAAATGTGTATTTTTTCCAGAAAGGAATGAATTTTTGTTATGGTATGTATATAGTAAAACAATAATGCTTAGAATGCGAAACAAACATAAATGACTCGAGAACAAATATCACAACGGTATGTGAAGAACTTGTTTTCACCTTATTCTTTAGTTTAAAGTACGGTAGTGTCCTAAGCATTTAACATTCGATCGGTATATCATATTTATGTATTTGCAATTAAAATCGCAATTTATAAAAAAAGTAATTAATATTGCGATCAAACTGCGATGTAAAATTCAGTCTTTGTATGGGATTTCATTTAATTACATACCCATACCTCCCATACCACCCATACCACCCATTCCACCCATACCACCACCACCCATTGGCATTTGAGGTTCTTCTTTAGGCAATTCAGCAACCACCGCTTCAGCAGTAGTGAGCAGCGATGCAACGCCCGCAGCGTCAGTAAGTGCCGTACGCACTACTTTTGTTGGATCAATAATACCTTTTTCGATCATGTCAACATATTCATCATTTAAAGCATCATAACCAAGATTACCATCACTAACTTTTGCTACCACTAAACTAGCATCCACGCCTGCATTTTGAGCAATCTGCAAACATGGCATACGCAATGCATTTGCCACTATCTTTATTCCAGTTTCTTGATCATTATTTGATGCTTTCAAATTTCGAAGAGCTGGAATACATCTTAAAAGAGCAGTACCGCCTATAAAATAAAAATATTAAAAATAATTGATAATTTATTTTTATTTAATTATTAATTTAATTATAATTATTAGGATTATTTTTTCTCAATATCTGTAATAAATTGAATATATTTTGTATAATTATATTGTGCTTTCATTTTAAAATTTTATAAAAAAAATTTTGAAAATAAATATGTATTTACCTCCAGGAACAATTCCTTCTTCAACAGCTGCTCTGGTTGCGTTAAGAGCATCATGAACACGATCTTTTTTTTCATTAACTTCAACTTCACTACTTCCACCAACTCTAAGAACTGCAACTCCTGATGCTAACCTTGCCAAACGTTCTTGTAATTTTTCTTTTTCATAGTCAGATGTTGTATTTGCAATTTGATCTCTAATTACGTCTGCTCTATGATCAATATCACTTTTTTTTCCTTTGCCCTTAAGAAAAAGTGTATCATCTTTCGTAATTACGACTTCTCCTACTTCACCCAAATCACATAATTGTACATTCTCTAATTTAACAAGATTTGCATCATCACCAAATACAATTCCTCCAGTCAAAATTGCCATATCTTGAAGCGTTGCTTTTCTATTATCTCCAAAACCAGGAGCTTTGACTGCAGCCACTTGTAAGCCAATTTTTAATCTATTAACTACAAGTGTTGACAAAGCTTCACCATCAATGTCTTCTGCTATAATAACTAGTGGTTTTCGTTGAGAATTCGCTAATTCTAATGCAGGAATTATAGATTGTACAGATGATATTTTTTTCTCGCTGAAAAGCAGAAGTGCATCTTGAAATTCAACTTTTGCTCCTTTACTAGAATTTATAAAGTAAGGAGATATGTAGCCTCTATCAAATTTCATTCCTTCTATAACTTCCAGTTCATCATGTAACGTTTTACCATCTTTTACAGTAATTACACCTTCTTTTCCAACTTTTTTCATAGCATCAGAAATAAGATTACCAATTGCTTTATCTCCATTAGCTGAAATAGTTGCTACTTGTGCAATTTCTTCAGGAGTTGTTACTGGTTTACTTAAGGCTTTTAATTCATCTTTAACTTTATCAACAGCTAACATAACACCTATAATATATTCATTATTATAATAATTATTTTACATTAAGAAAAACTAAGAAAATATTTTTTTTAGAATTGAAAAAATTTGTGTAAAAAATTTTAATAATATTATATAACAAATTAAATTTTATAATTTATATATCTAATTTTATTTTTATTACCTCTTCTTATTTCTACAGGATTGGCACCTTTACTTATTTTTTCAAAACCTTCTTTAGCAATGGCTCTTGCCAAAACTGTAGCTGTAGTTGTACCATCTCCTGCCTCTTCATTTGTATTATTTGCTACATCTTGTACTAATTTTGCTCCAATATTCTGAAATTTATCTTTTAATTCAACTCCTTTAGCAACTGTAACACCATCTTTAGTAATTTTTGGACTACCCCAACTTTGTTCTAAGATAACATTACGTCCTTTTGGACCCATTGTTACTGCAACTGCATCTGCTAAAATATCAACACCTTGCAACATAAGTGCTCTAACTTCTGCACCAAAACGTACATCTTTAGCATATGAACGAGTTTGTAATTGGCGCAAGGCTGCACTTCGCAATATGGTTGGTAATCTGTGCATCTAAAATAATAAAAATAATAATACAGTTGATAATTTCCATTGATAATTTAAAAAATATAAATTATATTATATAAATATATTATAAATATGGAACATAGTAAAAATTTTTAAATTTTAATAATAAAATTCATTATTATTATTAAATAATTAAATAATAATTTAATTTTAAATAAATAAGTTTGTTTTTCATTATTTTCAAATATTAACAATGATTGATAATCTTTTAACATAAACGTGGTTATGTAAACTACCGCGTGGTCAAGGAAGAAATTGAATGATATAGATTTACTTCTAAAAAAATTTATAATCTAAAAAATTTTTTACGAAAATTTTTATATAATATATTTATACAAAATATATGACTTCTTTTTCATTTAAATTTTTCCTATATTATATTAATTTAGTATTCGATTTAATTAATCGAACCGGCTTATTTAAGAAAAAAAGAGTGAAGCAAAAAAAGAATCAAGATATTACATTAAAAGAATATGAGTAACTCACATAGATTAAAATAATTATAAGGAAAATTTATCAGAATATATGAATATTCTTTGCTTTTATATTTCGTAATGGTTTTGGTTATGGTTTCAAAAATTGTAATATTTTTTAAACATTTAAATTTATTGAAATGACAAATACAAAAAAAATTATTCTAAAACAGAACCTATTAATACATAATAATTATAGAAATAAGATATACAATAAATATAAGAAAAATAAATTTTAATAGATTTAGCCGGCTAATATTATTAAAGAATTAATATTTATTTTACATATAAAGAAACAAATCAAGATTATCATAAAAACATTTACCTTTGACTAATGAAGGAGAAAAAGCTGTTGATTAGAGATTGTAGTTACAAAAGTAATTGAAAATCGCCACAGCGTGACCGCACGTTGTCTCGCTAGTAGAATGAAATATGTAAGAGAGCTTACGATACACATGGGAAATACTCCCCTCCCTTTCCTTTCTATCTTAACCTAACCTTTATATTTATCATTAAAAAAATGTTTTAAAATTGTCAATAAATTTAATTGAAATAAAATACAAATAAAATAAAAATGTTATGATTATTCTTATTCTTTCTTTTAACAATATTTATTTCTTTCTCTCATATTCATATCATTTTCTTAGTGTGGGATTATGTTCTAGAATGTACGAGAATATGGTGATGCAATCATCCTGTATTCGCCAATCATGTTCGTCGATATACCGGTAACGCGTTCTTTATTATAATGATTCTCAATCTCTAAATTAACATTAGTTTATAAATGATTTTATAACAATTTGAAATATAATTATAATACTAATATATACTAGTAATAATAATAATAAGAAGAAGAAGAAGAAAAATATATTAATTTTACTAAAAACTGTTAAGAATTATTTTCTTCTGATGAAATATTTTTTTTTTTAATACTTATTTAAAAATATCGAATTTTTAAGTCATTTTTTATATTATTATCAATATGTTTTAAAATAAATAATTTGATAAGTATAATCTTTATTGTTTTAATTCTATTTCATTTTAAAAATATCGAACGATAAAAAATATTACAATTTATAAAATATTTATTATATGATAGAAATGAATGTTTTTAATATATAATCTATTATAGAATCATATTAAAAAATTATCTTTATCAATATTTTAATTTATATTTTTCTGTTTACATGCAAATCAAAAGAAAATATTTAATAATTTCTTATATTAAATAATATTTATTCGTTACCAATCATTTTATGAATATATACTTAATTTAAATGATAAGTAAAGCATAATTTATTGATAAATAAAGCAAAATTAAGAATAACAAATTGTTACTTTAATATGTAATAGAAAGTAAATATATGAAAATAAAGTTGAATTTTAGAACTCATTCTTTTAAAAAAATTATTTAATATATTGTATCGTTATAGTACATTTTTTATTTTATAAAACTTTGTTAAAGAATATAAGTATTTAATTACATTGTTAAAATAATTATATATTATTTATACGTTTAATAGTATTTTGGTCACATTTTTAGTAAATTTTATCATATATGAATAAATAAGAATATATATAAGCACATAACAAATTATATAACAAATCTTGCTCTTGCTCGAATACGAAATCAATAAACACGTGGTGGGGCACATTCGGAATCTTCGAGAAGAACAGGAAAGATTGTTCGCTTTCAGCATATAAGTTGCACAACGTGCACAAGTACACATTCTCCGTGGATTATTGAAGTTTGTAATTTTAGAAACTATGGTAAGAAAATAAAAATTATATCTTATATTATTTAAAATTTTTCATATAAAATAATAAATCAATTTTATAATTTTTAAAATATTTTTTTGAATATAACCTCTAAATTATTGAATAAATTATTAAATAATATATTTTTTATTAATTATCTTTTGATTTTTAAAGTATATAAGTAATAAATTAAAAATCGTATATAATACTTTTGTCATTTGTTATTTTTTTGTTTAATATAGTAATTTCAGTAATTTTTCATTATAAATTTTGCCGCATGGCCGGTATTGGTTTTTTTCGTTCTTCTTTTTTTTATTATTGAGAAAAAAACAAATGAATATATAAAACGGATAATAAAACAAAAATAAATATATATAATTGTGCTTGTGATTCAATACATCGCAAATTTAATAGTAAAGTTAAATAAATAAGAAATTAATCTCTGTGATTTTATATATATTGTATTTTCATTATTTGTTTTCATTTATAAATATCAAATATATATTTTATAAAAACTAACCTTTTTTTTTTAATTTTAAAAGAATTATAAAAAACATTTTGTGAAATTACGCCATGCATGATCTTAAAGTAATTAATTTGATTCGTATATTATAAATATACATTAATAAAATGTTAAATATTATGATTATATATATATATATTTTAATATTTTTATAATAGGCTGCAACTAATGCCATTAAGAGACTTATACCTCTCTTCGATAGAGTTCTTGTGCAAAGAGCTGAAGCTATAACAAAAACAAAAGGTGGTATTGTTTTACCAGAGAAAGCTCAAGCAAAAGTATTGCAAGGTACTGTTGTAGCAATTGGACCTGGACAAAGAAATGATGTATGTTAAAAATATATAATATTTTTAATAATATTTAATCGTGAATTAAAAAAAAATATTGATATCTATTTTTAATAAGTTCAGTAATATTTAATATTTAATTTCAGAAAGGTGAACACATTCCTTTAAGTATCAAAGTTGGTGATATTGTGTTATTACCAGAATATGGTGGAACTAAGGTAGAATTTGAAGATAATAAAGAATTTCATTTATTCCGTGAGTCAGATATACTGGCAAAATTAGAAGTTTAAGTTTCTATTAAATTTATGTTTGCAATTGTTCAAATACTATAAAATATTTTATAAGAAATATGTAAACAATGAAACAGTAAAATGTAAGTTAATTTCATGCAAACTTTAATGTTCATAATTATATCATACAATACTATTATATATCTACTATTTTATGTGTCATGATTTCATAGTTATAAAAAAAAAGAAAAAATAAAATGTTCATTGTGTTTATATACTACTCTTTGTTTAAATAATGTTTCTTCTATCTTTTTATTTTGGCACTTCATAAATAATATAGATAAATAAATAAAAAAAGAATTCATTGATATTAATATATTAAGTAAATTTGTATTTTGTACATAAATAAATATATTATTTTAATATAAGATATATAGAAAATAAAGATAATTCTACAATTTTTAATATAAAATACAATTTTAATGCAGATTTATTTATTTCAATTTGATACTTTTCTTTACACTAGCTTTAATACCCGATATTTCCCCAGCATAACGAGTAACTTCTTTTCTCACTTCTCTTATCTATAAAATAAAATAAAAATAATTTTTTAATTATTTATTTTTATTATATAACTATTTTATTAAATAATTATTTTTCACTATTTAAAGAAAATATATACATACCGCTCCTTTTCTACGAATTTTAGCCTTACGATATTTATTTCTGTGTTTTACTCTAGGATTACGTTGTTCCTTTTTCCGATGTGGCATTAAACCTTTATTTTTTGCTATTTGATATGTAATTGCTCTTTTTCCTTCATCAATTATTGTATCAATATTTTCTATTTTATTTTCTTCTCTATTCTGTAAATCTATTTTTTCATTTGTATATTTATTTTCTATTTCAAAATCAGATTCAGATTCTACTGAATATATATTTGTATCTTCATTTACAAATTTTTCTATATGATTTGTTTTTTCATTGAAATAATTTATTTTTTGTTCATTGATGCTCATTTTATTGTTATCCAATTTTTTAGTTTTTAATATTTCCTGTATTTCTTGAATTAAATTTCCTTGCTCAGATTCAAGTTGATTTAATAATTGACGATATTGTGCTAAACGTTTTATAACTGGATGAGTATTAACAGGTAATCTTTTTGCTTTAAGCATCAAGTAGAAAGATATATTGATACAATAATTTAACAAAAGATGATATTTTATCCTTATGAAAGAAATAGCAGGGCAATTAGGCATTACACCATTTTTAACTAATTTTAAAAATGGTGCTAATAAATCTTTTGCTTCAGTCAAGTAATCTAAATCATAAAATATATATTAAAAATATTTATATTTCAAATTTTATATTACTTAAAAATAATTTATAAATTTTTTAATATAATACCTTTAAAATCATTTACAAGAATCACAAATTCAGGACTTTCTTTTTGCATTATTGCTTGCTTTTGTCTTTTACTAAGTTTACTGAAATCAGATTTTATAAATTGTTCTGCATTCTCATATATTTTTTGATTATCATTTTTTGTTGTTTGTATAATATCCAATCCAAAATCAACATCATCCAACTGTTCTGCCAATCTTTTTTGAATATTTCTAGCTTCTTCTTCTTCCATTTCTGCTTCAATTAAATCTTTTTGATTGATAGTGGCATAATCAGGATCTATATAATCTGTAGAATAATAATCTTTTTTCTTTTTTCCCCAAGCTTTTTCATTTGGCAGATCAAAATCTTCTTGTAATCCTTCAATATCAGATTCCATAGAATCTGTTTGTATTTCATTTTCAGTGTTATCTTGATCTTGTTCATTTTCTTCATGTAATCCATATACTTCATAATCACTATCATAACTTTCTGAAGATTGTCTTTCTCGTATTTTTCTAAGTAAATTGCGTTCATTTTCAGAATATTCTTCTTCAGAATTTGTGATATCATTTATATCTATATTTTCTAAATTCTCTGTTTCTTTACTCATTTCTGTTACTTTTGTTTTACTGAAAAAAATCAAGTACGTATACACTAATATATTAATTATATATTATATGTTATTATACATATAATAACATATTATGTAATTATATATACTAATATACACATATACTAATTAATAACATAAAAAAACATATTTTAAATTATAAATAAATGGAATATAATTTATATTAATATTTTCAAAAATCTATATTGTACTAAATTAGTATTTTATTCAAGACAATTCTTATTTTACCTCTTTTTATTTTTCATATTAAAATTATATATTTTTTCTTCTTTTTTAGTTTTTAATATTTCCTGTATTTCTTGAATTAAATTTCCTTGCTATAAAATTTGTGTAATATATATATATATGTATATATAATAGAAAAATTATAGTTAAAAGTATTTCAGAATTATACAACACGCGATTGTATATTTTATTTTATAAAACTTAAACAATTTTATTTAAAAACTTCACTTTTTGTAAAACGCATTGTGTAAAATAGATTTTTTTTGCACAAATAATAAAAAATAATACGTATTTTTAGAAAAATATAATTTTATTAGAAGCACTTATTCTTGTTACTCGAAGAAAATTTAATAATTTTTTAAAGATATAAGAATATGAATATATTTTATGAAGAAATTTTCTATTGTGATTTCTTTTGATCTCGATATAATTTTTTGACCAATAATTATAATATTACTTGATTTGATTATATTTTATTTATTTATAGTAGTGTTTAGTTTTCTGATTGGTGATTTATTTTATTATAAATTTTCGAGTCAAAATCTTTACACGAGTCTTTACTACAAGCCTAAAAAGTCCCTATATGATATATTTTAACTTTAGTTAGACATATAAGTAATTATTTAACATACAACATATAGTGTGTTTTAAATATTAAATTTAAGAATTTTATAAATTAAATTTAGGTTATGTGATTACTTATACACTATATTTGTGAAAATAAAAATTATATAAATATCATATTAATATTTGATTTTTATTATTTATTTAAATTTAAAAGAAAAATGGTATTTTTAACTGCACAGTTATTTGTGAGATGTCGGGGTCCTGATGAATTCTGGCGAAAACGACAAATATTCAAACTTGCTGCGGTAAATATACAACACTTAAAAAGAATAGGAAAAATTATGCCAAATAAAATTTTAATCAAAATAAAAACTTTTCAGCATTATATTGGAAGAAGAAGAAATTGCTATAGCTTAACTATTAAAAGTGTACATAGAGCATTGCAATTTTCTACAAAAGGAAGAAAACTTAAAAAACAAGATATGAGAGAGGTATTATGCAAGAAAATTTTTTTTTAAAATATTATATAATTAATCTTTCCTTTTTCGTATAGCTTTGGGAAACTAGAATAAATGCTGCTACAAATGAACATGGTATTGGTTTAAAAGTGCTATTAGAAGGATTAAGTAGATGTAATGTATTATTAAATCGTAAATCATTAGCAATTTTGGCTATTTGGGAACCACGAACATTTAAATGTTTATCTGATATTGCTTGTGCAAAGGCAAAACTTGGAGGTGATCCAAAAGTTGCCAATAATTCTATGCCTGAAAATGTTATGATTAAAGGATTAGTTGATGAATTAGATTAAAAGGTTAAATAAATTGTGAAACTTACATTTTGTTGTAACATTTATTGAATTATTAATAATTATGTATTTACAACAAGCATATGTTTTTTAAGAATAGAAGAATGAAATATATATTTTATTGTTAATTGTAGGATAATAACTCTTCATTGCAGGAACATGACATAAAACTTTCTCTATACAAACAACAAGAAAAATATTTATAAATTAATTCTTACTTATTTTATACTTATTATAATATACACATTCTAGAGTGTATATTAATTTAAGGAATAATATTCTTATATAAAGAATATTTCATCTCACTGCTTAGCATTAACGATCTGTACAAAATCAGGTTTTAAAGATGCTCCACCAACTAAAAATCCATCAATATCTTTCTCTTTTGCTAAATCTTTTGCATTTCCTGCTGTTACTGAACCTCCATAAATAATTCTAACAGTTTCTGCGACAGTTTGATTAACATTTTTAGAGAACCAATTTCTTAGTTTTTCATGAACCTCTTGAGCTTGTTGTGGTGTGGCTGTTTTACCCGTTCCAATTGCCCAAACTGGTTCATAAGCAACAACTACATTATCCCATGAATTGATTTTATTTGCAATAGCTTTCGTCTGTCTAAAAACTACTTCATCTGTTTTACCAGCTTCTCTTTCTTCTAATTTTTCTCCAATACATGCAATTACCTTCATTAAATATATACAAAATATATTCATATTTATTAATTTTTAAATTTTATGCTAAAACACACTCACACACACATCATTTATTTCATTTTTTATTACATATAAAGAATTCTGTAATTATAGTTTGAATAATAATTTATATTTTTAAAATAATTAATATTTTACCTTTAGTCCACTATCTAAAGCATGGGCTACTTTTTCTGCTATTAATTCATCATTTTCACCAAAAATATTTCTACGTTCAGAATGACCAAGAATTACCCATGGGATTCCATTGTCCAAAAGCATAGCAGGACTTATTTCTCCAGTAAATGCTCCTTTTGCAACCTTATATGTATTTTGTCCAGCAATACTAATATTATTGGGTAATATATTTTTGGCATATGTTAAATATATAGATGGTACTCCAACGACAACCTCTGATATAATATAATTATGTAATTTAATTTTAATATATTTATTTTATTAATTATAATAAAATGCATAAATTACTTAATATTTGAATATATTATTATAAGATTATAATTATGATATTAATATTATATTTTAATAATGAATATTATTAATGTATTAATAATTAATGAATGTTATGAATAAAATAACAGAAAATATAAGTTAAAAACATAAAAAAATAATAAAATTTTTTCTTTAAACATACCAACATTTGAATCAAGTGGACCTTTTTTTAAAAAGCCAACAATATCATTTATTTCACTTTTGGTACCATTCATTTTCCAATTACCACCAACAAAAAATTTACGACCCATGGCCTTAGAGTATATTGATACAAGTAAACTATTAATAGTAATAAATTTGCAAGTTACTTGCAAATCTGAAACAAATTTTGAAAATATTCTTTCGACCTTCAACAATACAGAAGGTGAATTTAGTCACGTTCCTTCCAACCCGATTTTATGAAATCCCCACCATTCTCGATTTACTCCCCTCTCTTTTTTATGAAACTACTTTAATTTAAAATAATTTAAAATAATTATTTTATTTTCAAGAAGAAAATTATTTGTTAAATATATTTTTTCATAAATAAGTATATTTCAAAATTTTATAAATAATTTTTTATATAATTTTATGATCAAAAAAAATTTTTAATTTGAATTTAATTAAAATTTCAATATTCTAAATTTAATGAATTGAAATTTAAAAAATAATAAATTTGATGAAATAATTAAATATTAAAATCATTTTAAAATTTCAAAGTTAAATAAAATAAAATATATCATAAAATTAATAAATAAATTATATTATATTATAAAGTTTAAAAATATTATTAAATTTTTATTTATTAAATATTGAAAAGTAATAACTTATAGTACATTTAACATTCAACTTATGTATATAGTAATCGATTTGAAATGATATGTTAGTCTATGGTGAGTAATAAATAAAGATTATATATCATAAAATCATAAAAAATTATTTATTTTAATAATATGAAAAATAAATTTAATAAATTATTTAATGATTATAAATAATGTAATATTTAATATATCTTCGTAATTGGATTCAAATAAATATATTCATTTTAAAGGTTATGAAATTTTTTAATTAAATTAGTTAATTAATTTTTAAATTATTCTTAATAAAGTTAATGATATTTGTTGTTTACGATTATTTAGTATAATGGAATAAAATGGAGTATACTTACTATATTTGATGAATTCTTTATTTAAGATCCTTTTTTGGTACAATTTAACAAAATTGCAAAAAAAGAAATGCATGTTAAAAAAAAACTTTAAACATTATTTTTTAATTATTATTACAATATATTCTTATTACTTGTAAAATTTAAATTATTAAATTAATAAAACTAATCATGCTGTTTATTATGAAGTTGAATAAAGAAACAATTGCATAAGTTTGTTTATAATGATTTGTCAATGTTTATATAACACAAAAATTAGAATTTTATATTTTATTATACATATTATTTTAAAATATTTATCTATTAATTTTAGTTAATATCATAAATATAATTTTTAAATTCAACAATTTGTGACATATTTAAAATGTCAAAGTTTAATATGGATAAATTTATACATACATTTATCCAAAACTTAGGTTTAAGAATCGAGTCTTGTACTTGCAAGAAATTTAACAAAATTGCATTTATGACAAATATAGATAAATCTTATACATTGAAACAACTATATCCTGCAGAAGAAATAAAAGAAGTTAATAAGCAACAAGATTTGGATTTTTCCACAGAAAAAAATATAAAACATTTTATGGAAAAACATGCTAATCTCTTTGATAAACTTACCTATTTAAATAATACACAAATTTTAAATTCCCATTTAAAAAATATTAATTCAAAGATTCTTCAGAAAATAAAAACAAAAAGAAAATATAATGGAATTATAAAAAAGGGGGAACTCAAAACACATAATAAAATTATAATTTGTAATAAAAAATTAAAAATAAATTTAACAAATAAATTAAATGGATCAAAATACAATTTACCATCATCTATAACATGGAAACAAAAATATATAAATTCTCATAATTGCAAAAAAAATAAATTTAAAAAAATGCCAATATTTGAAAATTCTAAACTATTTTGTTATAATACAAGTACACATGATTATCAGAAAAGTAATGACACTTCAATAGATAATGATAAACAAAAAACTTTTCTTAAACACAATTTAACAAATGTTATGATAAATTTTACGAAAAAAGAAATAGAAATGACTGAAAAATTGTTGTTATTGTATATAAAAGATATAGAATATATAAAAAAAAATATTCAAATTACCTTACATATAACGAAGGTTATACAGTAAAAATATTTTTTATTTTAATTTAAAGTATTTTTTCAATTATTTTAATTTATTACTTATTATACAGAATTCAAAATTTAATTATGACACAAAGGATCGAATAGAATATAATCAATTACTTTGTCATCACGCAATTCTATGTTTAATTGAACCAAGTAAAAAAGGTGCTGTTTTAATTGAAGATAATTTACCAGTTATTATTAAAAAATACCTTATGCATGGATACAAATACCATTTTGATTTTCAGAGGTATTTTATTTAAAAAAAAATATTATATAAGTATTAAGGATTGAATGGATAAAATATTCTTTTTAGGAGTTCAAAGAGTTATTATACAGCTGTTCTTATTTTGAGTCAATCAGCTAAAGTTCTGGTTAAACATATAAACACAACTATGATGCATACAATTTGTGGTATATTAGGATGTGATGTGCAAGAAATATTAGTATTATATAATCCAAGAGAAAAATGATTCTAAATATTATTTCTAAATATTAATTTGATAAAAAAAATCTATGAATATATATTTAATATAATATACTAAATAAATGTAAATTTATTAAATGATAATGTAACATATATAATACATTCTTATGTAATTAATTTCAATAAATATCAAAAGTTATGTATATTCATTAAAATATATTTCTTTTATAGGAGATTTGTATTTTACATAAAAGGAAAAATGGTAAATGAAGAAATAGTGGAATTTAATAAAAAATCACAACCAATTTTTAAGAATCCAATTTTTCAACAAAAATTTCGATCTACTAGTACCACTGGAAAAAAACGAACTTGGCGCTCATTAAAACAAGTCTTAGCTCAAGAACGTACTTTACCATGGCTTCCAGAAGTAGTGCATTGTATGATTTATTTATTTTAATATTACATATATAGATTTAGAATGATTTAAATAACTCAAGAACAAAAAATTATTAATATAATCATAGTATATACAAAATTTATATATTTAGTAATACACTTAAATGTAATTCATTTTATAACTTCTGTATATGTGCACATCAAAATTTAGTATTAGATGTAAAAAAATTCTATTAAAATATTTACAATAAATATATAATAATAAATATTAAAGTGAGTTTTTTGAAATATATGAATATTACTTGAAAAATTTCAGATAGTTCTATTAATGCACCGCCAAGCTTTAGACCAGCAAAAAAGTATTCTGATATTTCTGGATTACCCGTAAGTAATTTTTTACATTTATATAATTGGTTATGGGATTAAAATATAAAACGAATATATAAATTATATTTATTTTACAGTCACGATATACAGATCCACAAACTAAATTATACTATGCAACTGCAGAAGAATTTGCAACAGTTCGAAGTCTACCAATGGATATAACTGCTGGATATCTAGCGTTGCGCGGTGCCTCCAGTATTGTTGGATAAAATAAATGAGAATTTTATTTTCTATAATTTCCTTATATTTAAATAATATAGAACACGGATATTTTATTTTGTAATTATATCATACTTATTGTAGAATAACGAAATAGGTGTAAATCTGTAAATTAATTATAAGGCTGCAAATGTAAACAAAAATATATCGAATTTATAAAGAGACAAAATAAGATTATTTTTAATAAAAATTGTTTTTTTTTATACATACATACATTGTATGTATCAAGTTCTTTTAATGGGATTTTCTGAAATAAACAATTCCACAAAAAATTTAGGTCATTTTCATTATTTTATCTCCTTCATATTATACACAAGTAATTATTATTAAAAAAGGATTGTTCATTATAACTTAGCATTATGAATTACGAAGTAAAGAAGGATTGGAAAATCTTTAAAAAGAATATTACTGTTTTTTTTTTTCTCTTGACCACTGTATTCTGTTATGTTGACAATTTCTTGTGCACCTTATTTGTCTGCTACTGCAATGTGGGCCATTAGCAAATTTAATGAAAATACAAATAGCATGGCCTATTGAAATATTGCCTGATGGTGCACTTAGGTCGCCATTTGTTTTTGTATGTTTTACTTTTTTAATGAAGATTATTTTAAAGTAGCATCATAATATTTTCATTCAAGCAGGTCAGGCAAATCATCATCGTCACTATCCATTCCTTCACCTTCATCTCCTAGTTCGTCTAAATCATCAAAGTTTGGTTTACTGTCTCCAGATCCTCCTAGACCACCCATCTGTCGCATCATCTTTAAATAATAGCACAAATTTAAATTATAAAATTGATTTTTTCAAAATAATTAATTGTAAATAAATATTTTAAATACAATTAATATTATTTTTTAAATATAATAATATCTCACTTCTTCCAAATCGTGACTACTTCCTTCCATGCCACCTTCATCATCGCTATCATCTTCATCCTTCCATTTGTTAAAATCACTTTTCAACCAATGGGCTTTCGTCTTTTCTTTTGTTAATCTTGGCCAATATGGACCTTCTTCTTTTTTAAAAAGAACTAATTCTAAAGTCCTTCCTCTTAAGTTCTGAATTGTTCTATTTGGGGTAATTTCTTCATATAGGTTAATTGTTATTTCATGCATTTTTTGTTCTGTTCCACCTATTCCTTTAAAATATATCATTTGTGGTTCGATGTTAATAATAGGATCTTTGCAATCTTCTAGACAGATAGTAACAAATAAAATATCTTTCCTCTGAGCCCACATAACAGGCGGGGGAGGCAATCTGAAAAATTTTTAAACAATCAATAGCTTTAAATAATACAAAAAATTAAATTATATATTATATATTATAAAATATCATAATTATACTTTTATATTAATTATTATTTATTAGTTATATTATTCATTTATTACTATTTATAATATTTTTATATATGTATTTTTATAATATATGTATGTATATATAATGTATGCTACACATGAAATATATTTACAATAAATTTATAATATTATAGAGATATATTAGAATACTAATTATATTTCTATATAATCATTTGTTATTAATTTCTAATATATAATTTACATAAAAAATGAAATGTGATGTTTAATAAAATCTAGATATTAAAGAAATATTGAAACATATGTAAAATAATTGTAAAATGTAGGTAAAGGTTAGAAACAAAGCTCTATGGTTTCCAATTAAAACTGCTAGTCATTATAGATGAAATGATGTTATTTTTATAAAGGAATTGTGAAAAATAAAAATGATATAAAATTATTGGATATATTTTGATGAAATATAAAAAATGATAATGTACTTTTTGCATTTTAAATATATAGTCAATTATTTAGAAATACAAGTTATTAAAAAACAATATTGTTACTCAGTTATCTAAAAATAAAAAAGAATATAGGAAAGTTAATTAATGGAGTGATTGTTCTTAAAAATTAACAAAAACATATTTTAAATTAAGAAAAAAGAGATATAAAACAATTTCTTGCGATTCTTTTCCAGAAATTTCGAGAATCAATAAAGCCATCTTTACAACATGGCGGTGTTTCGAAAGCCACGGGGCGGTATTCAAGCTCATTTCATGAATATCTATTATTATTTTCATAATAATACTAATAAGAAGGAATTTCAGAATCAAGGAACACATTCGAAAAAAATTTTATGTGATTTCTTATATACTTACTGGCCTTCTTGAGTCATATTCGAGAGCTTCGTTCCGCAAGAAGCAAACAAACACAGAGCACTTACGTATCGCGCCGTAGACCTCTGATTCGAGAGTGTTTCGAGATTCAACTATCGATCAAACAAGATGGCGATTGGTTACTTTTGTCGATGTTGAATTCTCTTGTTTCCGGAATCGAATTTTAAAAAGTTTTGTTCGTATATCTTTAAATATATAATTTCTAATATTAAAAGTAAATTTAATGTTATTGGTGCAGTTATTTACAAATATATAAAAATATTTATTTAAATAATTTTTAATTATAATTTTTTAACATAAAAAATTAACATAAAAAAAAATACTTATCCTTTATACTTATACAGACATTAAAATAACTAGATATTCGATTATAGTGTAAACTAGTAAATATTTGATAATTATATGAATGATAGTTAAAACTAATTTTTTAAAATATTCCTATAAATAAATCAATCAGATGCTATAAAGAAAATTGAAAAAAAGTTTATTTCCATTTTTCAGTCATTATATAAAGAAAATTTTTTATTTATTTGGTTATTATTAATTTCGTTAATAATAACTTCGTATTAAAAATCATAAATAATAAATATGATAAATACATATATTGATTATATTGAAATTATGTTATGTGTAAATAAAAATATAAATTTATTTATATTAAGATTATATATAAATATATATTTCGATTATTTATGAAAAATTATTTTTTCGCAAGAAAATATTTATATTTTATATTTTTCGCATAAAATGATTAATACTAAACGATATATAATATATAACAAATAAATTTAAAAAAAGAATTGATCAGATAATAAAGAGTGAGTGAGTGAGTGAGTGTGTGAGAGCGAATGAGAGAGAGAGAGAGAGAGAGAGAGAGAGAGAGAGAGAGAGAGAGGGAGAGAGAATAGGGAAGAAAAGCGAAGGGAAAAGAGAGCAAAAAGAGAGAGCCTTTGCATTAGATTGTAGGTCAGTGCGGCAAAAGAGGAGGGGAAGATACTACCTTTCTTGCCGTAACCGTGGCCATAAACTAACAGGACATACACACTGTATATCAGTCTTTCTTTCGCAGCTCTGACTCGTCCTGTTTGTCAGTTTTGCAGGTGGTTGTTTTTGCATAAATGTGTTTTCGATAATATTTATAACTTTAATACTTTCTTTCAATTTTTGTGTAAATTCCAATTTTTTATTACTTTTTTGATTAATTTTGTCATCGTATAATAATTTGATCAATTTCCAATTCTTTTTGTTAATCTATAAGAAGTTATTGACAGACGCGCGTGCGCATGTATGCATCACATTCAATGGATACCTCGAGAAGTTGCAGTCGAAATAACGGAGATCGACAATGAAACCGTGACTTTCTACGATCTGTGCAACTTGTTGCTTTGGGATTAACATTATGTCGACCAGTTCTCTTTTTTATAAGGATAAGTACGTGGTAAGTGTCATTCTTCTCTATCTTATGTGTGCTTATATTTATATATGAAATTTGAAATAATCTGTATTGCTTTGCTCATTATATAGATATATTTTTATATGTTATTAAATAAAAAAGTTTAATACTTTTTATAAAAATTTCTCTCTATATAGATATATAAATTATTTACTTGTATACGCTTTCTTGATCGTTGATGTCGTCATGCATCGTTGAGTTTTAACTCGCAATGAAAAATTTAACACGATATTCGTTTATATGATATATTATCCATGAAATTATATGTATTAAATGATAGATTGAAATGTATTCATTTATATATATATATATATATTTATTTTATATATATATATATATAAATATATATTATCTTAGATTTTTAAATTTTATTAAATATATTTTTAAATATATATATTAATTGAGAATTTATTCGGAAATATGTTTATTAGGCACGAATAGATTTTAATAAAATTTTGAAAATAAAAGAAATAAGTATTTATTATATACAAAGAATTATATACTTACTATATTATAATACGTAATTCTTTCATTGTATAGAAATCATGTAAAAATAACAATGTAAATATGAGATTGTGTATCATACATTTATTTTATAAAATGCATTTCGTAGTTAATGGATAAAATAATCAAAAATGATGAAAGAAAGAAAACAAAAAAAAAATTTTCAATTTCTGTATTATATAAAATTAATAATTGTATTGGTAATTGTTTTATAAATTCGTTTCTTAATGAAATCTTTATTATTTTTATTTTAGATAATACAATATAATAAAATCGGTCGATTTTTGTTTAATAGAAATATTTAAAATGCTCAAGTCAAATTATGAATTAATATTGGTTCTATTTATTTTGATATAATTATAAGGAAATGAAGTAAATTGGAATATATTTTAAATTTATGATAGTTATATAAATATGTGATATCATCGCAATAATTTTCAATATAAGAAGCTTCATGAACGATACATATTTGGTGATAACTCTGAATTGGCAAAACATGAAATTAAGACAGTCAACGAACGCCATTGAAGTTTAGTTACCAAGTGAATGTTAAACCGTATTGTTCTAGTTATTCTTATCCTTGATTTTATAAATCTTATCACTATCGCTGATATGATCAAATGAAAAATATCTTTTCCGTTCGTTTTATCGCGAACGGCGAACATTTGAAGATGAATTCGTTGTTTCGTTTCACAAGATATGGTTGTACTAAAAGTAAAACAAAAGGCACGAGATTAAGCTATTAAATATATAGTATATTTAAGATGATAATATTTGATATAGTATTCAATAATACAATATTTGTTATATGACAAATTGAAAATCAATATATGTTATATATTCCAAGAAAATTAAATTATTATTATAATTTCATATTATTTTAAATTAGTAGTCCGATATAAATCTGTAAGTTATTTCAATATATCATGTAGATGTACATAAAGCTAATATTATACAAAGAAATTTATTTTTTTCTTAAATATCGATTTATAAATATTAATTTAATAAAATTTTTTATATATTACATATACATCACATATTCAAAGTGCTATATAAAAATTAAATGAATGATCGATTCCTAACTTCGATTTTATTAGATCGTTAAGATCATTGTATGCATAAACTTTTATATTTTATTACATAATTACCGGTTGAATACAGAGAAGAAGATAGGTTAAGAATGAAAAAAAAAAAGAAAAAGATATTTACACGAGAAAGAAGTGAAAGAGGGAAAAGATGGTAGAGTGGAAGAGAGGATCTAGAAGAAGAAAAGATCAACGACATATTCTTCGATATAACATATTCAAGTTTTATAAGATTCGGATGCCAGAATGACCCTCAGGGATGAAAGTCTTACATCAGAAACATATATTTTAATATACTAAACTGTGCGATTCTTGTATGAAATGATCATTAGACGTATTACATTTTGGTTTTTTTTTCCTTCTTTTCATTTATGTCATCTTTAATTGTTTTAGATTCATATTTGTATCTTTTAAAAATAAATTTAACTGACATCAATATATTCATAAATCGTTTTATATTTATAATCAATATTTATTTATATCATTTGTAATTATATTTAAAATATTTAAAGTTCTGATTATGTTTGTGCAATTACGTTCTCATTAATTAATTAAACAAAGTCTTGAATAAAAAATAATATTTATTCATTACATTGTTCAAGCTTTTCTGACGAATATATATATATATAGAAATCATTATAGCTCAGAAGTTATTTTCATCATTAAAATTAAACTCCCTTGAATCAATGAAAAAAGTAATTTCGTTATTAAATAACGTAAATTATTTTAAATAATTGAATTCTTAATTTTTCTTCATCTTTCATAATCATCATTATTAGCAAAAAAGTTTTAAAATTTTTAAAATTTTTTAAATAACAATCAATCTCAAGTTTATAACGAATATATTTATATCGTTATACTCTAGAAATATCTAATTAATTAATTTAAAAAAAATTTTTTTTTATTATTTTTTTTTCTATTTTTTTACAATAAAATATAAAATCGAATTTATTTGAATTTCAGTCGTCCGTAATTCGAGTGAATCGTGAAAGAACCTCGTTCCGGTTGACGAGTCATTTCCGCTTGATCCTAGTCGCCATATTATTACGAGACTACCGCTATACAGCGAACTCATATAATAAGTATCGATTGCTACGCGAAACATATATCAATACTGATTATATTTCAAAGCTACAATAGTTCACATTCTCATAAAATACATTTGATATGTTATTTTTATTTCAATTTGATTGATTTTTGTTAATCATTTTAAATCTGGATCAATCTGGAATTTTATTTTTCTCGATTCCAGATTATCGATGATTCGACATTGAAGTGATTCATAGATGTTGTGATTTTATTTTTCGATTAATTGGAAAATGTGAGTTGCAATTTAAGTTTTGTTTGTTTAGTTTTTTCGTGAATAAGAAATTAAGCATTAAGATAGATTATAAATTAAGAAAATTAAGATAAAATAATCAAAAATAAGAATTGTTGAAATCTGATTTTTTAGATTTGCGAAGCTCGAATCCGAAATTTTATAGTCTTACAAATTTGAAAATGATGAATTTCTTTCTAAAGAAGAGAATTTATTAAAATTTAATCTATAATATAAATCAAAACTTTTTTTTTTTCTAAAAAATATTGATAATTATATAGAAAAAAAGATATACTCATAGATTTCTATGATTTTGAGATATATTGTCAAAATCAATATATTAATCAATTTTTTTCCTAAGTATATGTTTTTTTTATATATATTTGTTAGAAAAGAGACACAATTAAAAAAATTTTGAGAAAACGATTTTAAATGATTCAAATTATTATAAAAATATCAAAATGTCACATTGGGAAATTTATAATTTGGAAATTCACGTACAATATTTTATGATAGTTTTTCTGTACTAAGTCAATAAAAATTTTAATAATAAAATATGTCAATTAATTTAAATATTAATAAAAAACTTTTGATACTATATTATTATTGCTATCTTTGATCTATAATTTTAAACTATATTTTCGTAAATAATAAATTTTAGATTTCTAGATTTCTTTAAACTTAAATTTGTAAAATTTTTATATTTTATTCTTTATTTATATAATTAATTTATATAAATTATTGTAATCAATTAAAATCATTTTATTATAAATTATATAAAAATAAATTTATATTATATATTCGCAATATTTTCATAAATTATTTTCACAAATTATTCTTTATCTTTTACAAATTTACAAAAATTACAAAAATTGTAGTTTTAAAAAATTTCGGGTCGAAAAAGTCCAAATTCTTTGAGTATAAAAAGATTTTCGTGATTTCAAATAGTTTAAATGTTGTTAAAAAAAGGAAAAGAGGATATAAAAAAAAATAGAAAAAATAATGGAAGAACTAGAAATAAACGAAGAACTCGCAGAGGAATTTAGAGTGACGGTATTCCGTGACACACCCATTGGAAAATATTACGCAGAGTTTACAACCTACGATTAACGAAATGAGCAGTCTTTTTTATTTTCTCTATTATTCTCTATATCAAAACATCGGAACGAAGGAAGAAAGAACTGTTAATATATGTATTAGTAACATTACAATACAATGTATTCGTTTCCACGCATCGATTAACCTTCGTGTATGAATATTATTTTCGATCAGCCTTCACTCGTATATGTGTGCGTATATCTTTCGAAAGAATCACTCTTCGTATATATTCTATGATGTATTTACAATTTATGATGCATCAGTTTCGTTCTTTGCGATAAGTAAAAGAGAAAGTATCTGACCGATGGTAACGTTTGAAAAATGTACTTGTTAAAGGAATAGAAGTTTCAAACGCTAGACTTTCCTCGTTATATTCTGCCTTTGTTTTCATTCACCATTCAATCAACTGTACACAAACGTAAAACGACAATGACGAGCTTGGTTTTTTTTTTACGCAATTATTATTTCAAACGTAAGCAAGTTAATGACGATTGTTGATTCATAATGACAAATTCCGAGAAAAGAAAGATCGATCGATTGGACGAAACGATAAAATGTACTTTGTTGCGATATACGATATCAAAATGAAAATTCGTCATGTGGACGAAAAAATCGAAATCCAATTAACTAATATATAATATTTCGTGTATGAAAGAAACGTCACGTCGGATAATGCCATTCGATAAGCAAAAGTATGCTTTCACGATGAATGTATGTTACAATATTATCAGTATGATTTCGTATGAATTCCGATCTACTTACTTATTTGCCTTATTAATTTTTATTTGCGTTTTTTGTGACACTATTTAAGTTCGAACCACCAGAATTATAAAAATATCGAATTGTTAGAAAAGAAAAGACAAAGTAAAGAGAAAAAAATGGAAAAATAAAAATGATAAGTGTTGTAACATTGGTGTCAAATATTAATTCGGAATGAGAGACATAACCTTAAGACAAATATTAAAATTGTACTATCAAAAGAAAAAGTGAATACCAATCATAGAATGTTTCCTAAATATCTATGGTTTTCGGACTGTATTCATCGAAAGGGCTTTCGAGATCTCGCTGTAAGTAGTCAATCCACGCAGCGAAACAACTTTGCAAGTCCGTACTTTCTTGTCGATTCACCGGATATGAAACACATGTTCGAATTCTTGTTGTAATCGCGTGACCAGTGACGTTAATTCTTTTTTCTTTTTTTACGTGTCTTGCAAGTTACTTTCTTTTTGTAAATGAGGATGTATTTTGTGAATATTTTTTTTTAGATTTTTAGAAGACACATATGCACATATATTTTTTGTTTCAAGTTAGGATTAACTAAACGAAACATTTTGTATGAACATATGATAAAATATTTCGTAGTTGTTACAATGATAACGATGAAGTTTAAAAAAAGTATTATGATGATAGAATTTATGATATAGATAATTGCATTTTAAAAAAGATATGAAATACGATTTGAATGTTTTGAATATTGAATTAATTGTGAACTCTATTAATATTAGTATAAGCATTTTCAAAATAATTGTAATTTAAAATTTAGAATTAAAATTAAAATTTAGAATTTTTAATATAAAAATCTATTACATTTAAAAAAAAATTCTTGAAATTCTTTTTATAACAAATATGTATAAAATAATAATGACATAATGAATTTATTTTGCATTTTGATAGTTTTGTCCATTATTTGATAAAAAGATTCAGAAAGATAGATATATAGAATGTTTTAGAATAATATGAGTAGTCAAAAAATAATTTTATAATATCTATAAAAATGAATTGGAAAATTAAGTTTGAAAACTTTTTAAGTGAATGCAGCTAATTCTTAATTAAATATGAATGGATTATCGATAAGAGATTATTTTAAATGCAAAATAAATAAAATGTAGAATATAATCTTAAGTCTTTGTTTTTTAAGAAAATAAATATTAATATACAGGATATAATAAAAGATATAATATACACGGCAATATATATATATATATATATATATATATATATAATGTTCTCTAAAACTATTGTATCGATTTTTAAATTAAATAGGAGACTAATTATGTAAGACAATGATTTACTACAGTATATTAATATGTCATAAAAGTATATTTGAGATTTTTAACAAATTAAAAAAAGTAAATAACTAGTGCTCTAAATAATTTTAACTATTATTTTTTGATAAAACTATCTTTTTTTTTGAAATATATTATAGAAATCAATATTTTATATAATATTTTCACATATATACATATATATATATAACTTAATAATCTTAGTTTTCGAGATTTACAAAAAAAAATTGTTATTATATATAGAATTTAATCTATATATATATATATATATATATATATGTTCATAATATAAACATACTATTTATATAAATATAAATAAATTATTACGAAATATAATGGATGAATCGCTCAAAAACATATTTCTTCATGAATAATAAGCTTGAAATATTTCGATCCTAACCTATATCGAGTTTGAATATTTCGCAAAAATCATCACATTGTTATTAGTATCTTATCCATAAAGAATTTGAATGAAAATAAAATATAAAATAACTTGAAATTAACGATATTAATCTCATACTTTTGTAGTATCTATTATTAAAACATTGATCATTATAATTACTCAACAATTAATTTATTTTCGCATTCAACAGATCCATGTGATACTCTTTATCGATAGATATTGTAAATATGGTGATATTAAAATAATATTAATATTAATATAAGAATGATAATATTATAATTTATTATATAATTATCAATATCACCTATTATATAATCTATGTGCCAATCGTCGTGATATATTTGTATAAATAGTTAATAAATAGAAATTACTAATACACATTTTAATGTAATGGATGTATAGATGAAGTTTTATATAATAGTAACAATCTTTTTTTGTGAAAAAAAAGGCGAATAGCCAGATATATATAGATATAGAAAAAATTTTGTTCGAAATATTGATTTGATACAATATATATCAAAATCATCGAAATCGAGATAGCTTTTCTATAGTTTTATTTATTTATTTATTTTTGTATTTATAATTAACTAATAAGTAAATTAATAATAAAGTTATAATTAAGTTTTTAAAAAATCTCTATATAATGAATTAAATAATAAGAATTTGGACAATAAGAAGTTAGACAAAATTTGTTTCGCATCATTAAATATTCAAGCATGATTTGTTAATTATTGATAGTAATTAATATACAATGGGACAAAAATTATTTTATTTCCATTTTGAAATCATTTATACATATAAATATTTTTTTATCATAACGCTAAAAAAAATAATAATATATTTTTTAATACGTTGTTGAATTTTGGTAATTTTCTTGTGTTTGCTGTGAGATTAAGAAAATTGCTGATATAGAATATATTTTTTTTCATAGAATTTTCCTTGAAATTCAAATTTTTTTTAAACAATATATTATATTAAACAATATATTATATAATTTGTTTATTTAGGTAACATTCATTAAACTTGAAAATATTTATTTAAAATATTTTTTTTTTATTCTGCACAATTAAAGAATTATAGCGAATAATGTACATAGGAGCATATAAAGAAATGATTAATGTTAATGATTTATGTTAACAATAATGTCATTATAAAAATGATAAATAAAACACACACACACACACACCTATTTTTTTTGGAATAATTTTTTATAAATAAAAACTTTTTCGATTAGTTAGTTAAGAAAAATTATAAGTACTTTTTTAAAATTTTCAAATTCTTAAATTTCTTATATTATTTTTTGTTATGCATCATTAAAAAATTATGACGATTTAAAAGAAAACAAGATTGAAATAAGCTATATAAATCATTAAAGATAAAAAAATGTTATAAATTAAAATTCAATGAAGCATAATTTGAATATTTTATACAATTTTAAATGCATTTGAAAAATGAAAATGTATCTTTTTTAAATAGAATTAAATAATTTCAATCAATATTTTTTAATTTTTATAAAAAAGTATTAAACTTTATATAATTTATATTTAAATCTAATAAAAAATTATTACAATTAAAAGTTTGCTAAATTATTTAAAAATTATTTTAAGGTTATTTATTAAAAATTAAATATACTACAGATATACACGGATTAGTTATGCTACAAAACAGTAATTTCAAAAGTTATTCAATTTTTGACAAATTATAAATCTTGATTTTCTCAAAATTTTTAATCTCAGATAAAGATATCACTTTTTTTCGATTTATTTTTATATATCATTATTAGGAATATGATATTCGAATCTTTAAAATCTCAAAATTTTCAAAAAAATTTCATCTTTATTATGTTTTGCTTTTTTTTATATTTTTTTGTTTTAAAATTTTCGAAATTTAAATAAAAAATAATTTATATAACTGTTAATAATTTGTAAATATTATGACAATATGAATTATTTTTATTTAACTAATAATAATCCAATTTTTTTTCGTTTTTCTAATTTTAATCGTTTTAATTAAAATACAATAATTTCTGTGGGAAAAAAATAAAAGATAAAAATAAAAATTTAGTTTTTCGTAAGTTAAACAAAATATTTCTATTTATTATAAATTTAAATTTAAAGAATTTAAAAAATTATAATTTATTAAAATTTTAGTTTTTAATAAAATAATATTCATTAGAAAACAAAAAAGAAAATATATTCTGAATTTTGAAAATTTTGAATTTTCAATATTCTGAAATCTCATACGTATAATTTCGGATTTGAATTTTATGAATCTGAAAATTAAGTTTCAATCCATTTCTAAAACTATGCTTATATTAAGTAATTTTTATTCGATCAACTAAATCAACCAATTTCAAATCGTATATTTCTGATTGAAAATTAATTCATATGAATGATTTTTATTTAATTTTTATTTTCATTTATTTTATTGTGATCTATCATTTGATATTTAACCAAAATATAAGCTTAAAGTTGCGTTTATATTAAATAATTTTTGATGAGATCAATTAATAAATAAATGAATTATTTATATTCCTGTATGAATAAATCGGAAATCGATTTAGTCGACATGAATTTGTACTTTTATATAAATAACTGTGAATGATATAAACCTTAAGATTTGATTAGACGAACAATTTTATCATCCAGTTGTGTCATTCATTTATCTTTTATAATGATATAATGCATATGATATCTAACTACAAAAAACTACAGTAATACATAAAGTCTTGTTACGTTGTAAACTCGCAACGGTACTGTATTGTTCATGAATATTTAACCTAATAATTATCCTTTGTTCACTTATATCATTTGTGTGGGACATTTTTGTATGTATATTTTCTATAATAAATAGTAGGTCAATGAAGTATAGATTATAATAGAGGCAAGGTTCGATACCGGATGATCACTAATGTACTTCCGTCTTCCCGTTCACCTCTTAGGCTCAATTTCCTTTATTACTTGATTTCATTCTTTCTCAATTAGTTATATCAAAAAGTTTTGTTTTTCTTCTGCATTGTAAGAATTCGTAAGGCTTTCTACATTTTTATCAGCATTATTTGTTTTAAATATCTATTATTTTTATAATCTCTTTTTCGAAAAATCGTTTTATATTTATTCCTATATTTCTATACTTTTTTCTTACATATGTTTATGTTTTTTTTAAACAAAAAACTTTTTAAGAAAGTTTTTATGTATAATAATATATATTAAATTTAAAATAAAATAAATAAAATTAATATAAATATAAATTAAATTTTTATTTAAGAATGTCCACAGATATAAATAATTTTATTTTTGCGTATGAATGATTTTTCTAATGAAATTAAAATTAAAAAATCTCAAGTAGAAAATTCTTAAGAATTAGCGAATCTTTCGCGAGAAGATAAGAGATGTGTATAAATGTTATCATCAGTCATGGTCATATTTCATAGTTTAAAATTGCTTGATCATGATTCTAAGAATAAAAGATCGAAAAATTTACAATTACGAAACAAACTAATTATAAAAATGATAAATAATCGAAATTGAGTGTGATCATACATATAATTGTTACTTTGTAACATGCAATAAATTTTCAATTTGTCTCAAAATGGAGACAGAAAAGAATCAGACGTAAAAGCTATGAAGTGAATATTATTTCTCTTACTTTTTTATAATTAAAATAATTGAATAAGTGATTAATAAATAAATAATTGAATTTCATCTGAATAATCAAACTAAAAATTTGTTTACTGTGTTATATGAATATGATTTTTTTATATTTGATATTACAAATATGCCGCATCAATAACAATTTCTTTTATATTCACAAATAATGGTATCGTATTGTATTTTACAACAACAAACAATAGATAATAAAGCAGTATTTAATCTTGTGTCCGGAAATTAATTATAATTTTTGATTAGGAAGTAATTATGAAATATTCCTTTCTAAGTGATTTAATTTTTTAGCCAATCGAAATTATAATATCGACAATCGGCATTAGTTTGAAAATTCTAGTTTGACCAGTTAAATTCCGACTAGGTGGCAGCCCTAATCATAGGTAAAATCGGAGAAACATGTTGAACAGCAATAGCTGTTCACGTTGTTCAGGTTATAGTGTCGCACAAAAGTATATAATTATTTTTTATAAGATATATTTTTTAATGATAAAATTATATATAACATTTATAATCATTTTATTTTTTATGATTATTACATGTAAAGTGAAATATTGTATTGATAATATAAATTTAATTTTTAAAATATATCATGTAATAATGAAAAGAATATTATTTATATTGTTCTTTTTGCTAACTCTCTATCTATATAATATAATATAACGTATGTATCATATAATACAATATATTTTTTAATTGTAAAAAAAAAATTAAATAATAATAATTGAGATTCTCTTAAAGTCTTGTGTTGTAATATATTATGTATAAAATTGATAGCTGTACATTAATAAGTCATATATTAAATTCTTCATCCTTCTAGATATTATCTTTTCCATTATTAATATTATAATCTCAACATGTTATATAAAAAAGTAATATTTGTAATTATTAGTCCGTTTATCGTAAGACATACGATAAGTGTTAAAATATTTATTAATAATAATAATAATCATTATGATAATATTTTTTGATAAATTAAATAATGATAATAAATAAAGATATGAACAAGGAAATAGTGTTCAATAAAAATAAAAAAAATTAAAAATATGGATTAATAATAATATAGGTTATGTAGTACCAGTATCAATAATACTGTCATAGTCATTCTCATTATTTGGTTGCTTCGGCTAAATGAATACGATATTTTACATAAGGAATAATGGAATGTCGACATCCTTTTTATTTTATTTGTTAACAATCTTATTGTTTCTCATTCTTGCTAACGATTGAGTAAATCAAAAATATGATAATACCAGCATTTCCTAGAACAGTTATTTATTTCAGTTAATAGACACAACGTACTTTCAATATACATTTTCTATCAAGACACTATAAGTACCGTAATAAGTACGTAATGTACTTCTATGTGACGCGACAATATATGCAAACGCATATCGAACACACGTGCACACCATGTTTCGGTAACGCATGAGTGTCGCGCGGAAACAAGCTAAATATAAGTCACAAGGAAAAAGAATAATCTCCCGCTTAGAAACTCGCGTTACTTGACTAAACGGCCTACTGCTCCTGCTCGCATTCGATTTGGGGCATTACACGGTGCATATTACGTATTGCGTATCTGAGTACGGCTGTTAGTGCAACTGTGTCCATGGTGTAAAGCGCTTCGTCTCGTTCTTGTATTAGCTATCATTATAAACTCGTGTTAACCAATCTCGATTTAATCGATATCCTTTTTCCGATTTCTGCGTTGCCGAAAGTGTTGATACCATGATTTTTTTCAATAATTACAATGTGGAATATTTAATTCTCAATCGTGAATTGCAATTTATATATTTTATTTTGAATGAAATTATATAAATCGTCATCGGAAATATAAATAAATATAAATAAAAAAATAATGATTCGCTTCCTGTAAACTATCATGATTTAATTTTCTGTTATTTTTTATTGATCTTTCAAGTATATTATTTATGAACAAAGTCCATTGATATTGAAAGTAAGTAAAAAAGTGAAGCATAAAAAATAAGAAAGATAGAAAAAAATTACATAAAATAAATACTTAAGATCGATTATGCAAATAGCTATAATTATATATTTATAAAGTTGTTATCGAATGTTTAAAAATCAATGTGTTGGTAATAAATATTATTAAGACACATTCTAGCGATGTCTTAAATAGATTAATATAAAAACGATTTTTTAAAATATTTTCTAAAAATGTTAAATTTAAATGGCTATAATGTATATAAATTAATTTAACATCCAGAAGATTAACATAAGATCAATTATAATGTTTCATTTTTTGAAAATGAACATACCAAGAATATTAGAATGTTAGATTATATAATTATGAGATGCAATTAATAAAATATAATTAATTTTAAAAAAACATACCTTAAAAAAACATGTTGTATGTTCTATAAATTCTCTCTAAATTAATAAGATATTGTCATATCTTATTAATCATATCAGATTCCAAATATATATGATAAAACAACATATAAAAATTTTCTTCACCGTGCTTATTTATAGATATATATTTATTTGTGTATCAACGATATGGATGCAAATGATTCGATTAAAAATGACAACGATAGTTCGTCTCAAAGATATACGATGCGTCGCGTCGACAGGATGATACTGTTAGTAAGATTAAATTTTCACGCGAAACAATCGTGACTTATATTTTTGTGGAGGTACTGTATGGCACGGTGCACTGTTTGCATGGTTGTGTAATACGTGTGTACGCAACATAATATGGATATAATTGTTCAACGCTGTTGTATAACACAGGTTCCAGCGTGAATCCAGTCACGAACGAAACGTTGTCGTGCAAACATCACAGGACGATCTCTTCGGCTACATTGTACGTGTAATACAACTGCAACGGTGTTGGATAATTAACCTTGAATTGATCACACGTTTACATTTGTAATTTGATTCGATACTAAACTACGATGAATCAGTCCAATATCGATTCTTTTTACATCGTCGATCAACATGGATTTGATTGGTCATATCGTCGTTGAATCGCTGTCTGTCCGTGTATTCAAGAATATCGATCGATCAAATTTTAATTCTCGAAATACAATAGCTGAATCAAAAGTAACTCATGCCAGTAATTTTGTTAATTTTCCTACGTATAATTAATATTGTCACAGATCACTAAATTTATTGCATCAAAAATGACACCATCGAATTGTTTGAAATTGTTAAATCAGTTTAATAATTCTTCATTTTGACGCGCAAAACGAAATACGAATCAATTGCACGGAAGTACAGAATCTAGCAAATTGTGTTGAATGTACCGTGAAGGGTCGTGTGGAACTCATGGTATGCCAGTGTCGGGTGTGCCGCTCGAACTGACGTGACATCGTGTTACTATTCTCATTGTCAGAGAGAAGCGAGCTAGATGACCACTAGCGAAAACTAATTCAACGAAGAATAGTGACTAGAAAAATAATTGATTCGCGAAGATTTTGAAGTTGAGTTTGCAAAATTGAATAATAATCGAAATAGAATTAATCGTACAGTTTTTGAAAATTTACATAAAGTATCGATGAATTTTCAAATAAATTAAAACAATATCAAAAATTGTATGAAATAAAATTAAAAATTTATATCGTGATGTCTATCGATCAAAATCGTTTTTCGATCGATAAAGTTCTTATAAAAAAATTATTTATGAAATCGTTTGATTCGTATATGGTTCGAACAGTATATTATATATAAATAAACGAAAGAAAAAAAACGAATTATTACAATTAGAAATAATCAAATAATACCAATGAAAACAAAGATAACACGTATAAATATTAGATTAACTGGTTTTATTATGATTTTATGGTATTGTTCTATAAACGGTGCAATCATTACACTATATGATTTTGTGAAAAGTTATTAAAAATACATTACATGATTCGGATGGTGCGAGAAAAAAATGGAAGAAGCGAAACATGCGTGGGCTACTTTGAAATCGGTCAGAAAACTATCATTATTGAATAGTAATAGCAATAACAACGGAAACAGCAACAAGAGTAATTCAACGGCAATATGGTATGATATTCCAGCGCCAGTGATAATTCATTGTTGTCACGAATTTCCAGACATAGCCAAATCCGATAATGCCGAATTGATCGAGAAACGAACGATCCTTGCGATTGAGAACGAGCAGTCGACGACCGATATTCAGGGTAATAACGGACTGGAGAAATACGAGAATGAGGAGACGAGAGAGAAGCGACACAAAAATACTGTCGAATTGACCGCAGTTTCCACTGTGAAAACCGACAATGACGGAGTGCCAAAGATAAGCTTCAGTTTTCTACACGCGAATGATAATCCTCCAAGATCTGTCCTCGAGAAAAGTACGGTTATGACGACTGTGACCACGACCACGAGTACGAGCACGATCGCGAACGAGAATGGTAAAGATGAATCTACGCAAGATGAATTGTATGACTTTCCTAGGAATTCATACGTCCTCGATGAAATCGAAAGCGAGAAAGTCGTAGAAAGCGAACACAACTGCGAGGATGAGGGCGAGATAGAAACGGACGGTAATGAAATTCGTATCAGCCAAACGAAATTCCACGTGGAATCGATTGAGGTTGGAAACGTAATCAATTCACCGAAAGAAACGTGCGATGTGTCCCACGAAGAGATCGAATCGTCACTGGAGAAAGTGAACAATTTGTACGTGAACGTAAGAAATCCAAATTCATACGATCGAAGAAAGGAAAAGAAATACGTCAGATCGGAAAGCGACGGATGTGATGCAAAATTTGTATCAATCTCGGGATCTTATTCAGATCCTGAATATTCGAACGATACTTTCTCGAATGTCACTCGACCAAACGGATTATATCCAAAGGTATTAAAGACGAGTTACGGTTTAATCGGATGGCGATAAGGTTAAGGGAAAACTAGGTAATTTGTTGACAAAAACTCTCCATTATTGTTTAGTCATATAGATGGCGACATTGATATAAGCGGTAATTTCGAATGTTTTTTACTTATTTATAAATATAAGACTTTATCACACGAGTGATTTTTTATCGTATATTTGTATATTAATTTTCGTTATTTTTAATTTTTTGATAAACAAAAGAAAACATGATCATGTGGTAAAAAATTACTTATGTATAACGGATTTAATAACGAAATATTAAATATAATTACATATTACAATAATTATAATAAATAGTTTTAAATAACTAGAAAAAAAGATTTTGTCATTTTTTGTTATAAAAAATCAAATTTTCACAAAATTAATATTAAAATATTCTTATTTTGTTTAACCCAGGAAAAAATTATAAATATTTATTTTATAGATCTCATACTTTTAGGAAATAAAAAAACTCTTGATTAATATTTTTTATTTTTAATTTTAAAGTTGATTATTACTGATTATCCAGTTAGTCTATAGTTCAACAAGAGTTATATTATTTATCACTAAATAATTTAAAAAAAGAATTTTTGAAGAATAAAAATTGAACAAATAATTTTAATTCATGAATCCTATAACAAAAACTTTGTGAAATTATTGTGAAATAATTAAACATAATAGATATATTATAGAAACATAATTTTAAATATAATTTATCAATACTCAATTTTAAGTTTTAACAATTATTTGTTATTATTTGTAGAATAACGTTGCATAGATTTTATAAAACCATATAATATTTGTGAAAAAATATATTATAATAAAATAATATTTTATTATATTTATTATACGTATATGTTTTTTTATATTAATTATAGTAATAATTATTTTATTATTATATATTTTTTATATTATTAAAAAAGTAATAGAACTTTCTTAGTTCAATGTTATATAGTTTAAATGTAACTATTTTAATTTTTATCTTCCAAATAATTTTTTCAATAGTAAAGAAGTTTTATTTTCCGAATCATTAATTTGTATATAATAAATTAATATGATTGAAAATATAACATAATACAATTATTTTTAAATGATAATAAGATAGAACGAAAAAATCACAATCGTATAATTATTTTTTAATAATGAAAAAAATTTACAAATGATAGTTTCTATAAAATTAATTTTTGAGATGCTTTTGAAGTTTTAAATTTTTATGTTTTTAATATATTTTTAAACATATTATTTGATTTTTTTAATTTTTATTTTTATTAATTATACTTATATAATAAATATATATATATAATATTTTTTTAAATCTTATATCATATCATAAATATCATAAATATAGTGATAATTTAAAATGAATATTTAAAATAATAACATTTTAAAAATTATAGTTTCTGAAAGATATTACCTAAATATAATATTAGTAAAAAAGTTAATAATTTTGCAATAATATTATTAATCAAAAAATAGATTTTGTTAATATTAAATTTTAAAAATTTAAATGAGTGCAACAAAAATTAAAGGATAAAAAGTAATAAATGTAATTGATTTATTGATTTATCTTGTTTTTTATTATGTTTTGTTTTTTTTATAGATAAATAATATCTACAATTAAAACACATTTTAGTATTCACAATTTGAATCGAATTACTCGGATAAATGATTTTTGGCATTTCAATTTAAATGAATGAGGAAATAAATGTGAGTTAGATCAGTGTCAAATTTCCTTCAGTAGTTTATCTTATTCAGCATTTCACACTTCCATTTCCAAGAATTTATAGAAAGAGCGCATGTTAAAGCATTATTTTATTTATGAAAAAAATTAAAGCATACCTGATCGATTTCAATGATACTGAAATATGTTATTAAGACCAACATTCTGAACAACTCTTTTTTTTTTAATCATTATATAAATGATTAATAAATGATGTATATTATATATTTATACATCTACAAATATCTACATATAAGTTAAATTCAATGTAATAAAAATTTTTTTCAAATATCTCGGCCAATGTTAAACTAAGAGACGATTATATGTAAAGGAAAAAATTGTTTAAAATTTTGTCTCTAATATGCCTTAATATATTTCAAAATCATGTGTCCATTTGTATATACATTTTATTAATTCATGAAAATAATTCATTATTTAAAGGGAATTCATCCAATCCAAAAATTTTGATTTAAATAAAATAATTTCTGTATATTATATAAACGTTTACTCACGAAACAATTTCTTTTCTGGCGAAATATTTTATGATGAAATCAAGGCTTCAAAAGTTTTTTTTTAAATATAACTCTGTAATAATGCGAATAAAATTTTAAATTAGAAAATATTCACATTTTAATGCTTTATCATCTTGATAAAAAAAAATTTCCAGGTAAAATTGTATTCAAAATATGAAAACATATTGAAATTTTGATTTCAGTTCCTTAAAGAGATTTCCTGTTCAAAAAAAAATTATTTCACGTGTAATTTATTATATACAAAATTTTCGTTCAAATTAATATTTTCCAATAATTTTCAAATTAAGTGAATTTTTCTATAGAATAGTATTCAAATTGACTTTCGTGAGTCAATATAATTATAAAAAAAAAAAATTAATTAGATATTGTTGATTTCAAAAGAAATGAATTTGAATGAAAAATACTAATTTTTTATTAAATATATATATATATACTTAGTTTTCCCTATATATCGAATCTTAATTTTTTTCTTTTCGAAAGAAGTTGAGAAAGAATTATCGCCAAGATCCGATCGTCGTCGTGCCGGTTGGGTTTCTCCTCGATCGAAAACGAACACTTTGAAATTACAGAAACATCGGCTGGGGAAAGCATGGGAGAAAATGCGAACTTGGCTACGCGACGAAACCTCTCGAATCAACGAGATTGTGAACAAACACGCGAAATTGCAAGCTGTCGGTGCTCTTTCCGGTGGAGAATCCATTGCTCCTACGGTTTCCAAGTCTAATAGCGCCTCTTACGACTTGCTCAAAGCGAAAACTCGGGAATTGGGATCGATCACAAGAATCGAGGAATTCGGTTTGTCCTCTTTGTCGAAAGATGATGTAAATTCTTCTCCAGAAAAAGAAGTGGTCGTTTCTACGAAGACGAGTATTGGAGAGCAAGTGAAAAATGGAAATGGTTTAAGGAAAAATATCGCCACTTCGGAGACTGTGTTGAATGAGAAGAGTGAAACGATAGTTCCTCCGGTTTCTTTTAGCATGGATAAGCTTTGTTCTGATACGGAGAACGACGAGAGAGACAACGTGGTCACTGAAGAGACCGAGAGCAGAGATCATGCTCGAAAAGCAGGTCTAATTAAGAGGAGAATGCTGGGGTCAATCAGAGGGTTAATGGCCTCCACTCATCTTCTTCACTCATCTTCTGCTCACGAGATCGAAGAGGTACATTGTTCTATTTTGTTAAAAGTATCGTCCTCTTTCTTTTATCTCGTTTTATCTACTGCAAAGGTTGGTCCTCCACTTGTTTCCTCTTTCTTTTGACCTCAATAGGATATATATATGTGTATCAGAATATTTCTGAGTCCTTTGAGATAATTCATATTATTGTGAAGAAAAGTTTAGAATTTTTTTTTTCTTATATTTGAAAATACTAACAATATTTTCTTCATCTGTGTAATTTATAAAGTTCTGTTATTTAAATAGAATTGTGCGATATCAATTGTTTTAATTTTTTGTTATATCGCATTTTAAGTTATAATTGATCAAAATCAAAAATCGAAAAAAGATATTTAAAAGAGCTAAGAAAAAAAAAGAAAATTTTTATTTTAAAGAAATTTAATAATGAAAGTTAATTAAAAATAAAAAAAATTGTAATTTATGACTAAGGAAACGAAAAGTTCTTATTCAATATCGACCAATTATTAAATTTATATAATCAGTAAATTTTTTTTAAGTTTGAATAATTAAAAATATTAAAAAAACATTTAATATATTTAATTAATTAATTAATATTTTAAGCATTTAATGTTTAAGCAATTAATCTTCACATTCGATATGTATTTTTTTTATTTTTTAAGATTTCAGACATTTTTTTTTTTAAAAAAGCAAAAAAAAAAGATCGTGATACGATCATATTATCAAATTATAAATAGAATAAAATAAAAAGTAAGAATAAAAGTAATGAAAAATATTTTATATTTATTATAAATTAATTAATCTTTTTAATGATATAAATTGGAATAATTATTTAGTTTTCTTATTATTTAATGCTAAATAAAAATATGCGATTTGTTCTCTATCAAACTTTTAATCTATAAGATAAATGCTTCAATATATCGAAAACGATAAAGTAAAATCAATATGATTCCAAAGTATATATTAGAAAATTATTTATTTGTTATTTAAAAAAATAATATTAATGTCTAACGGAACAAATAAAAACTAGTATTAGTATACAAATATTTCAAGTTAGTTAATATCGAACGATTCTCTCTAGTTCAAATTTTACAATCGTATTACTTGTAGTTCGTGTCTAGTAACAATTTTAGTGCGCACTTTCTACGTCGATGTCGTTACAAGTACTGAAACAATATGTCTCACGATCTTTTGAAAAATAACGAATTAAAAGCATTTCAAAGTTCATTGAAATGCTAAATATATTGTCATTTCAATAATCTTCGTAATAGTTGTTTAATTTAACATTATATAATACATTGCTCTTTCAAAAGATCACGAGACATCCTGTTTCACTTATGACATTGCAAGGAACGACATTGCCCACTAAAACTATCGTTACATACGTAATATCATCGTAAAATTTAAACTAATAATAGAGACCATTATCAGTTACACGGCTGAACAGAACTAGTTTCTGTATACTTATATAGAGAAACAAAAGATATTTTATAAACTTATTAGTAATCTATCTTAATGAATATTTCTAATTCATATATACATTATTTTTGTATTTTAATAGTTGATATTGTTTATAATTGATATTTAATATTATTTTTTTATTATAGTTTATTTACGTCCTTCTAGTATAAGAGTGAAGCGATACGGTGCAATGACTTATAATTTTATTGTCTATTGCATAATTGCTCAAGCAATGAAAATAATTTCGAATGCTTTAAATCATTATAAGAATGTGTAATAACGTTATATCAAAATGCTAAATTGAAAGTTCACAATTTAGAAATCTCCTAAGATTCTAAAAAATATAAATAACGATGATTTTTCAATTCAACTCAAACATTTCAAATTATGAATTATACTATGTTGCAACAAATGTATTATATCATTATGTATCTTTATCAAAATGTAGAATACGTCTTGATGAAGGTTGTTGCGTGAATTTCCATATTAAGAATAGTGGGAGAAATTGATGTAGTTAGTATTATGACTCATGTATTTAAATAGAGATAGAAGAAGAAATAATGGATCTTATTTTAGGTTAGATTAACTTAGAGATTCAATTAAAAAATAATAAGTTTACAAATATTTTTTATCAAAATTAAGATCATTTTTATATCACAATATAAGTATATGTATATATAGTGAATACTGTATATAATATATATGTGAATACTGATCGATAAACATAATAGAATCCTTTAGACGATTTATCATTTAAATAATTGAACTTGTATTGTATATGTACCGTGTGAATTCAATCATAAAAAAAACTAAAGTCAAATTAATTTATTATCCTTAAGCTAATCTAACTTTAGATCAGTGTTTCCTTCTTGCCCTGTTTTAATGCTTTTATTTAGCAATTAATAATTAATTAAATTTTGAAAAAAATATAATTTTTCTTTTTTGATTAATATAAATTCTGTCATTTTTAGTTAAAATATTTTATTTAGCATTTTACATAATAAATATATATATTTCAAATATAAATATTTCAAGAAATATTAAAATATTTGAAATTTTACGTATTCATTATTTTTAAATAAAGTTAGAAAATTTATGCGCTTTATAGAGATCTAAAATCAGATTTAATTTATTTTTTCTAACCAAGATAACACAAAAAAAATTGTTAAGATTTTAAATTTCTCATATATATATATATATACACATATATATATATATATATATATAAGAAATGCTGAATATTATGTCTAAGAAAGATAATATTTAACTTTAAATAATTATTTTTAAAAATATTCAAATTTCACTTTTATAAGATACATCTTGCTAGAAAACACTGCCCTAGATTCTAACAATACAATAGAAAAGGATATTTTTTATTTCTTCTCTTCACTCCTTAGTTTCCCTGTTATTTTCAATGTGAGAATTCGCACGTCAACAAAAAAAACGTCAATTTCTTCTATGAAAGAAACAAGCATTAAATAATATGACATTTTTCCATCTATATAAAGCTACGTTCTCATTATATTTACGAATCGTCAAGGCTACTTGATAGTACCAAGTAGGTGTGAACTTGTATGTAGCTTGGACAGCATGACTTGAAATACCAAAGGCATGCTAATCGATTTATCGATTGTCGGTAAACATTAAAAGAAGCCGTGCCAAAACTATCAGTAGAGAATCACGTTCGACAACATAATAAGATTTTAGTTGCTATTTTTGAATCCATCGTATTACATCAATATTCAAGATTAATATTGTTCAAAATTAAATCTTTCGTAAAATCATTTGCATTATAAATATTTTTATTATATTTTATTGTAAGATACACTCAAAATTTTCGTTTTTTTAATTTCTTTTTTTTTGTAATTACTATAAATAAATATTATATAGTAAATGCAATAATTATCATACTGAGATTAAATGCTCATTACTATATCTATAAAATTCAGATATAAAATAATTACAAATATCAACAAAACTGAAGGATTAGATTATTCGGCAATGTCGATTTCGATAAATGTCGTGATATAGAGAGAATATAGGTTAAAAACTATATTAATTGAATATCGTATCATTTCTTTGATGTGATAAACTGACAAATATTAAATTGATTTTAATTGAATCATATTTTGATAAATATTAATGCTTTTTATTCGTATTGATACTTGAAAATGATATAACACAAAGATATGTATTAAGTATAAAATATATATTAGATGAACTCAAGTATTTATTACATGTTCTTATATCTTTGTTAAACTTATTTATTTTTTTTTATTATAATAATTTACAACAATTTTATCAGTCTATATAAAAATAGAGAATATATCTCGATGATAGACAAAAAAAAGTTGATAAAGAATCTTATAGTAAAAAGAGAAAGATTTATCTGTAAGGAAAATTTTTTTTAGGAAAATTTAAAAAAAAAATGCTTATTATTATTTTGATTTAACATTAAATATAAAAAAAAACAATATAATCAAGAAATTTTTTTTTTCGCATAATAATACTTATGGTATTTCAATTTTTATAGTAATAGTAAAATTTTCAAATTTGAAGCTATTTGTATGAAAATGTTAAAATGGTTACTTTTTGTTAATAACGAAACTATAAAAATTAAAAAATCTCTTTTTCAATATTTGCATCTGACTTATATCACATGATGTAGAATTTTTTTTAAGTTTAAAATTTAAAAATTATTAAAAATAAATTTATTTTCCTCTTATTATAAGATTCTAAATGTAGATCAAATATTATATATCTTCGTATTATTATATATATTATTATCATTATTTATTATCATTCTATTTCTTTTCTTTAAATATCATACAAAAATATTATCATTGCACATTTAAAATATGATAAAAGATAGGTTTTTCATGAATAAAATATTAATTTGTGATATAAATAAACGAATAGCGAGGCAATAAAATAATCCGTTCAAATTGATTTAATTAGATATGTTGTTTTTATATGACATCAAAATATGACATCAAAAAATTAACAAATGACAGATTTTGATATATATGCTTATCCGTATTGATATGTAACGGTACTATTAAATAAATAAATAAATAATAGTATATTTGATCTCGATGTCAGCAAATTTTCACGAGGGACTGCGAAAACGATGAACGATGTATGACACTAATTACAAAGACAGATGAAATAAATCAAATGTATTTATTTACACGACAAGCAACTTTCTCGCAATTATAAGTAACATTCCGATATTTGCACATGGAATAACTATGAAATATATTTAATATACTTAAAAGCTCGTTTTAACTGATATTTTCATGAAATTGAAGAATTTATCTTTCGTTCATATTTTCTAATATTCTCAAAAAATTTCCTTTCATATTTACAATTCTTGCAATAAGAGATATAATAATTTTCTTTTTTCTTTTTTTTTTCTTTTTTTTTGAAATTAACTCTGACATCCATTTTGCTCGAGAGTTTCTGCAATATTGACCGAACTTTAAAGTGTTCAAATCGATGAATTCGTATCTAACCACATGGTTTTTGGTCGCTTCGTGACTATCGATGGTCAACAGTGCGTAACGAGCTAAAGAAAAATTCCTTTCTCACGGATCTCGAAGAATTTCCCCATCATGCGATGCGAGGAAAAACATTTCTTTCGTTCGAATATTTTTCATTTCCTGTCAACAAGTGTCACGAGAAACCCACTAACTTCATGTTCAAGGTTGTGCAAATTCTCACTTGGGAATAGTAGATGTGGAAGGAGAAATATGGTGTCCTGTTACATATTACTGTTAGGATTTAGAAAAAAATTGAAAAATGATATTTGTGGAAATGTTATTGTTATTTTTTGTATTTAGAAACTAAAACAATAAGATATTCCTTATTTTTTCCTTCATTTTTATTTGATTATAATATAAATCATGATACTAACTAATGATTTTCCTCATTGTCCTCAATATAAGAATTTATCTGACAATTTTAACATCACATACCAGTTGTCGGAAAAATTTCTTCTGTGAGAAGAATGAAAAAAAAGATGGGAGAAATAGAGAAGAAGAAAAAATAACATATTAATATAGTATAAATATATATATATGATAATAAAACAAGATTTCTAACTCTAATAATATATTTTAATTATTCGAGAAAAAAATATTTTATATATAGACTGCATAAAATATGTCAGTAAACAAAAAGAGCACTGAAGCAAGTATTAAAATTTTGTACAAAATTATTATTTTTAATTTAAATATGTATTAATAGAATAAAAAAAATTTTTTTAACCTTAATGCAATAAAATAAAACACTCTATTTCTTCTCCATTTTGTCTCTATCTTCATAGAGAATTCTTTTCTCATAAAGAAATTTTTTCTGGCAACCCTGATCACATCACCTGCTAGTTTTTTCTTCTAACAGTAAGATAGTCGTGAGCAATGAATATAACCAGTCTACCGAACAAACGATCAAACTGAAGAAAGTGTGAGAAAGTTGGATGGAGAAAATAACCGACTTTATTTCTTTCTGCGTGTTCTTTGTTATTTATGCATATATATATATATATATATATTCTATACTTATATACTTACATATACGATATAATATCATGCGATTGTAACAACCGAAAAAATGATACTATTTTGATTACACGTCATCATCTTTTTTACCAACTCTATATATCTTAAAGATATATGTAATCAGTCAGAAAAATATTCGAACAGTACTATAACTTTTCCATATTATAAATCTAAAATAAATATAAATAGGGCAACATACGATGTTTTGCAATGTGTTACATAAATATTAGAATATAAAAAAAATATATGATTTAATATAATATTATTGATTAGATATTAAAAGAAAAAATATCGAAAAAACTAAAGTAGATTTTCATATCACAAAAATATTTGGATATATTATAAATTTAAATTATCAAATTAAAAAAAACAGATATAATTCTTCTGAAATTAATCATTATGAAATTATGAATAAAATTGATAAACATTAAAGAAAAATAATTATTTTCGTATAATAAAGGAATAAAACAGCGTCAAATATTAACAAAAATAATTTTTAATGAACAAAAAAGTATCGAATTAAATATTAAACTTTTATATAAAATTATTTTGGTTTTTTAATGAAAATTTTTTTTTCAATATTATACATTTTTAATATTTAAAATAATCATTGTGAAATTTATATATTATTCTATATTTTATACATAGTACTATAAAATGCTTTTATTTATATTCCAAATTTTTCAAATAAATTAAAATTAAAATTACATCAATATTTTTAACCAACTACGTTAAATGTGATAATATCACTTATACTCATTTCGAAAACTATTTTAGCACTTGCTCGACCTGTCCGACTTTCTATGCGAAATAATATTATTTATTTAAAGATTTCTTGATCCTTTTAATGTGTTTTAAGGAAATCAAATGCTTACAATATATTAGAGAAAAATAAAATAAGGATAAAATTCTCTTTTGCTAGTCACCACTTTTAATAGTATAGAAAATTTAGTTCTTGTTTTAATCTGTATTTAAATCTGTGTTTAATATTCAATTAAATTAAATTGTTGAGTCCGAGAGAGTCTGTAAACTATTTAAAAATTATTTTTTTTTGTTTAATTTTATAAATTTTTGTTCATTAATTTAATTTTTTTTTAATTTAATTTGTTTTCAGAAAGTAATATTTGTTTTTATTTATCTATAAATAATTTTGAATAAAAAAATTGATTGATTTTGAAATTGATTTGGAATAAATTAAAGAAAATTATATTTTTTTCTTTATCTATATTTTAATCTTTATCTTAATTTGCTCGTTTATATTGTGAATATCATTTTAGATTTTAAGTACGATTTATAATAGATATAAGATTAAAGAAGAAATATTATTATGGATAATATAATAAAAATAAATATTAAAAAGTTAAAAAATATTTTTAAAAATGTGTTTAAAAAAAATTTTAAATTTAAAAATCTTTAAATTATTTCAAAAATTAATTTTAACCTTTTGCATACAAACTCTAGAATATTAAAGATAAGTCTTTTTTATTATTAAAAAATAATCATAATCAAATTTTAATTTAATTTTTTTGTTTTATTTTAATGTGTATCTCACAAGGATGACGCTAATATCTTATCTTATCTAATTAGCGGTAAAATAACAAATTCAACTTGTATCATAGTTTATTCTTTAGTCTATCAGGGGAATAGTTGTATGCGTGTTAAAGAGATAATATAATATAAATTGCAAATATGTATGAAAAATTGACGTATGAAAGAAAGCAGAGGTGGCGAGAAACCGTACGAGGTTCGTGAGAGGTATACGTGCGTTAATAGCTAGTTATGGTGATAGTACTCGCGACCTCCGCGATTTCACCGTGTCACGTGAACCTAAGCCGAGGAAATCTCGAAGGTAAAAGGGAAAGGAACCTTGTGCGTCGATTGCGATCTCTTGATATTTCACCTCTATTTTCATTTATTAAAAGAACGATGAATGATGTTCCCAATTAACCTCGCTTCTTCTTATAAACTACTTGAGAATTAAAACTAATTCTCGATGCTTTTCAAATTGAATTTTAAGAATAGAGCAGACTTTTTATCGCATCAAGGTTTTTAATATTAACATTTGAAAATATATTATTATTATTAGTTAAAATTTTTAATTAATATTTATTAAAGAGAATCGAGATCTGATTTATATTTATTCTAATAATTCTAATAATAAATTTGTGAGATTTTGAAATTTTTGAAACTCACGATATTTGAAATTTTTGAAATTAAGAATCTTTTTTTTTTTCTAAGAAATACTATAATATCAAGAATTAAAATTTTAATACATTTTAATTTCTAAAATTTTCAAATTTAAGTTCATTGTCAGCTAACAGTAACATGTAATTGTAAAAAATTAAATTTTTATTTTTATATTTTATTTTATATGAAATTCATTATTGCCACAACATGTTTTAAATTAAAAATTATACAAAGTTGTAGAAATTAATTTTTATTTAGATTTCAAATCAATAAAAATAACAAAAGTTTCGAAATGAATATGAAATTTTTGAATAGTTTCGTAATTTTTACCTCTTTTTGATATTTATGCCAAATATTTATTTATATTGATTTGAATTTGCATATAGTAATGGATAAAAATTATTTTTATTTCTTGCTACGTTTTATAATTAAAAAAAATTAGCCGAATATGACTAAAAGAAATTTTATAGAGTTACATTACGTGTTGAATACCATTAATCTAATTCTACTATTTCTTAACCTATTTTTAATTTCTCTTATAACCGTTATATATATTTACTTGATTACCTATTATATTATATATAATATTTAATCTGATGTATCAATTAACCTTTTACTTGGAAAAGTTTCGACATCGATATTTAATTGTAAATATGTATGTGGCATCAATAATTTTGTTTTTGCATTTTCAATTCGCATAAATTTATTTGCAAATGAATTCATACGAATACGTTCATTTTTATCGAACGATTTTACTTTCGATGTCTACTAGAAAATTAATCTCTCTTCTTAATTAATATTTCTCTCACAATGAATACGCTAGCATTAAATCTGACGAAAGAATAACTATATATTTCTTTTTGTATGTATTTAATTAAATTAACGCGTTTCTTGACAACTGGTGACATCTATATCATATTTAAGGTTTAACTGATTCTTACTATGTATAGTTCTATTATGTCTTTTTTCATATTTAGTGAATTATTTGCATTTCAATAATGACTAGAATCTTGTTATTTGTTATTATATATATTTTATAAATTATTAAAAAACTATTTCAATAATTTTTAATATTTTTATATTTATAAATTTTCAATTTTTTCAATTTGCACAATTATACTAATGTTTGAATTTTTTAAATTTTAAACAATTTTAAATAACAGGAAAATAGATATAAACATGTTATAATGAAGCAATATTTTTTATTACTCTTACTTAATAGGTTTTTTATATTAAATCTCTTGCAACATTCAGTTATAAATCTTTATAAATTGTAATTAACTTTCTAATATTATTATTATGATTAATATTATGATTTTCTAATATATATTATAATATTATATTAAATTTACTAATATTATAATTTTGGAAGAATTTAATCGAATTAAAATAATTTAAGAATCATTTCAAATTTCTACGTATTCAAATTTTTCAAACAATCTCGTTTGAAAAAAACAATTAAACTTAAATCGCTTAAGAAAATGAATTTTTGCGATAGTGCTGGATTAGAAAGTCGTCTAGCCGGAAAATAACTCGGAAGATTGAGTCGGGCGTAACGTCAAATATACATTTTTAATTTTTTATACTATTTCTTCAAACTAGTCATTCATCAAGAAAAATATTTCTGATGTACTGATATAAGACTATACGTAACACGACTAATGATAAAAACAATAAATATTGCGTTTATAATCGATTCATTTTATAACCAAGAGTTTTTTTTATTTTATTCGATACATTTTTCATAGTAATGTCGTTATAGTGTATCGTCAAAATTTTCTACTTCCGTAATAGATAAAATAATTGAGCCTAAGTCGACGAATAAGTGAAACGAAAATATTATTTATGGTAATTATTATTTTCTCCGCCAGGTGTACGGAACTCAAGTCAACAAGAATATAAAAAGAAATCGTTATAACTCATTCGTTAGATATGTTAGAAATATTCTATTTCGTAAGTTATTTTCCAACTTTTCTTTATCATTACCCATAATCATTCAAGCATAGAACGATTTCAACCGTTTAATCTTGAAAATAGATAAAGAATTAATATTGCATAAATTGTATTCTGCTTGCAGGGAGGACAAGGTGGATTTGAAGATGTTCGAAGGTACGTAAAACAAGGCGGCGATTTTTGCAAGGAATTGGCATCGATTCTACATGAAAGGTGAATTATTTCGATAGTAATTGATAACATATCGATAATTTAGTATACAAATATGTATGTCCATTTTTTATAAAATTTCAATTTTTATAAATATATATATATATATATATATATATATACATATATATAATAAATAATTTTTTATATTATTTCTTTATATTGCATAAAAATTATATCTATTTTGCATTTGTTAAAAATATATCTTTTATTACATTATTGATCTTTTAAATTTTTCTCAAAAAAAATAGACATATGTTTTTATACATATTAAATGATTAATATCCTAACAATGTTATAATTAATTATTATTATTTAATAATCATTTTTTTGAATCATTTCTTTTTATATTTTAATATATATGTATATGTATATTTTCTTTGCTTCATCTTACAGTATTCGCATGCTTCATTTTAATATATTCGCAATTTAGCATAAATTAGCATAGATTTTTTTTTATTTCAGAGCGGAATTGGAAGCGAATTATGCCAAAGGACTTAATAAATTGGGAAATAAATTGATTAAAGCATGTGCAAAGGATCAAGGTATTATTTCACAAGTCACAAATTCTATCGATCGATTTAACAATAAATGCAAAATAAGAGATATCGATTTAGAGAGATAATCTTAAAATATAACTAATAGCTTTCGTAACGCAGGTGGTAACGGTAGCGGAGGCGTGAACGAGGCATGGAGATGTGTCGGCGAGGAGATGGAGGCTACCGCTGAAGCTCATAGGCTCTGGGGAATTACGCTTAGCGAACAACTCGCCAAACCACTTAGAGTAAGTTTGTTTTGAAAATTTTCCTTTGTTCATGTCTAGTTAATAATATTCTTTAAATATTATTACATACTATCATTCGTAATAAAGGAATAAAGTATGAATGATTATCTAATAAACTAATTTTAAATTGAAGAGGTTAAAAAGTGTTTATATATTCATAGGTAGGAGTAGCAGAGGCTCAAGCGCGTTCGAGAAAATCTATAGAGAATTCCGTGGATAAAGCTGGAAAATCTCTTCATGAGTGGCGTAACATTGCAATTAAAAGTAAAAAACAAAGTTTCGCTTGTGCGCGAGAAAATGAGAGGTTACAAGATTTAGCGAGGCTGCAAACGATCAGTCAGAGTCAACAGACCAATAACAAATCTTCAACTCATATGACGGAGAAGGAAGCTAATAAACTCGAAGCGAGGAGGAGAAAGGCCGAGGATTCATCTCGCAGGGCGGACACGGAGTTTTATACAGTGAGCGTGAGAGCTGAAAGAGCTAGGCTTGAATATGAAAGCACTATGAGGAAAGGGGCTAAGCAAATGGAACTTCTTGAGGAAGAACGATTAAGCGCTCTAAAAGATCTCGCGAATGTTTATCTAGCTCACCTGCAAGCTTTAGCTCCCCGTTTGCAACAGGTACATATAATTCATACAATTAATTTTTCTTTGAAGTAAAATTAATAAAAATCTCGTTTTTTTTTTCAATCTTCTTATATAGATTGCAGACCGATTGGCAGCTCCTATACGTAATTGCAATGTATCTCAAGATATTGAGATTTTAAAGAATCTTATACGTAGGGTGGAGAGTAGTGATGGGTGTAATTCCGAACAACTATTACCAGATTTCTATGCTGAACATGTTACTCTAGCAATGAATAGAGAACGTCGAAAACAAGCGTTGGTAAGAGTTCTTCATTTGATCAGACAAGACTTGGAGCGTGAAAAACGCGGAAGAGAAGGTCTAGAAACTCTTCATAGAGCTTTCATTGCAACACCAGCATTCGCGGCAGATGAAAGTACACAAAATGTAACGGAAAAGCTACATCATGTAAGATTACTTTTTCTTAAAATTCTCATATCATGTTCAAAATCATATTTATTTATTTATTTATTTTTTTATAGATGCGTTCTATGTTAGTATATCTAGAGGCAGCAAGGTACAAAGTTGGAGGAACATTAGCAGAAGTTGAAGGTAGCAAACGAATAAAACATCCATTGGCTGAACATATTTTAGTTTCAAGAGATAAACAAGGTTTACAGCAAAGTGTCCTTAAGGTAAACATCAGTCATAAAAATAAAAAAATAAATTTTTCAATTTACATATTATATGAAATATATATGTTACATATTTACATATGAAATTATTAAAAAACAATATAAAAAAGTAAATATATATTTTTTTTTTACAGATTCCTTCTTGGGCAAAGAACGAATCGTTCGAGATTCAGGATGATGAAGATGAAATAGATGTCCATCTCGTAAAGGATCACGATACTGAAAGTCGTCATTGGGCTGATCGAACTGCTGGGGATGGTAACTCGGAAAATCCACCGGATGAGGATGACTTTAGTGATTTTGATGAATTCAGCAGTCATTCTGAAGATAATAATAATCAAGATATCGATGCTGCCGAAACGAGCGGCAAATCCGATGGAACGGAACAATGTAGAGCTATTTATCAATATTCAGCAAATTTAAACGACGAGCTTAGTCTAAGTCCTGGAGATTTAATTACAGTCCATCAAAAGCAACCAGATGGTTGGTGGATAGGCGAATGCAGGGGACGAACTGGAATATTTCCAGCCACTTATGTTCAAGTTATTCATTAATTGATTCATCCGATATTAAAGATTAAAGATATATATTCTTCTAATTATAGAAAGAGAAAAAAGGAACAGAAACAGGTGAGTGTAATAATGTATGAAAAATATTCACAAAATGCAATTAAAATATAAAAAATAAATAACAACGAAAGATATTAATCATACATCATTGATGAACTACCAAAGTATGCTACAAACTTAATGTGGCCTTTTTAAATATTAAATTTAAAACTGTACAAAGTAACATTTTTTACTTCAGTAAGAAATATAACGCACTAAAAAATTGCTATACTATTATATGTCGCGAGAATATTTTTTAAACGTATACACGCGTTAATATCGTTTCCAAAAAGAACATGTTATTACATGTTTTTTTATGTTCATTAAAGTGCCAATAATATATAAAGACTACGTGGAATACACAAAATCAATTTTTGAAAAAGTTCATATTATCGCCACAATATTATAAATCATAATAAAAAAAAAAAATGTTTATACAACGAAATATTTCTTTCTATTTGTATAACTTATGTAGTATAATTTATAAATTGTAATATAAAGTCATCATAGAATATAAAAAGTATACAATATAAGATCCCGTGCGCACAAGCAACTTTTCGCCGTGCGATTGTACATCTATCTTTGTTATTTTCAAAAAACAAGAAAAGACATATAATCGTTAAAAAATCGCTTATGTCTTTATCTTGGGTCAATTATTAATTAATGAAAGAAATGATTAGACTTTAAATAATCGAAGACTGCTTGTTCATGCAGTATTCATGTACACGTATAATTAAATAGCGTGATATGTACATAACTTAATTTTCAAAACAATTGTAAATAGTACTTAGTTGCATTTAATAACTTAAATATTGTATGTAATTGAAATTTGAAGTAAAGTTCTTTTATTTATCAATCAAAAATACATATACTATTAATTTATTCATAAATTATTCATTTTAATCATAAAATTCGTCTGGGAAATCTTTTTTCAGTTGAATTACTAGTTCAGCAATTATGCGAGTGTCATTAACTATAAAAATTAAAAAATTTATCATTATACAGATATACAAGTGAGCAAATATAACACAATTTTTATATTTTATATATTTCTTACTACAAAAAGGTGAAGTATCGGAAGTTGCGACAAAAAATGTTCCTCGATGAGAATACTTTATTGCGTTTATACCCATTTCAGTACAAATATTTTTATTACAAGATTCTGTTACTATTTGCAACAAGTTCTGGTAAGATAAATTCCAATGGTGCGCCCAAAAAGTACAATTTTGTTTCACCTCGGAAATTAAAGATTCCGTCAAATAAATATATGAACGTCCATGACTGCATATAGCATTATTAATTTCTAAAATCGCATTGAAATTTAAAAAAATAATTTATAAAAAATAATTTATTTAATAATAAGATTAAGGAACATAATGAAATATTTTAACAAATAATTACCTCCAAGTGGAATTGGTAAATATTCGAAGTACGAAGAATTGATCTTTATGCAACCAGGCTGAGTTTTACCACCATTAGGATAGAAATCAATGTGACCTATATAATACAAATCATTTCACTTCGTATTAATATATAAAATCTATCTAAAATATTTAAAAATATCTAACCTATTGGTTCTGGTAAACCTAATCCGATTTTAGAAAGTAATCTGCCATTAGTATGAATAATATCGACAAATGACGCATCAGATTTATGAAGTTTCATACTGGAGTCTACATTTCTGAAACAAGGTTGTGCAGGATCTAACCCTGTTATTCTTAGTATTTTCCATTTGTTTTGTCTTTTTTTCAATTCTTTCGCAGTAAAACCACAAATATGTGCTCCGAGACTATGGCCTACTAAATATAATTGCCCCCAATTATTGTTGAAATCATTTTGAGCACTTGTTGCATTTGTTATGTGTTCTAAAAATCTTAATAAAATAATAAACTCACACAATATGACTTAATATGTTTATATTATTATAATATCTTTAAAATATATTAAATATATAAGGAATATAGGCAAACCTTGCAATTTGATATCCTATTATTTTCGTGTTAACTGCGGCTTTATAATAATTCCAAGTATTACCTCCAGCACTCCAATCTACAACTATGATATTAACGTCATTCTAAACATGAAAAAATTAAAAAAAAAATTACTATCTAAATTTACATGTCAATAAAATAATAACGACTTTTTTTTAACATTTCTAACATTTTTAACATTTTGAAAAAAAAGTTTTTTATATAATATTTAAAAAAAAAGGAATGAAAAAGGGATTTTACCCATAGGAGGAATGATTTTTCCATTTCATTAATCCACGATTCTTGACCATGAGATAAGAATCCATGAACTATAATGATCGTTAGTCGTTCGATTTGAAAGTCTGTCCATTCTAAACCAAATTGTTTACCAATCATAACTTGAACACGTTTTGGTTGTCTTCTTGAAGAAAGGAAAAATTGAACATCCAAAGCATTTGTTCCATTTGGATTACTTAAAAAAAACCATTCCAAAATTCTAGCTAATCCTTTTCCTAAACCGAAACAATCAACTTGATTTGATTTGAAATTTATTCGATTGTTAATGTACTTTGACGAATTCGAGAGTGTAAAAATAAAATCTTTCAAATTGTCATTACGAAAATTATACAAATTTTTCTTAACATAATCCAAAATATTTAGTTTTGAACTTTCTGTCAAAATGTGATTACTTATAGTAAAAAATATGAATAATTTGATTAGTACTTTGGCAAACCACCACGTCATTTTTCTAACTAACAATAAGTAAGAATTGTATTTAATATACGAAAGATTATATGTATACAACGAAAAAAATTGAAGTCATGACCTAATGATAAAATTTATACTACTAATTTCAAGTTGTTTACTTATTCTTATATATATGTATGTGTATATATATATATTAATCAAATAAAAATATTTGATTTATTAAATATAATTAAATATAATAAAATAATATGAATTTATTTATCGCATTTTCGTATTTTTGATTTTAATCTATTAGTTTTTCTTTATAGTTATTTCTAAGTTATTTTTTGTAATTATATATATAATGTTAATTATAAAAATAAATTTTTATGAAATATTCTCTTTTAATAAGAATTTTACAGTACATTAAAATAATTAAAATCTTTAAAAAATTATTAGCAATATTTCTATAATATTGAAAATATTAATAAATGGGATATATCGATATAAAAATATAATTTTTATAATTTTTATTTTATTAAATTAAAAAATATTAAATACTACATATATGCTTATTGAAAAATAAAAAAAAAAGAAAAAGAACAGATAGATAAATAGATATCTAAATAGATAGATAGATTGAGAGATAGATAGATAGATAGGTAGATAGATAGATAGATAGATAGATAGAGAGAGAGAGAGAAATGAGGGAAAGAGAGTAGTATTTAATTTACATTTTTTTAAAATATTAATAATATTATAATATAAAGTTATTTAAAAGTTATCTACAAGCATTTATTGCATTTAATTTATAGACAATATAAAAAAAATGATATAATTGCATGTAATATGTACATGATGTGAAAAAAAAACATCTGCCATCATAATTTTAAAATCTTTTAAATTGTTAATCGTATTTAGTGATATAAGAAGATATAATATACCCTGGATAATTATTAAAATATTGCGATCCATTTTTATATATTTAATTTCTTTTGCTTCTTTTTTCGATTTTTTTGTTTTTTCTTTTTCTACAAAAATAAAGATTGATATTTCAATATAAATTCATTAAATGATAATAAAATAATATAAACATTCTTACCATTGTTTGTTCAAATTGTACTTGATTGGGTATGTTTTGACTACCTCCTTGAAAAGCACTAAAATCTACGATTTTATAATCGAATTTTTTTGATGGCATCATGCCTTTCTTTTCCAAATCTTTAATTATACGTTTTCTTTCTCCTTTCTTTCTTGATCTATAAATAAATTCATTTTATTAATAATTCTTAATATCAATTATCATTGATTAGTTCATACATTTATATATATATATATATATTATTTATATTTATATTTATATAATTTATATTATATTATATTATAATATAATTATATTATATATAGCTTATAAACATATTAAATTTCAATTTTAAAAACAAAAGTAATCATTTAATATTTTAACAAAAATGACTATTTTTATTAAAAATAATGAATTTTAATTAGTAAATTAGTTAATTAGTAAATTGTATAATAATAACAATGATATATATAATAATAATAATAATAAGAAATATTTACCGCAACAAATTCATAGTTTCATTATTTGGAATTTGTTTCTGTTTTTTTGTTCCACTTTCTTGTACATTTTGTTCTTCTTTCAAATGTTCAACTTCATTTATATCTTTTTTCAGATCTTGAATAATTCTCGTCTCTAATATCGGAACTGGAGTTGATAAATTATCATTAGTTTTTTCTTCTTGTACTTCATCTTGTTTATTAATATTTGAATCTCTTTTTCTTTTACGTCCCGGCATTTGACTTAATGGAGTTTGAGATGGTTTTTTTGATAATTCTGATTCATTTTTTCCTGTTATCATTTGGGAAACTTGCTTAAAGTGTTCATAAACTCTGTTTTTGCTTTCTACAATTTCTGTTTCTTCCTTTTTTAATTTATTTAAACGATTTTCTTCTTCTTGTTTTTCTTTCTCTCTCTCTTGTGCTTCTTGCTCTGCTATCATAGGTATAACTCGTTTATATCGTTCAAATGGACTTACAAAAACAAATTTTTTCTTTTTAGCGCTTTCCTGCTCAGTTTTTCCAACTTCTTCATCCTGTAAATAAATAAATAATCATTGAAATTAAAATTATAATTAAAATATAATATCAAAATTATATTTGATTTTTAATTTAATTTTTTTAATCATTTATTTTTAATTTTTTTGTGAAAAATATATATAATTTAAATTATGTTATATATTATTATATATATTTTATTATATTATTATATATTATTATAACTATATATATTATTATATAACCTCGGATGTTGTTGGACTGTCAAATACAGTCACTGTATGTTTTATTGCAATATTTGAAATTGGTGTTTCTAATACATTATTTTTATCTAATAAACATGGTAAATCAGCTCTTGCTTCCATATCACTAGGAATATCATGAGGGGAATACATCCATACATCTAAATTAGTATGATGATTCCTTTGTGTTAATCTTTGTCTAATATCTTCTTCAAGAATTGGTTTAATAAGTGGCTGCTCTCTAGCCTTCAATATTATTTTGTGTAATTTTAATAAATTCTGTCTAACCAAAGGAGGAATAGAATCACAGCATGCTAAAATTCCTTGCATTTCACGAGGTAATGTTTCAGCTATGTTTAACAACATATGATTTGGTAATACATAAGCAATACTATCATCTTCTATTCTAGCTGTATCATCTCTCCATTTATGTAATTCTCTTAAAGCATAAAGTTGTTTATTATTAAACATTTTCTGACTTTTTCTGTACATTGTCATACAATTTTCTTCTGTCCAAATTGGTTTAACATATGTCTTTTTACAAATCTCCGTACTTCTATCATATACAACTTTCAAAATATTAATTTGTCCATTAGCTACATCAATTAAAGCATTTTTTAACATATCCTTTATGTACAATAAATAATGTGTATCCTCTCTAGCATATTTAATAAGTTTTTCTGGTAAAGGTCTTATACGCCAATCAGCCATTTGAAAATGTTTATCAGGATCTACATTACAATAATGTTTCAATAAATATGCTAAACTTAAATATGGCAGATTAAGTTGTTTTGCCGCTTGATGTGTATCAAACATATTCACTACATATAAAGATAAATCTCTTTGAAGCCATTGTATATCTAAATCTGCTCCATGAAAAACTTTTAATATCGTTGATTTTGTAAAAATTTCATTTAACTCATGTAATTCAGATCTCAATGATAAAGTATCTATCAAATAATCTTTATCTTCTGTCGAGATTTGCATCAAACAAGTTATTCCTTGAAAACTTCTATAAGAATGATGTTCTAAATCTACAGCGATTTCCTTATATTGTTTTAGATCATTTATTAATAACTTAATATCTGATGGATCTTTAATCATTACTAATAATGTATCTTCCAAATTCTTGTATTTTGTTGGTTCAGATTTTTTCAATTGATCATTGGGAGGAACGAACATATTCAGTTCATATTCATAAGGATGATTAAACACTTCACCATTTTCACTTTCTTCCAAATAAATAGCTAATGGTTTTAAAGAATTAGGTTTATCTTTAATCCTTGGACACCAAGGTTTTGAACTATTGTCAATTTTATCTTTGAACATTAGCTGTGGTCTTTGAATGTTTTTACCAGCCAATAAGCGTATAGATTGAACATTCTCTGAAATTTGCAATGGTTGACAAATTTGATTGTTCCATCCACCATTGATTGGTTGACTTTTTAAATGTGAAACTACAACTTCTACTTCTGAATTTTTGGTAATACCACATTCTTTGTCCATTAAAGCATTCTATAATATGAAAAATATATATAATTTTATAAAGAATAAAATTTATATATAAAAAATCTTAGATATAAATGTTTTAATAAAACATACAGCTCGATCCAGTAGCACATCATTTGCTTCTAATAAAAGATCAAATTTTTCTTCAATGTCCCGATTTGAAATATTATTTTTTACACCAGTAATTCCCAATACATGTTGCACAACATTTAATAATAATTTTATATTGTCATCTTTATTTTTCCGAAAACTAGGAAAACATGAGTAATAATTGAAATTAGATCCCGTTGGTAAATTATTAGCATTTTTGATCCCAAGTTTCATAACATGGAATGCTTCCTAAAATAAAATATATTATATTTTAATTTATATGAGAAAGAATAAATTTAATGACTCAATAAATTTAATCATACTTGAACGTAATCATGAAAACTTGCATATCCAGGTATAACTTGATTAATTTCTTTATTTTCATTTTTTTGAGTTTCATTTTCTATTTGGCAATTACCACTCCAATCTTCTGTAGGATCCATACTGTTAATTATAAACTATTAATTATTTTTCCACTTTCGTTAAAAATTATTCGATAAAGCAATAAAATAATGTACAAAATTGCACAACATATTCCATTTTTCCATCCATAACCTCCAATTTTCACGCTGTCGTTAACATACACATACTATGCCATAGATCTAATCATGAATCAAGTATAGAAATTTACATTTTTCATAATAAATAATTTTGATAGTTGTAATAAATACAAATTTCAATAATTTTTAATTAACTTAATATATTTATCATATATTATTTACATTATGTCATAGAATAAATATTGCATTTTATAAAAAAAAAATTAAAAAATTTAACATTTATGAATATAATGTAAAATAATAAGTTCTATTATTTATTTTATTATATCATCAACATATATATTTAACACAAATAATACATAATAAATAATAGATATATTAAGTTTTATCTATAGCAAATATCAAATTGAAAAAATACAATTGCAATGAAACTACGAAAATCATACGAAAATATTTTTTAAAATGCATACACTTGCAATATAGAAAATGACGTCGAATGATGGCGCTAGTATCACTATAATCTATCCATTCCCTGTTCTCAGCGATCAAGTCCAAAATTAGTAAATAAAGATGGTGGCAGCGCATGAACCGTGTGCGGTATCGTCACGCGAAAAATGTCTAGTAAAATGAAATGGAAACGAAGAACGTGTGCGATCTCTCAGAAAAATTCAAAAGTTGTAGAGACTTAGTGATCAAATTTACCGTAAAGACGATTATAACAGTGTAAATAGTGTATCTTTTCTATAGTTCCCCGGGAGCGGAAAGCAGCCGCAAAAGAGGATAATTTGGCTCCAGAGTTCACTGTAAGGTACAAATTCTCGCTATTTTTAGACTCTACCCGAGTGTCGATTCTCATTCAGAGCATTCGTTCGTTTCATCGACGATTACAAGTCTCAAGAACGGACATGCATCCTGAATAAAGAAATGTTACGAAGAAGCGTCGATTTTCTGTCGTGGGCGTTTTCGATTACTCAATAACGAAGAAGAAAACCTCACCATCATCATCATCCTTCGTTTTCGTTATGGTTCTCGAATATTTATAATATTATTATGAAGTAATATCCAAGAACATTTCTTCCTTCGACATCGTGAACAATCGAAACAATTAACGGATGTTCCTAAAGAACTCATCGAAATATCAGAATGCTATTTTTATCGATAGGAACCTACATACCGTGCTACGTGCTTTAGTTGCATACGATGCACAAATACATACACATACACAATGACATACATTTTATTCAACCTAATTGATAGAATCGATGATTTTTGAGTCGATCGATGTCTTATTTATCAGCAAATTAATTTACCGATTCTACTCATCAATCCTTTCTATTGATTTGATTTTACTGTCAATATTTACATCAAGTTTTATCGTATACTTGAATTTGTGATGCTCAATCCTGACATTAGAATTTAAAGAAAAATGTTTTCTCACATTATTTTTATACGATACGATTTGTATTTTAATAATATTTCATATAATACAATTAATTAATTCTTTATATTTGAAATCAAAAAATTTGAAAGTTTTAATGAAACATTGGAAAAGAATTACGAGAATTGGAATAACATAGATCCAGATAATCGCGAATGAAATTCACCAAGAGTAGTCTATTAATTCTTGATGACTCAAACTTTCGTCGCGAGAAATTGCGATCCCGCGTACAATCACCCATTGCGAACGTAGATAGATTCATTCATATATGCAATACGAGTCGTACGGTAGAATAATAAAAGTTTTAATAATAATATGTGAATCATAAGATACCATACAAGTCACCAGATGACGTCATGTTTGAATGACATCTTCTATTCCTAACAAACATTGGATGATTGATAATTTGAAATATATTACTTTTTCACTGCTTTCTTTATCATTTTCTTTATCATTTTAAATTACAATGGAGAAAAAACAATGAAATAATTCAGAATCCATGATATATGAAACGAATGAATAAAATTTTATACACTATAATCATAGAAGTATATGAAATGTATATGAAATGATATGAAGTAAAAATTTATTATCTAATTTGGAATGCATGAAATGTAGGTGTTCGGAAGCGACGTAACAAGGAACCGCGCGTGCTCGGTCGATCGTCGATGTTTCGAGGCCACAATAAGACAGAATCGACGTTGGCAAATTTTTCGAGCGATCGTTGCCAAACGGCGCCTTCGCGCGTCGACCCTCTATTTTGCGAGTATTTCTTCATTCGATTCATCCACCTAAATCATGTAATCTATATATATATATATATATGTATATATATACATCTATATATATGTACATACATCTATACACATATATATATATGTAACATATACGACAAAACAGGAAAACAAAAAAAAATTATACGGGAAGTAAGCAATTCATATTACGAAAGTGCGATAGTTCGGTGCGTTACAATCAGTCGCACATTTATTTCTAATTGCTCGGTCGGATTTATCTCGCGTTCTTTCAGACTTTACTCGTTGACAAGAGATATTTTAAACTCGATCTATAAATAAGAAGTAAAAATTATCGTGACCTGGCTACATCGTTCCTATAAGCATTATATTCAAATTACTCGGCTCAGGATCATTCGCGATAACAAGTCACATCATTCGAGCAATGACATAACGCAATATGACGCGACAATATGTCAAATTTTGAAGACCAAATTGAATAATATTCACTGAGTTTTATGTTACCGACATTTATTCACAAGTCTTTGTCGATTCTGAAATTGATTTTTGATTTGACCGCGGAAGTGAAAAAAAGAGGAAAAGAGGAAAATGGAAGTCATTAGGACATCAGCCCTGAAGCTGGTCTACCCACGCGGCGGGTCTACGTGCCCGCTAAAAATATCGAACGCACCACGATCGAGTATCGAGAACGAGACTGACGGAGAGAACGCGACTTGTACGCGCACGTGTTCCTTTCTAAACGATTAGATGACAATTAGACAATTCCCGTTTTTACGATCATGTGTATAATTTCGTTCACGTTACAACGACTTCGACAATCGACGTAATAATAATAAGGAACACATGATTGGCATTCGTATTCAAGATAATTTAATTCGATTAATCAATAAGGTACTTAAACTACCTACTTGTTCGAAAAAGGAAATGATAAAGATTATTGGTTCTTTAATCTCTATTAAAAGTGGAACTCGTTTTCGTTTGGCACAGATTGGTGTTCGTTGATTCGCGCAGCGTGATTTGTGTGACAATCGGCCAAATGAGATTGTCGCGAGGAAGTCAAGGTTTCGAGAGATATTCATTTGCACTTCGAGCAAGGAACGATTTTGGTATACGTATCAAGGTTACTCATCGAGGTACCAGCAAATCAAAATATTTTGAAACATCATAAACTTGCTAAAAATTAGGATCGCGCGCGATCCAGAGAGACTTTTTGCTTTCGATGTTCTCGTCATCTCGTCCTTTCTTATTTCTTTGGGAGAGAAATCATTTGTTATTCACGGTTTACGAAATTAATAAACTATTTCTTAATTCACGAATCAAATCACCGCTCATTGAATCCATCATTGTCCACCGGGTTGATTCGAAAGATAACAAAGAAAACAAAGGAAGTTCCGGTATCGAAGGAATAAGATTCGATCGAATACAGTTGGCAGCACGCATATGGGAAATGGATACGCGTATCGTCGGGGAGGCGAACGTCGCGAGAGACGTTGATCGGCGGGAGAGACGCACACCGGCGTCTCAACACCGAAAATAAACTCACCGCACTTTGTCCGTCTGTCCTTCCTTTTCGGTTTCACCGTAACTCCGATAACCATACTCTGCCTCTTCGTTATCCTCAATCACGAGACTGCGGGGTTTCATTCTCTTTGGAGGTCGATCCTCTGGCAGGGTCACCTTTCAAAAAAGATCATGCGTCTCTTTATTCCCTTTCTTTCTTTTTAGATGGCGTTATTCGTCTTCCGCTGCAAATATCCGGCAAACGGTCATTTCTATATGCTGCTTTTCTTACGTGAAACATCCGTCATTATTTCATTTTTTAAGATACAAATTATTATGCGTTCTTTAATTTTTGAATAAATTAATTAAGATTAAAAAATTTCCAGAGATTTAGAATTAGGTCTAATTTATTTTTCTTAATAAAGACGTCATAATGAAAATAATAAAAGATTTAAATTTTTATATATATTGAAATACTAGATATTTTAAGACTCGTGTATGGGCATAAACTCGACAAAATAAAAATCGATATTCGATTCAGTAAAACTTCATTTATATGAATGAAACTCTAGAAGTGTCTGATGCCTGAAACTCTATTTGAGTCCCTGTTACCTATACTATTGCTGACGTTTTAATATACATACACCTGCGCCTCTTTTTACACGGCAGGTGCGTACCATGCAAAAGAAGGATTGTGTAAAATACAAAGAATAGTTACGTTACATATTATATCGAGAAAAAAATTTTAAATATTCATAGCAGAAACGTATGATTTTGACGCATAAACTAATTAATGTGCGTTTTTGCCATCATAAAAAAAGAAAAGAAAAAAATGTATAAAGGTTAATTGCGTAAAAAAAAATATTACGTAAAAATAAATTCAGTCAATAGAAAATATACTTTATATCTTTAATATAAAATAAATAAAAAATTAATTCATTAAATATTTTTTATTATATGTATACTTGCAAAACCATTATAAATATTTTGCACTTATCCAATAATAGTATTGATTCTTACTTTTGATATGGCTTGAGGATTTTAAAGTTTGTTTACGTTTTTTGTTGAGCATAAAAGCAAAAAGCAAATGGCCGAGATAGTCTCGAAGAAAAGCATATTCCGTGAGACAATATTGATGTAGTGTAAAAAATATTTATTTTTTATCTTTTTTAATAAATTATTTTTGAACCAACATGTTTTTTGAAGTTTTCCTGATCAAAATAAAATCAAAAATGAATCGATAAATTATATTTTCTTATTTAAATAGATAATAAAAAAAGTATTATTTATTAATATAATTATATAAATATTTCAAATAATATTGTTTGATATTATTTTGATCAGAGAAACTTTATAAATATGTTGGTTAAAAAAGAAGAAAATTTACTGTTGTATTAATATTCTCACATATATTTAATCTCAGATCAAATTACGTAGCCTGTGCATCAAGCTTCGCGACATGTCAGGAGGTTCACTCTTATGGTGGGGATGAATATTTTGCAATTACGTCATAGATTAACTTTGCAATTATAAAATATTTATTATATTATGCATTTTAAAGAAAATATTTCGTAGAGTTTTCTTGTACGAATATAAACTTCTATTATATATAAACCCGTTTATTCTCTAACAAATTTATAGAAATAGAATTATGTTATGAAACAAAGATCGGAATAAAACTTTCTAAAATTTTGAAGATATTTTTTGCAAATGAATATTGAGTTGAAAGTGACCATCCGAGAATAATTATCATTCTAAAAACTGATTTTTAAATTCTCGAAAATTGCTATCGATATTTTTCAAATATAACTGTACAATAATTTTCGACATTTAATCTTAAATATATTCGCACTTTACGTTTATTATTTGGTTGTATTAATATATGCTTTGTTTTTAGATAAACATAAGGAAAAATGGTTGTGGGAGAGGCAAGCATACACAACATAATGGGAGGAATGGAGAGTACGGGTGGGGTGCGACTTCACAATCACAAACGGAAGTTGAAGCAGAGGTATGAAGAGCATTACGAATATCTTGTGGGGTCCATCCGTGGACGATTGGCTATCGAATCGGTTGGCTGTCGTCGGCCATTGGGACCGGTCGGAGATCTTTTAAGATTGCCGGAACGTAAATAACACGAGATCGTTTGTTCACGCGCCAGTCGTAAATCATTCGTTAAATAGTAATAACGCGTGGTTCAAGGCATTTCTGTTATTATTTCGTGCCCCATTTATTTTCTTCAGGTTTGACATCATCAAAAAGCTTGGTCAAGGTACTTACGGTAAAGTTCAATTGGGAATCAACAAAGAGACGGGACAAGAGGTGGCAATAAAGACTATAAAAAAATGCAAGATAGAAACGGAAGCCGATTTGATCAGGATACGAAGAGAGATTCAGATAATGTCGAGTGTACAACATCCAAATATTATTCACATATACGAAGGTATCGTTTTACACCATATATCAGGATTGGGCACGTTTTATTTTTGTTTTTTATTGAAATAAAAAAAACGAATGATCACTAACTATAAAAAATAAACGTATTTGGATATATTCGATCAATTTTAAAATTTCATTCGAGAAATAAATTGTTTCTAAATAACTTATCATACTATTTTTATTATTTCAAATAAAAATAGAAAATAAGATAAGATAAACAAGATAAAAGATAATAAAGTTGTACTTATAAGGATAAACAACAAAAAAAACGTAACTTACTGAATAGAAAATTATTTCATTGCATAAATATAAAAAATATTTATATTATTATTTTTATATTATATGATATAACAAATAACAAATATCTAAGTAATTAAATAAAATTAAAATTAAAAAATTAATATATAATAACAGAGATGGAATAATAAAAAGTAAAATATAAATTTTATACGAATAAAAATTTAGTTTTATAATGCCTGATCCTAGTCTATAACTATAATTTATTTTTAAATTCTCATCGTAATTACATTTTTCTAGTCTTCGAAAATAGAGAAAAGATGGTGCTGGTGATGGAATACGCGGCCGGTGGCGAGCTCTACGATTATTTAAGTGAGCGTAAAGTATTGACAGAACACGAAGCAAGACGAATATTTCGACAAATAGCCACCGCCGTTTTCTACTGTCATAAACATAAAATTTGCCATAGAGATTTGAAACTCGAAAACATTTTGCTAGATCAGATTGGAAATGCAAAAATCGCGGATTTTGGCTTATCAAACGTGTTCGATGAGCAACGATTATTGAACACGTTCTGCGGTAGTCCACTCTATGCCAGTCCCGAAATCGTTAAGGGTACTCCTTATCACGGTCCTGAAGTTGATTGCTGGAGCTTGGGTGTTCTTCTTTATACTTTAGTTTACGGTGCCATGCCCTTTGACGGGTCTAATTTCAAACGACTAGTCAAACAGATCTCACAGTCAGATTATTTCGAGCCTAAGAAACCATCGCGTAAGTATCTCTCATGTTTCATCCCTTTCATTTTTTTTTCTTGAAATTATTACAATCAATAACAAAAATCTTCATATATTTAATACAAACTCAATTAACAAGTTATGTTCAAATTAAAATTTATAATAAATTTTTATAATGATAATAATAATTTTTTAATGATATAGTAATAATAAATTTTATAAGATACACAGAATAGTGTTTATCAGTTGACGAGTCATTTCATCAATCATGAGAAATACATTAATTACTATTATAAATATTTTTATATTTATTTATACAATAATTTAAATAGATTAAGAAATATGATTTATGTAGATCAATCTTTTTTAAAGTTTTTGTCAATGCTGAATGATATAAAAATATTCTCGGATAAAAATTCTGTGAAAAAATGCTAAAATCTTGAGGAATGATTTAATTCTCTGAAAAATATTTTTCATTGAAAAAAAAATTGCCAAAATAAAATATATAATGCTCTACATGTACATAAACTTTTATCAAAGAAATCAGAATATCCAAAAATTTCTTGTAAAATGTATCGTATAAAGTCAATTTTGTGACTAATTCTATCTTTAAGGTAGCATTGTAACCAATTCTGTGTTTTTTTTTTTTAGCTGCTTCTCCTCTTATCAAAGACATGCTGACTGTTTGTCCTGGCAGGAGAGCAGACATCGAAAGGATTTGTACCCATTGGTGGGTAAATGAAGGATATGAACAGAATTGTCTGGATATTGCTGAAGAGTTGGCGGCTCAGACTCCCGTTCGATTGGATTTGCTACTCTCTCTGGTACCACAGTCGGCAAGTGCAGAGAAATTGGTCATAGGCGATCAACAATCAACCGGGGATGTTCCAAATAACGTGTCTTCCGAAACTCTAGTACCTACCAGATGTCATTCTGTTGGAAGCTTAATGGAATTAGATCAGAGTAGTTCCGATAGGAGGATAAGAAGAGAATTACTCGAAGAGGAGCCGAGAACTGCTCCGATCGGTGGAGATGCCAAGAGAAAATTAGAGACAACGCCGTCTATGGATGAAACAGCTGCCGCTGATGCGAAGAGAAAAGAACGATCTCGAAGAAAAGAGAAACGGGATGAACCGGAACCTAGAATGTATAAGTCTGCGTCAAGGTAATTAAAATGCTCGCACATCGCGTTTCGTCATTTTTAAACTTAATTTATTCTTTTCCATTCTAGGCACCATTCGGCGCCAATTCCAAATTCGATCACGGAGGAAGCTATGGAGGTAGATCCTATGGTAACTGTTCCTATCAGCAAGACTGTCGACTTGAATAAAATAGAATCTACAGCTGCTTGTTTAGAATTGATTAAAGAATGTAGCGAAAGATCTCCGAGCAAAGAGCGAAGCAAAACACCGGTGGTTTTCGAAGAGGAGCAGCCACTCCAAGATGCGTCACGGCAAATTTTACCAGAAGATCGAATTATTAACGATCGCAGCTGTGACGACGAGTACTCGAAGAATGAATGTCGAGGGAAATCGATGGACGATGGACATCGCGACGAAATTATGTCGAAACCTTCAGAAACGATGAACCTCGCGTTCAATCAGACGAATATATCCGCACCTTCCAAGCTCGAAGTATCGAACGAAAAAGTAATTGGAAATGAGAGATTTGATAAAATATCATCCGTTAGTCAGGACGATGCGATCAATCTTGAGGCAACTCAACGAGAATTTAAAAAACTTAAAGAAAAAGCACTCTCTCTTGACTCGGAGCTCTGTAACGAGGTACAGAGAGAAGTTCCTGCGAAGACGTTCGAGAGGAGGCGTTCCAAAATATTCGAAACTGCGGAGAAGTTTAATCAAATGGCATCAAGCGTGGAAAGTGAAAAGCCTAAGAAAATCTTCATACCGGGTGTGAATGTTGGAGGAGCAAAGCGCGTATTCGAGAGAAAAGCTAGCCTCTCTTCGATAACCACGCCTCCACCTATGAAGCACACCGCATCGAAAATGATTATCGACGTTCCGTCTACGACGGATACGAAAAGAAATGAAAATTCGAGCGACAAGTCGAAGCAAACGCGAAACGAGAATGAGGAAGTGGAGATGGAGGGAGAAGAAAAGAAGAAGGAGGAGGCCAAGAAACGAGCCGTCGATATAATAAGTGGTGCTATTGGAAAACCACCTATGCAAAGGAGAATAAACGGTTCTCCGCCGGTATCCCCATCGAGTCAGGAACCAAAGAAAATTTCATCAAAAGTATCGTCGAAGGTTGGAACGAATGATTTGCGTTCAACGACAGAATCTATGCCAAATGTTGAAACGAATTTTTCGTTCGATGAAAAAACGGTGGATGCTAACAGAGGAGCCACAGTAAGATCTTAATAAAAAATAACTTTGGAATTGGTGAATATATGCATCTTTAATCATTATTTTTTTAGGGTTCCACTGCGTCTGAGGCGTTCGATAACGACGAAGAGCAAGAAGAACCAAAAATGTCCAGCAAGATGGAAATTACTCTGAAAAGCGCGACTTTACCCAGACCGCGAAAGACGAGCAAAGCCGAGATTTCTATGACGGGTTCGAAATCTTCCGGGGCTGAATCTCCCTTCGCATTCAAATCTGAACTCGAGGCCAAGATCGATGCGTTCCAACCGCAAAAACTGCGAACGCAACGATCCGAAGTTGCTTTTCCTGTTGCGGCCGCGGTACCACAAACCAATAGAAGTTCGAGTTTGGAACCCGAAACCAGACCAAGAAACATTGCGCCGAAAGAAAGAATAATTCCGATCCAGGTATATCAAATCGAATTTTATATATATATATATATTGTAAGACTTGCAATTATGATGTATTTTAATCGTTTGATTGTTTTTTTCTTTTGTATAAAAAATTTGCATTCATTTTAGATGGAAGCGGATAATCAACAATCGTCACAATCAACCTCACCACCGTCGAAATTACCGCCGATGCCTCAACGATCAGTTTCACAGCGATCTGGTTCGTTATCTCGTCAATCGACCGCGGACTCGGATACTGACAGCGCTCTCGGATCTACCGTTGGACCTGAGCCAATCCGAAAGAGTCCTCGAGAGTACATTATTCCCATTGCCGTAGAAGGCGGTGGATATGTTACCCCCAGGTCTGGTAGCGTTGAACCTGAAACCAAAACTGGTAGTTCGTCTACCAGCACAAACGTTCCCCGATCAAGGTTTGGCAGACCTCGAAGAATGAGTTCTCTTCTCTCGGATGCCAGTGAGGACGAATCACCGTTCTCCTCGTTACACAGGTAACTAATTATTGCTAAAAATTTCGTATTTTTCTGATATATTGGTGAGAAAGTAATATCGATTTCATTTCTGCAGAAATAGATTAATTTGTTATAATGTAATCATATATTTAGTTTATCAAATGATTTAAATTGGGTATTATAAATATTATAAAATTATAATAGCGATATTATTATATTTTTTATATTTTTGTGAAACCATTGTCGAGAATATTAATATATATTAATTTTTCATTCACTTTTAGATTTTTTCAGAATAATTGTATTTATATTTTCTTCAAATCTGTATAATATGTCAAATATGAGCGATTAACTTATCTAACTGTTGTTCAGCACTTGATTTTTGAGTTTAGATAACTAGAATATTTTATGAACGTAGCATACTTTTAAAATAATAAATAAATTTATTATAAATGAATATATGAATACTTGAAATTATTTCAAGATGAAGATCGAGTACATGTGTGATTGATGGAAATGAGTTTATCTTTCATTTTTATCTTTCAGGGACAGCGAAGACCTCTTACAACGACATATGCATCGGTTAAGAAGCTCTCGACCTACGAGACAACCATCAGAACACGCAGACAGTTTATCTTCTGGCGAAGATGACGATGACGATGGATTTGAATTATTAACTGCCGAAAATTTATTTTCCACTCTATTGTCCAGAGTGCGAAGCTTGACACAAAGATTGAACGTTGATGACAACCGTACCACCGGTTTTCCAAGTTCCCGATTGTTCGGAAGATTAGGATCTAATTCCTCGCAAGCTTTCTGGGGTCTGAATAAACCATTATCAAGGTAATATTCGTTTATATTGTTTACAATTTGTCCATTTGTTACCCATTGCTTTTTCTTAAGCATTCAATATTGCTTCTCCTTTCAAAGCATCCGCGATTCGCTTTTTTCGAATATTTTTTTAGCTAGCTTACTGCTCGTATGAACTTTCAATACCTAATGACAACGATTTAACGCTTGTTTGTGCAAGCTACCAGACATATGTCGAAACGAGGACCGTGACTACGTGAGTCCAATTGTTAACAACAACTTTAGAACAATGTAGTCTATGCTGATTATTTTAGAAGGTAGTGCAAAATATATCACGAGTAATATATCTCGAATCGGTTTATATAAATCTCTTTTTCTTGTATACACGTAATACGCACATAGAAACAAACATCATAAAGAAAAAATATTTTTTATAAATGACAATTTTATACTTTGGACAGCAGCATACATTTGTTACGATTTCTTTCATTTATGCCCTCTCATGTATATTCAACATTGGAGTTGGGCATTATTCGAATAAATTTTTAGGTTAGATTCGATTAAATTAAAAATTTTATTTGAATAATTTTCAGATAAACTTCGATTAAGTTTTAGAAATTAATATTTACGAGTAATAAATAGTTTTTTATTCGAATAAAATTTAAGGAATATAACATAAATGTAATACAATATAAAATTGCTAAGTCAATCATCTTAATTGAAATCAAAAGCAATAGTT